>NC_089226.1:8755195-9069195 GCF_963924675.1 Phocoena phocoena
GGCCAAAATTTTCCCAAACTGGGTGAAAAACATAAACTTACAACTAAGAAGCTCAGTGAACTGAAGGTAGAATAAATATAAAGAAGAACAGGCATAAAATAGTCAAATTACTAAAATTCAAAGATAAATAAGAAAAACTCAAAATTGGTCCAAATAAAAGAAACATTGTAATAGGTAAATAGGAGAACACTGATACAGATGTTGGCTGACTTCTCCTCAGAAATAATGGAGAGCAGAAAACAAGAGAATTACATGTTCAAAGCAATTTTAAAATTTTTTAATTAAAAAATACCTGTCATGGGACCTCCCTGGTGGTGCAGTGGTTAAGAATCCACCTGCCAATGTAGGGGACACAGGTTCAAGCACTGGTCTGGGAAGATCTCACAGGCCGCAGAGCAACTAAGCCCGTGCACCACAACTACTGAGCCTGCACTCTAGAGCCCGCGAGCCACAACTGCTGAAGCCCGCACATCTAGAGCCTGTGCTCTGCAACCAGAGAAGCCACCTCAGTGAGAAGGCCGTGTACTGCAATGAAGAGTAGCCCCTGCTCGCCACAACTGGAGAAAGCCCGTGCACAGCAATGAAGATCCAACACAGCCAAATATAAATAATATATTAAAAAAAAACACTTTCAGGCAGAATATAATTTTCCTTCAAAAATGAAGGTAACAAAGACACTTTCATATAACCAAAAACTAAGAGAATTTACAACCAACAGACCTGCACAAGAAAAGTTAAAAGAATTTCCTCAGTCTAAAGGATAATGATACCAGATGAAACTTTGATCTACAAGAAGAAATGTAGAGAACTAGACATAGTAAATATGTAGGAAAATTTAAGACAAGACATAGTAAATATGTAGGAAAATTTAAGACATACATACTATTTCTTTTACCAATTTTAAAAGACATGCCTGAGTAAAGCTAAAATTATTTTTAATGTAAATAGATCTAATATGTTTGACAATAGCAGTACAAAGAACAGAGGGCGTAACTGGAACAATGCTTTTCAAAAGTTCTTATTTTTAAGTGAAGTAGTAAATATTAATGTTAATTCAACTGTGATAAAATATAGTAATCCTTAGAGAAAAATCATTTTTAAAATATAGAAAGGTACAGCTAAAAAGCCAATAGGAAATTAAAATGGAATATTTAAGATATTTGATTAATTCAGATAGGGCAGAAAAGGAAGAAAAGAAGAATAACAATTGGTTGAGCCAAATTGAAAAATGGTAGACAAACAAAGAAGTATCGAATTGTAAATAAAAATCCAAACATCAATAATCGAGAAGGACACATCATAACTACAGTGGTCTTCCTATCAAAAGGAAATTAGGTATGTATAACTGGATCACTGTGCTGTGTACCTAAAACTTACACAATATTGTAAAGCAACTATACTTCAATAAAAAAAATTAGACTCCCTCTTTTGAGAACACCGGAATCACAACTAACTGCTGAACAATCATCGACAGAAAGGCACTGGAACTCACCAAAAAGATACCCCACATGTAAGGAGAAGCTACAGTGAGATGTTAGGAGGGGTGCTATTACAATAAAATCAAATCCCATAAATGTTGGGTGTGTGACTCACACACTGGAGAACACTTATACCACAGAGGTCCACCCACTGGAGTGAAGGTTCTGAGCCACACGCCAGGCTTCCCAACCTGGGGGTCTGACAATGGGAGAAGGAATTCCTAGAGTATCAACTTTGAAGGCTAGAGGGATTTCATTGCAGGACTTTGGCAGGACTGGGGGAAACAGAGACTCCACTCTTGGAGGGCACACACAAAGTAGTGTGTGCATCGGGACTGAGGGGAAGGAGCAGTGACCGCATAGGAGACTGAACCAGGTTTACCTGCTAGTGTTGGAGGGTCTCCTGCAGAGGCAGGGGGCAGCTGTGGCTCACCAAGGGACAAGGACACCGGCAGCAGAAGTTCTGGGAAGTACTCCTTGGCATGAGTCCTCCCAGAGTCTGTCATTAGCCCCACCAAAGAGCCCAGGTTGGCTCCAGTGTTGGGTCACCTCAGGCCAAACAACCAACAAGAAGGGAACCCAGTCCCACCCATCAGCAGACAAGGGGAGCTGTCTGTTGCCAGGCAGAGCAACAGTCAGCTCTGTACACCACCAGTCCCTCCCATCAGGAAACTTCCACAAGTCTCTTAGATAGGCTCATCCACCAGAGGGCAGACAGCAGAAGCAAGAAGAACTACAATCCTGCAGCCTGTGGTACAAGAACCACATTCACAGAAAAATAGACAAGATGAAAAGGCAGAGGGCTATGTACTAGATGAAGGAACAAGATAAAACCCCAGAAAAACAACTAAATGAAATGGAGATAGGCAATCTACCAGAAAAAGAATTCAGAATAATGATAGTGAAGATGATCCAGGACCTCGGAAAAAGAATGGAGGCAAAGATTGAGAAGATGTAAGAAATGTTTAACAAAGATCTAGAAGAATTACAGAACAAACAAACAGAGATGAACAATACAATAACTGAAATGAAAACTACACTAGAAGGAATCAATAGCAGAATAACTGAGGCAGAAGAACCTGGAATTGACCTGGAAGACAGAATAGTAGAATTCACTGCTACAGAACAGAATGAAGAAAAAAGAATGAAAAGAAATGAACACAGCCTAAGAGACCGCTGGGACAACATGAAACGCAACAACGTTCGCATTATAGGGGTCCCAGAAGGAGAAGAAAGAGAGAAAGGACACGAAAATATATTTGAAGAGGTTATAATTGAAAACTTCCCTAACATGGGAAAGGAAATAGCCACCCAACTCCAGGAAAGGCAGAGAGTCCCATACAGGATAAACCCAAGAAGAAACATGCCAAGGCACATAGTAATCAAATTGGCAAAAGTTAATTAAAGACAAAGAAAAATTATTGAAAGCAGCAAGGGAAAAATGACAAATAATATACAAGGGAACTCCCATAAGGTTAACAGCTGATTTCACAGCAGAATCTTTACAAGCCAGAAGGCAGTGGCATGATATACTTAAAGTGATGAAAGGGAAGAACCTACAACCAAGATTACTCTACCCAGCAAGGATCTCATTCATATTCGATGGAGAAATAAAAACTTTGCAGACAAGCAAAAGCTAAGAGAATTCAGCACCACGAAATCAGCTCTACAACAAATGCTAATGGAACTTCTCTAAGTGGGAAACACAAGAGAAGAAAAGAACCTACACAAACAAACACAAAACAATTAAGAAAATGGTCATAGGAACATACATATCAATAATTACCTTAAACATGTAAGGACTAATTGCTCCAACCAAAAGACACAGGGTCGCTGAATGGATACAAAAACAAGACCCATATACATGCTGTCTACAAGAGACCCACTTCAGACCTAAGGACACATACAGACTGAAAGTGAGGGGATGGAAAAAGATATTCCATGCAAATGGAAATCAAAAGAAAGCTGGAGTAGCAATACTCGTAGCAGATAAAATAAGACATTTTTTAAATATATTTTTTTGCGGTACGCGGGCCTCTCACTGTTGTGGCCTCTCCCGCTGCAGAGCACAGGCTCCAGGTGCGCAGGCTCAGTGGCCATGGCTCACAGGCCCAGCCGCTCCGCAGCATGGGGGATCTTCCCGGACCGGGGCACGAACCCGTGTCCCCTGCATCGGCAGGCGGACTCTCAACCACTGCACCACCAGGGAAGCCCAAAATACACTTTAATATAAAGAATGTTACAAGAGACAAGGAAGGGAAATACATAATGATCAAGGGATCAATCCAAGAAGAAGATATAACAATTATAAATATATATGCACCCAACATAGGAGCAGCTCAATACATAAGGCAACTGCTAACAGCTGTAAAAGAGGAAATAGATAGTAACACAATAATAGTGGGGGACTTTAACACCTCAATTACACCAATGGACAGATCATCCAAACAGAAAATTAATAAGGAAACACAAGCTTTAAATGACACAGTAGACCAGATAGTTTTAATTGATATTTATAGGACATTCCATCCAAAAACAGCAGATTACACTTTCTTCTCAAGTGCACATGGAACATTCTCCAGGATAGATCACATCTTGGGTCACAAATCAAGCCTCAGTAAATGTAAGAAGATTGAAATCTTATCAAGCATCTTTTCTGACCACAACGCTATGAGATTAGAAATCAATTACAGGGAAAAAAACATAAAAAGCACAAAGACATGGAGACTAAACAATACATTACTAAATTACCAAGAGATCACTGAAGAAATCAAAGAGGAAATCAAAAAATACCTAGAGACAAATGACAATGAAAACACGATGATTCAAAACCTATGGGATGCAGCAAAAGCAGTTCTAAGAGGGAAGTTTATAGCTATACAAGCCTACCTCAAGAAACAAGAATATCTCATATAAACAATCTAACCTTACACCTAAAGGAACTAGAGAAAGAAGAACAAACAAAACCCAAAGTTAGCAGAAGGGAAGAAATCATAAAGATCAGAGCAGAAATAAATGAAATAGAAACAAAGAAAACAATAGCAAAGATCAATAAAACTAAAAGCTGGTTCTTTGAGAAGATATACAAAATTGATAAACCATTAGCCAAACTCATCAAGAAAAAGAGGGAGAGGACTCAAATCAATAAAATCAGACATGAAAAAGGAGAAGTTACAACAGACACCGCAGAAATACAAAGCATCCTCAGAGACTACTACAAGGAACTCTATGCCAAAAAAATGGACAACCTGAAAAAAAAAAAAAAAAAGGACAACCTGGAAGAAATGGACAAATTCTTAGAAAGGTATAACCTTCCAAGACTGACCCAGGAAGAAACAGAAAATATGAACAGACCAATCACAAGTAATGAAATTGAAACTGTGATTAAAAGTCTTCCAACAAACAAAAGTCCAGGACCAGAAGGCTTCACAGGTGAATTCTATCAAACATTTAGAGAAGAGTTAACACCCATCCTTCTCACTCTTCCAAACAATTGCAGAGGAAGGAACACTGCCACACTCATTCTATGAGGCCACCATCACCCTGATACCAAAACCAGACAAAGATACTACACAAAAATAAAATTACAAACCAATATCACTGATGAATATAAATGCAAAAATCCTCAACAAAATACTAGCAAACAGAATCCAACAACACATTAAGAGGATCATACACCATGATCAAGTGGGATTTATCCCAGGGATGCAAAGAATCTTCAATATACACAAATCAATCAATGTGATTCACCATATTAACAAACTGAAGAATGAAAACCACATGATCATCTCAGTAGATGCAGAAAAAGCTTTTGACAAAATTTAACACCCATTTATGATAGAAACTCTCCAGAAAGTGGGCATAGAGGGAACCTACTTCAACATAATAAAGGCCGTATATGACAAGCTCACGGCAAACACCATTCTCAATGGTGAAAAACTGAAAGCGTGTCCTCTAAGATCAGGAACAAGACAAGGATATCCACTCTCACCACTATTATTCAACATAGTTTTGGAAGTCCCAGCCATGGCAATCAGGGAAGAAAAAGAAATAAAAGGAATACAAATTGGAAAAGAAGAAGTAAAACGGTCACTGTTTGCAGATGACATGATGTTATGCATAGAGAATACTAAAGATGCCACGAGAAAAGTAGTAGAGCTAGTCAATGAATTTGGTAAAGTTGCAGGATACAAAATTAATGCACAGAAATCTCTTGCATTCCCATACACTAATGATGAAAAATCTGAAAGGGAAATTAAGGAATAAAAAATTTTTTAATAAAATACCTAAGAAGGGAAATTAGGCAAATTATATGAGATAACTGGCCTATAATCTTTTAAAATGTCAAGGTTAAGAAACATAAGAACAGAGAACTGTTCCAAATTAAAGGAGAATAAGGAGATATGAAAACCATAGATGATCCTGACTTAAACATAACTCAAGGGGAAAAATTTTTATAAAGAATATTATTGAGACAAATGACAAAATCTGAATATACTCCGTAAACTGTATGTTAGTATTAGAACAATGTTAAATTTCCTGATTTCTGTAAACTAAACTAGGTTTTCTATGAGAAAATCCTTATCTTTAGGAAATACATATTAAATTATTCAAAGGAAAAAATAACACTAACTGAGACTTAATGGTGGAAAAGATTATTTGGACTAATACTCACATTGAGAAAAATAAGTAAAAAACTGGAAAATATTTTAAATATCCTAAAAGACCCGAAGGGCTAACAAGATAGTATGGAATTGACACACCAGAGTTTGTTTTGGTTTGGTTTGGTTTGAGGTATTTTTGGGTGGCGGGCATGGCGGGGCATGATGAATGGCCTGTGGGATGTTAGTTCCCTGAAGAGGAATTGAACCCAGGCCCTTGTGAGTGAGAGCACAGAGTCCTAATCACTGGACCGCCAGGGAATTCCCAGCACAGCAGAGTTAAACAGAATCCAGAGAGTAAGTGAACAACTGAAGCCACTTTTTTCCTGTGAGCATTTGACAATTTTATTAAACTAGAACTTTTATTTTGATGGTCAAAGGGAAGGAAATTTAAACCCACAGCACACAAAGAAGGTAGAGACCCTCTACTGCCTATACCCCAGTGTGGAGGTAAACCAGAAGTAAACCAGCCCTCTCAAAACTGAAGTTCAACTTCCCATTTCCTGGAGAGTACAATAAACCTCAAGTATTGAACTTTATTTAAAGTGGTTCCAAAGTGTTAGTGCCCAGTAGAAGCAAATGCACATCTTCTCTGGATGATGTTTTCTTCATTTCATGTTCAATTTACTCCTAGGAATAATTATTTAAGGATAATGAGCAGCACATTGTAAAAGATAACCTAGCAGACAAAGAAATAATCACAAGTAACAGTAGAAACGACACACAGAAACAGATCCACAAAGACTTCAGGTTGGAATTTCAAACACACAAAACTGTGTGCAAGAACCAGAAAAGAAGAAGAAATTAACTAGAATGTAGCACAGAAACAAAAATAAGTGAGAGATCAAGAGACAGGAAAGACAGAAGATCTAAACAAGTTTAACTGGATTTTAAGGAAAAGAAGAGACCAAAAAATGGACCAAAGGCAATATCTGATAAAATAATGACTGAAAGTTTTCCAGAATAAATTAAAGGCAAAAATTCACAGACTGAATATGCCCAATGAATCCAAGCAAGATAAATAAAAATAAATCTACATCTACATTTAGTACAGTGAAATTGTAGTTACCTCAGACAAAAAGAAAATCTAACACATCAACCAGAGAGAAAAAACAGAGTCCCTAGAAAGGAACAATGGTTAAACTTACAGCTGACTTCTCAACAATGATGGAATGGTAGTATCACTGAAATAACTATCAGCACAGAACTCTCTATAAGACAAAAAGAATTAAGGTCAGGACTTCCCCAGTGGCGCAGTGGTTAAGAATCTACCTGCCAATGCAGGGGACACGGGTTCAATCCCTGGTCCAGGAAGATCCCACATGCCGCGGAGCAACTAAGCCCATGCACCACAACTACTGAGCCTGTGCTCTAGAGCCCACGAGCCACAACTACTGAGCCCACGTGCCACAACTACTGAAGCCCCCGTGCCTAGAGCCCATGCTCCACAACAAGAGAAGCCACCGCAATGAGAAGTCTGCCCACTGCAAGAAAGAGCAGTCCCCACTGGCCACAACTACTGAAGCCCCCGTGCCTAGAGCCCATGCTCCACAACAAGAGAAGCCACCACAATGAGAAGTCTGCCCACTGCAAGAAAGAGTAGTCCCCACTTGCCACAACTAGAGAAAGCCGGCACACAGCAACAAAGACCCAACACAGACAAAAATAAATAAATAAATAAACAAAACTAATTTAAAATAAAAGAATTAAGGTCAAATAGGGCATTTTCAGACAAGCGAAATCTAAGCACCGGCAGATCCTCGCTACAAGGAAATTTAAAAAGATAAAGGAAAGGAAAATGATCCCAGGTAGAAGACCCTAAGAAGGAATGAATAGGAAAAAATAATTAGAAGAAAAACATATGGCTGAATCTACACTATATGGATAAAATAACAATAATGACTTAAAGGATTAAAAAAATCACACATTTACATTTAAAACTTATTTACACCTAAGGGCTTCCCTGGTGGCACAGTGGTTAAGAATCTGCCTGCCAATGCAGGGAACACGGGTTTGATCCCTGGTCTGGGAAGACCCCACATGCCGTGGAGCAACTAAGCCCATGCAACACAACTACTGAGCCTGCGCTCTAGAGCCCGTGAGCCACAACTACTGAGCCTGCGTGCCACAGCTACTGAAGTCCATGAACCTAGAGCCCGTGCTCCTCAACAAAAGAAGCCACCACAATGAGAAGCCCAGGCACTGCAAGGAAGAGTAGCCCCCACTCACCACAACTAGAGAAAGCCCGTCTTCAGCAACAAAGACCCAACGCAACCAAAAATAAATAAACAAATTTTTTTTAATGAATAAAATCTATCTTTCAAAAAACTTATGTACATCTAAACTGCTTCTGGGAGATGGAGTAAGCATACTTTTCCTTATTCCTCCCTCTGAGTACAACCCCTGGACATTATTTATAAAACATAAAAAGAATCCTTTGAAAAGGAAACAAAAATGTAGAAACCTCAGGACTGAAGGAACAACGCAGGGTTGAGTTCTCTGGGATTTTTTTAACCTCTTATACACCAGATAGAGAGCTGAAGAACCCAGCAACCCAGAAATGCCAATGGGGAAAGACAAAAATGCCAAGGAAAGCCTATCTCTAAAAAATGAATCAATTAAGAGGCAATTTGTCAAAACAGAAAACTTTTAGATGATAACCACTCCATTAGAGCTAAACGCCATAGAAAAAACTATGGCCGCACCCCTACCTGTGCAAGCAAAGCCAAGTGAGGAGGCTGCACTTCCACCCTAATGAGACTACAATTAAGTGTCCAGCACCCCTCCTGGGGTTGTGTCAGAGAAGGTAAAGTAGGGAGCCAGCAATTTCATCCCACGGGTCAGTAACAGGACCCTTGCCAAAGAGTGTCAGTGGAGGCCATGGGGGAAGCCAGGACTTGTGCCTCCAGTCAGTAATAAAGGGTAGTAGCTTCCCACACTCACTGGAGCTAGATCAGAGGAAGTCTAGTGGGAGTCAGGACATTCACCACCACCTGGCACTAACAAGGCAATCCTCATTGCCCTATCAGTAAAGACCACATGTGGAGCTGAAACTCACACCCCTGCACAGCAGTAATGAAGAGCTCCCCAACCTGGGTGTCAACAAAGGCCAAATGGTGAACCTGGACATCTAGCTCTACCTAACAATAACAAGTTAATATCCCTTCTCATTGCTGGAGCAGTAACACAAAAGGCCAACAAAAGCAAAAGTTCAAAATAAGATTCAGAGTACAGAACATAATTTTTGAAAATCCAAATTTCATTTGAAAAATCATTCATCATATCAAGAACCAGGAAAATCCCAAACTAAATGAAAAAAGACAATCAATCAATGCCAAAGCTTAGATGACGGAGATGTTATAATTAGCTGAAAAAGATTTTAGCAGCCATAAACATGTTTCCATGAGGAATTACAAACATCCTTAAAACAAGTGAATAGAAAGCCTCAGTTGATGAAATACCAAATGGAAATTTTAGAACTGAAAAATATAATAACCATCATAAAAAGTTCAGTCGAGGGCTTCCCTGGTGGCGCGGTGGTTGAGAGTCCGCCTGCCGATGCAGGGGACACGGGTTCGTGCCCCGGTGTGGGAGGATCCCACATGCCGCGGAGCGGCTGGGCCCGTGAGCCATGGCCGCTGAGCCTGCGCGTCCGGAGCCTGTTGCTCCGCAACGGGAGAGGCCACAACAGTGAGAGGCCCGCGTGCCGCAAAAAAAAAAAAAAAAAAAAAAAAAAAAAAAAAAAAAAAAGTTCAGTCGATTGGACTCACGAGCAGGATGGATGGGTGAGAGGAAAGAACAAGAGAGCCAGAAGATAGAACAATAGAAATTACTGAATCAGAAAAAAATAATAGAGATAAACAAACAAACAAAAAAAAATGCAAAGAATAGAGACTGAGGTATCCATGAAATTTTAACAAAAGATCAAACATTCATGTCATTGGTGTCCCAAAAGAGAAGAAAGAAAGCAGGACTGAAAAAGCATTCAAAGAAATCATGGCTGAAAACTACCCAAATTTGGGAAGAGACCTAAACTACATTCAAGAAGCTGAGAAAACACCAAACAGTAAAAATCTAAAGAAATCTACACCAAGAACCATTATATTTAAACTTCTAAAAACTAAAGACAAAGAAAAAAAATCTTTAAAACAGCCAGAAAAAAATGACACCTTATGTATAGGAAGAAAACAATTAGAATTATAGTAGATTTCTCATCAGAAGCAAGTGGCACAGCATTTTCCATGTGCTGGAAGAAAAGAAATGTGAAAAAAGAGACCTATACCCAGCAAAATATCCTTCAGGATAAGGAGAAATCAAGAGTCTCATATTAAGGAAAACCAAGGGAATTTTTCACCAGTGGAATTACCCTAAAAGAATGCCTGAAGGAGGTATTCTAAACAGAAAGGAAATGATAAAAGAATGAATCTTGGAACTTTACTGTGGTAAGCAGGAAAAAGGTGCATATCCTACCCTCAAAACAAGCAAATATGTCACCTTACATGGAATAGGAAAATTAAACTTGTGATGGAATTTAGGTTGCTAACTAGCTGGCTTTAAGATGGGGAGATTATTCTGGATTATTCTGTATGGGCCCAGGGTAAACACCAGGGTCTGTACAAGTGGAAGAGGGAGGCAGAAGAAAAGGTCAGAGCGATGCCATATAAGGACTAGATCCTCTGTTGCTGGCTTTTTTTTTTTTTTTAATTCATTTATTTATTTTTGGCTGTGTTGGGTCTTCAATGCTGTGTGCAGGCTTTCTCTAGTTGTGGCGAGTAGGGGATACTCTTCATTGTGGTGCATGGGCTTCTCACTGTGGTGGCTTCTCTTGTTGTGAAGCATGGGCTCTAGGCGCTCAGGCTTCAGTAGTTGTGGCATGCAGGCTCAGTAGTTGTGGCTCATGGGCTCTAGAGCGCAGGCTCAGTAGTTGTGGTGCACTTGCTTAGTTGCTCTGTGGTATGTGGTATCTTCCCGAACCTGTGTGCCCTGCATTGGCAGGCAGATTCTTAACCACTGCACCACCAGGGAAGCCCAGTGTTGCTGGCTTTGAAGTTAGAGAAAGGGGATAATGAGCCAAGGAATGTGGGTGATGCATAGAAGCTGGAAAAGGCAAGGAAATGCCTCCAGAAAGGACCACAGGCTGTGGCCAATACTTGGATCTCAAACCACTGAGACATGTCAGACTTCTGACTTATGGAAGTGTAACATAATAATTTTGTGTTGTTTTAAGCCATTTGGTTTGTGGTAATTTGTTACACCAGCAACAAACAGCAAATACAAATAGCCAGACAGAAAATCAGTGAAGATATAAAACTCAAAAGACTATAAAACCAAAGGGATCTAATTAACATTTATACACACCCACACAGCAACAACAGTTAACATCCTTTGCAAGTTCCCATGAAAAACACAGCAAGATGGACCATATTATGGGCTACAAAACATACTTCAACTACAAAAGAATTGAAATCATGTAGACTGTTCACCAAACAAATGGAATCAAACTAGAAATCAGTAACAGAAAGATAAGAGCAGACAACAAGGGCACCTACCAGGCACCGGTAGGGGACCATGGACACCTAAGGGGACGGGAGGAACCCCCAGCGACTGGCTTGCAGGATCTTGGTTCCCAGGCCGGAGGTTGGGCCTAAGCTCCTTTGGTGGGAACTCCAAGTCCAAACTGCTAGACTAACAGAGAACCTCAGACCCCACGGAATATCAATTGGAGTGAGGCCTCCCAGAGGACCTCATCTCAGCACCAAGACCCAGCTCTATCCAACTGCCTGCAAACTCCAGTGCTGGAGGCCTCAGTCCAAACAACCAGTAAGACAGGAATACAGCCCCACCCATCAAAAAAAAAAAAAAAGAAACAACAAAAAAATATGTTACAGACGAAGGAGCAAGGTAAAAACCTACAAGACCAAATAAACAAAGATGAAATAGGCAACCAACCTGAAAAAGAATTCAGAGTAATGACAGTAAAGATGATCCAAAATCTGGGAAACAGAATGGAGAAAATACAAGAAACATTTAATAAGGATCCAGAAGAACTAAAGAGCAAACAAAGAGTGATGAACAACACAATAACTGAAACTAAAAATACTCTAGAAGGAATCAATAGCAGAATAACTGAGGCAGAAGAACGGATAAGTGAGTTGGAAGATAAAATGGTGGAAATAACTGCCAGGGAGCAGCATAAAGAAAAAAGAATGAAAAGGATTGAGGACAGTCTCAGAGACCTCTGGGACAACATTAAATGCACCAACATTCGAATTATAGGGGTTCCAGAAGAAGAGAAAAAGAAAGGGACTGAGAAAATATTTGAAGAGATTATAGGTGAAAACTTCCCTAACCTGGGAAAGGAAATATTCAATCAAGTCCAGGAAGCACAGAGTCCCATACAGGATAAACCCAAAGAGAAACAGGCCAAGATACATTAATCAAACTATCAAAAATTAAATACAAAGAAAAAGTATTAAAAGCAGCAAGGGAAAAGCAACAAATAACATACAAGGGAATCCCCATAAGGTTAACAGCTGATCTTTCAGCAGAAACTCTGCAAGTCAGGAGTGGCAGGACATATTTAAAGTGATGAAAGGGAAAACCCAACAACCAAGATTACTCTACCCAGCAAGGATCTCATTCAGATTCGATGGAGAAATTAAGACCTTAATAGACAAGCAAAAGCTAAGAGAATTCAGCACCACCAAACCAGCTTTACAACAAATGCTAAGGAACTTCTCTAGGCAGGAAACACAAGAGAAGGAAAAGACCTACAAAACCAAACCCAAAACAATTAAGAAAATGGTAATAGGAACATACATATCAATAATTACCTTAAACACATAAGGACTAATTGCTCCAACCAAAAGACATAGAGTGGCTGAACGGATACAAAAACTAGACCGGTATATATGCTGTCTACAAGAGACCCACTTCAGACCTAGGGACACATACAGACTGAAAGTGAGGTAATGGAAAAAGATATTCCATGCAAATGGAAATCAAAAGAAAGCTGAAGTAACAATTCTCATATCAGACAAAATAGAATTTAAAATAAAGACTATTACAACAGACAAAGAGGGGCACTACATAATGATCAAGGGATCAATCCAAGAAAAAGATATAATAATGGTAAATTGATACAAACAGATGGAGAGATATACCATGTTCTTGGATTGGAAGAATCAACATTGTGAAAATGACTATACTACACAAAGCAATCTACAGATTCAATGCAATCCCTATCAAACTACCAATGGCATTTTTCACAGAACTAGAACAAAAAATTTCACAATTTGTATGGAAACACAAAAGACCCCGAATAGCCAAAGCAATCTTGAGAACGAAAAACGGAGCTGGAGGAATCAGGCTCCCTGACTTCAGACTATACTACAAAGTACAGTAATCAAGACAGTATGGTACTGGCACCAACACGAAATATAGGTCAATGGAACAGGATAGAAAGCCTAGAGATAAACCCATGCACATATGGTCACCTTACCTTTGATAAAGGAGGCAAGAGTATACAATGGAGAAAAGGCGGCCTCTTCAATAAGTGGTGCTGGGAAAACTGGACAGTTACATGTAAAAGAATGAAATTAGAACACTTCATAACACCATACACAAAAATAAACTCAAACTGGATTAAAGACCTAAATGTAAGGCCAGACACTGTAAAACTCTTAGAGGAAAACATGGGCAGAATACACTATGACATAAATCACAGCAAGATCTTTTTGACCCACCTCCCAGAGTAATGGAAATAAAAACAAAAATAAACAAATGGGACTCAATGAAACTTAACAGCTTTTGCACAGCAAAGGAAACCATAAACAAGAAGAAAAGACAGCCCTCAGAGTGGAAGAAAATATTTGCAAACAAAGCAACAGACAAAGGATTAATCTCCAAAATATACAAGCAGCTCATGCAGCTCAATATCAAAAAAACAACCCAATCCAAAAATGGACAGAAGACCTAAATAGACATTTCTCCAAAGAAGATATACAGATTGCCAACAAACACATGAAAGGATGCTCAACATCATTAATCATTAGAGAAATGCAAATCAAAACTACAGTGAGGTATCACCTCACATGGGTTAGAAAGCCATCATCAAAAAATCTACAAATAAATGCTGGAGAGGGTGTGGAGAAAAGGGAACCCTCATGTACTGTTGGTGAGAATGTAAATTGATACCGGCACTATGGAGAACAGTATGGAGGTTCCTTAAAAACTAAAAATAGAACTACCATATGACCCAGTAATCCCACTACTGGGTATATACCCTGAGAAAACCATAATTCAAAGAGTCATGTACCACAATGTTTACTGCAGCACTATTTACAATAGCCAGGACATGGAAGCAACCTAAGTGTCCATCGACAGATGAATGGATAAAGAAGATGTGGCACATACATACAATGGAATATTACTCAGCCATAAAAAGAAACGAAATTGAATTATTTGTAGTGAGGTGGATGGACTTAGAGTCTGTCATACAAAGTGAAGTCAGAAAGAAAAAAACAAATACCATATGCTGACACATATATATGGAATCTAAAAAAAAAAAAAAGGTTCTGATGAACCTAGGGGCAGGACAGGAATAGAGGCAGATGTATGTAGAGAATGGACTTGAGGACACAGGGAGGGGGAAGGGTAAGCTGGGACGAGGTGAGAGAGTAGCATTAACATATATACACTACCAAATGTAAAATAGATAGCTAGTGGGAAGCAGCTGCATAGTACAGGTAGGTCAGCTCTGTGTGTTGTGATCACCTAGAGGGGTGGGATAGGGAGGGTGGGAGGGAGACGCAACAGGGAAGGGATATGGGGATATACATATGCATATAGCTGGTTCACTTTGTTATACAGCAGAAACTAACACAACATTGTAAAGCAATTATACTCCAATAAAGATGTTAAAAAAAAAAGATAAGAGCAAAATATCCAAACAACACATGGAAGTTAAAGAAAATATTTCTAAATATTCCATAGGTCAGAGAAGTATCAAGGGAAATAAAAAATACATTGAACTGAATGAAAAGGAAAATACAACATGCCAAAATTTGTGGCACAAAGCTAAAGCAGTGCTGAGAAGGAAATTCGTAGCAATAAATGCACACTTTAGAAAATAGGGAAGGGCTCAAATAATTTTCCTAGGTTTCCATCCTCAAGAACTTAGAAAATGAAAACCAAAATAAACCAAAACTAAGCAGAAGGAAGGAAGTAACGATAAAAGCAGAAATCAATAAAACCAAAACCAGAAAAATAGAGAAAATCAATAAAACAAAGAGCTGGTTCCTTGGAAAGATCTATTAAAAGTGACACAGCTCTAGCAAGACTAACGAAGACAATAAAGGGAAGATACAAATTGCTGATATCTAAATGAAACAGGGGATATTACTACAGACTCTGAAGACACGAAAAAGATAAGGACTACTATGAACAACTTAGATAAAATGAACCAATTCTTCAAAAAACATAAAGCACCACTACTTGCTCATTATAAAATTAATAACTTTATAACTATTAAGAATATTGAATCTATAATCTAAAAACTCCCCCCAAAAGAATCTCAGTCCTTGATGGTTTCACTGGAGAATTCTACAAAATGTTTAGAGAAAAATTAACACTAATTCTATACAATCTCTTTCAGAAAACAAAAGTGGAAGGAACACTTCCCAACATTTTAAGAAACCAATGTTGTTACCCTAATACCAAAACCAGGCAAAGACAGTGCTGAGAGAGAGAGAGAGAGAGAGAGAGAGAGAAACTGCAGACCAATATTTCTCATGAATATAGACCAAAAAATCCTGAACGAAATATTATTCAACAGAATTCAGTAACATGTAAAAAGAATTAAACCGTTAAACACCATAATCATGGGATTTATCCTGTGGATGCAAAGCCAACTCAATATTTGAAAATTAATCAATGTAACACATCTTATTAACAGGCTAAAGAAGAAAAATAACATTATCATATCAATTCATACAGAAAAAAAATTACCAAAATTCATCATTCATGATAAAACTCTCAGAAAAACAGAAACAGGAGAATTTCCTCAGCTTAAACAAAGTAACTACAGGTAACAATTTCCTTAATGAAGAAAGACTGATTTTCCCCCAACACTGGGACAAGGAAAAGATGTTTACTCTCACCACTCTTATTCAACATAGTGCTGGAAGTTCCAGTCTGTACAATAAGAGAAGAAAAGAAAATAAGAGTCATAAAGACCAGAAAGGAGGAAATAAAACTGTCCCTATTTGCAGATGACATGATGCTCCATGTAAAAAATTTGAAGGATCTACAAAAACACTCCTAGCACTAATCAGTAAGTTCAACAAGATCACAGAACACACTCTCAATGTACAAAAATCAATTGTACTTCTATATACTAGCAATGACCACTTAAACATCAAAACTAAAACTACAGTATTTTTTCCAGTGGCTCAAACAAAGTGAAATATTTAGATATAAATCTAACAAAATATGTATAGGCTGTGTAGGTTGAAAACTACACAATGCTGATGAAAGAAATCAAAGATCTTTGTTTAAATGGAGAGACATACTATGTTCATGAATTGGAAGACTCACCACAGTAAAGATTTCAATTCTCCCTAAATTGATAGCCAGGTTTAATAGAATTCTTATTCAAAACTCAGCAATAAGGAATGACATTAGCAAGATGATGAACTAGGTAACTCCAGGCCCTCATTCCCCCATGGAAACATTTTACAAAAGCAATTAGAGACTTGCTAAAATACCTTTATAGGAGCTCTGGAAAACAGTCAAAGGTCTATAGCAAACAAGTGAACACCCAACCAAGAAAAACCCACATTAAAAATGATAGGAAATTTCATGGCATTTTTCACTTATCCCTGCCCCATCCCCTTTTCCAAATGGTATAGTTAGGAGGAAGCAACAGCCCACAGCCAATACACGCCCTCCAATGTGAGTGAGCAGAGCAGCCCTTATCGGCAAGCTTCTAACCTGTATGGGGGCTGCCTGAGGGACTGCTCTGTTTCAATCAACTCCAGAGCTCATGTAGGAAAAAGCAGAATAGCTCAGATCTCAGGCTGTAAATAAACATGGGAAGCAGTAAGCACTGCTGGTGAAAGCTGCAGAGGGACTGCAGACTAAGAGATGCCTAGGCAAGAAATTATGAGTGGGTGGTAGGAATGTAAAATGGTGCAGCCACTATGGCAAACAATATGGTGCTTCCTCAAAATGTTAAAAATAGAATTACCACATGACCCAGCAATTCTACTTCTAGGTATATACCCAAAAGAATTAAAAGCAGAGACTCAAATAGATATTTGTATACCCTTGTTCATAGCAGCATTACTCACAAAAGTGAACAGGTAGAAACAATCCAATTGCCCATCAAAGGATAAAAGGATAAACAAAACATGGTATATAAAATAATGGAATATTATGCAGCCTTAAAAGGAATGAAATCTGTTACATGGTACAATATGAACAAAGCTTGAAAATAAATGCTGAGTGAAGCGAAAACCAGACACAAAAGGAAAAATATTGTATGATTCTCCTTATATGAGGGATTAGAAGCAATCAAATTCACAGGAACAGAAAGAGGAGTGGTGCATGCCAGGGGCTAAGGGGGAAGGGGAAATGAGTTATTTTCTAATAGGTATAGAGTTTCATTATGGGAAGATGGTTCTGGAAATTTATGATGGTGATGACTGCACAATGGGAAGGTACTGAATGCCACTGAACTGGACACTAAAAAATGGTGAAAATTATAAATTTTATGCTCTATGTATTTTGCTACAACTAAAGTAAAACCCAGCAAGATAAAAATAAAACCCAGAAAAGATTACTCTGAAATTTTACAGAAGAGATAAAATAATTTTGAAAAAGCAAAATGGATAATTTTGAAAAAGCAAAATGGAAGGAATCAGTCTACCCAAATTGGTATTAACATATACACACTACTATATATAAAATAGATGATCAACAAGGACCTACTGTATATCACACTCAATACTACAAATCTACAATACTACAAACACTCAAATCTACTCAATACTCTGTAATAACCTATATGGGAAAAGAATCTGAAAAAGAATGGATATATGTATATGTATAACTGAATCACTTTACCGTACATCTGAAACTAACACAACATTGTAAATTAACTACACTCCAATATAAAATAAAAATTAAATTAAAATTTATAAAAAATTCATATTATATAGGTATGGTAATCAAGACTGTGAGGTATTATTGGATAGACAGACATATACATCAATGGAACAGAACAAAGAACCCAGAAACAGACCAACAAATATACCCAAATGATTTTTTATAAAGGTGCAAAAGCAATTCAATAGAGGAAAGATAACCTTTTCAATAAATGGCAGTGGAACAACTAGATATTCAGAGGCAAAAAACTTACACTTGACCTAAGGCTCACAATTGAGCCTAATTTTTGAATTATACAAAAATTAACTCAAAATGTATAACAGTCTTGGGCTTCCCTGGTGGCGCAGTGGTTGAAAGTCCACCTGCTGATGCAGGGGACAAGGGTTTGTGCCCCAGTCTGGGAAGATCCCACATGTCACGAAGCGGCTAGGCCCGTGAGCCATGGCCGCTGAGCCTGCGCGTCCGGAGCCTGTGCTCCGCAACGGGAGGGGCCACAACAGTGAGAGGCCCGTGTACCAAAAAAAAAAAAAAAAAAATGTATAACAGTCTTAAGTGTAAAATGAAAAACCATAAAACTTAACAGAGAAGAAAATCTTCAAGATCTAGGTCTAGACTCTTTGTCTAATAAATACCAAAAGAAGAAAAATCCATAAAAGGAAAAATTAATAATTGGGCCTCATTAAAATTAAAACCTTTTTCTGTCTTCAGACCTGTTAAGAGGATGAAAATGCAAGCTATAGAATGGAGGACATATTTACAAACCACATATTCCACAAAGAACTAGTATCTAGAATATATAAAGAACTTCTACTACTCAATATTAAAAAAATCCAATTAGAACATAAGTGAAAGACATAAAGAAATATTTCACCAAAGAAAGAGATGGCAAATAAGTACATGGAAAGATGTTCAACATCATTAGTCACTAGGGAAATGCAAATTAAAATCACAATTAGATATTACGACACACCTATCAAACAGAATGTCTAAAATAAAAAGTAGTGAAAATACCAAATGCTGGTGAGGATGTGAAGAAACTGGACTGCTCATATATTGATGGTGGAAATATAAAATGGTATAGAAAAATTCAGAAGTTTCTTCAAAAGCTAAACATGGGACTACTATGTGAATCTGCAGTTACACTCCTGGACATTTATTCTAGAGAAATAACTACATTCACACA
This sequence comes from Phocoena phocoena, assembly GCF_963924675.1. NCBI lineage: Eukaryota > Metazoa > Chordata > Mammalia > Artiodactyla > Phocoenidae > Phocoena > Phocoena phocoena. The sequence goes on from NC_089226.1 coordinate 8,774,686, forward strand.
AATATCTATACACCAGTGTTTATACCTCTTTTATTCATAACAGCCAAAAAAGTAGAAGTAACCTAGATGTCTTTCAACAGGTGAATGGTTAAATAAACTGTGGTACATCCATACCATGAAATACTACACAGCCATAAAAAGGAATTAAATCGGTATAGGATAACAGCCTGGGTGAATCTCCAGAGTTATGTTGAATGAAGAAAGCAATTCCCAAAAGTTACAACACTGTATGATTCCATTTATATAACATTGTTATAATAATAAAATTATAGAGATGGAGACTAGATTAGTGGTTGCCAGAGGATGGGAGGGAAGTGAGTGTGGTTACAAAAGGGAAACCTGAGGGATTCTTGTGGTGATGGAAATGTTCTCATGACTGTATCAACGTTAACACTCTAGTTTTGACATCGCTTTACAAGATATTACCATTGAGAGAAACTGGGTAAAGAATAAACAAGATCTTTCTGTATTATTTCTTACAACTACAATTTTGAAGCTACAATTTTCTCAAAAACGTTTATACAGACATATTTACATACAAACACACACATAATACTAAAATACACAACAACAGTATATAACCTAGAAAAGTGTAAGGTCTCTTGATTATCCAGAGTACTTGGAATTAATGTCAGACTTTACATAATTCTGTAACCCCCCAACCCCCAAAGTAGAAAAGAGTTATAGTTTCAATCTAGGAAAGGAGGAAAAAATAAATGATTTTAAAGAAAATACCAAGCAAGACAAAAACAAGACAAAAAAGGGAGAAGAGAATATAAACACAGTGGGACAAAAGTAAGATGGTAGAAATAAATCCAAATAATTACAAGTAATTATAAATCCAAGTAATCACACTGATAAAAATTAAATAAGTGTGCTAGTTAAAAGACAAAGATTGTCAGATTGGACTTAAAAATAATCAAAAGAAGTATACTTCAAAAGAAGAATATTTTACACACGATTTAGAAAAGTTAAAAGTAAAAGGATGAAAAAGATATGCCATGCAAACATTAACCAAAAGAAAGCTTGTGATGCTGGATTTAGTTATTTATTTAAAAACCTTTTTTTGAATTAACATTAAAAAAAAAGCTTGTGAAGCTGTATTAGTATCAGGCAAAACACATTACCATATCTATAAAGTGGGTCACTTCTAAATAAATAAATAATTTAACTCACTAAGATATGACCAGTTTGCACCTGTATGCAACCTAAGCACATAGCCCCAAAATATATAAAGCAAAATTAATAGAATCAAAAAGATAAATACACAAGTCCACATAGTGGATTTTAACTTACTTCTTCATAAATTCATTGAATAAGCAATAAGGATATAGAAAATTTGAATATGATTACCTGATTACATAGATATATATATAGAAGTCTGTCCCCAACAACTATACATACCATATTCTTTTTAAGCACAGATGGAGTTTTTACAAAAATTAACTGTATTCTGAACAACCAAGCAAGACTCAACAAATTTCAAAATACTGAAACCATACAAAGTACGCTTTATGACCACGTTTAGCTTTTTATTGAGCTAAAAATCAATTTAAAATGCTCATGAAACTATTACCACACAGGAATTCTCTATTAGGGATATACCCAAGAGAATTGAAAATGTATGATCACACAAAGACTTGTACAATAATGTTCACAGCAGCCTTATTCATATGGACAAAAAGTAGAAGAAACCCAAATGTCCATCAACTGATGAATAAACAAAATGTGGTATACATGTACAATGGAGTACTGATACATGCTACAACATAGATGAACTTTGAAAACATTAAGTAAAAGAAGCCAGACACAAAAGGTCACATATTATACAATTCCATTTATTAAGAATTTAGAATAAGCAAATCCAGTCATACAGAAGGTAGATTAGTGTTTCCCAGGGGCTGAGGGAATTAAAAATGGGGAGTGACTAAGGAAGCTCACACAGCATCTTAGAGAGCCTCATCCACCAGAGGGCAGACAGCAGAAGCAAGAAGAACTACATTCCTGCAGTCTGTGGAACAAAAACCACATTCACAGGAAGATAGACAAAATGAAAAGGCAGAGGACTATGTACTAGATGAAGGAACAAGATAAAACCCCAGAAAAACAACTAAATGAAGTGGAGATAGGCAACCTTCCAGAAAAAGAATTCAGAATAATGATAGTGAAGATGATCCAGGACCTCAGGAAAAAAATGGAGGCAAAGATTGAGAAGATGCAAAAAGTGTTTAACAAAGACCTAGAAGAGTTAAAGAACAAAAAAACAGAGATAAACAATACAATAACTGAAATGAAAAATACACTAGAAGGAATCAATAGCAGAATAACTGAAGCAGAACAGATAAGTGACCTGGAAGATAGAATGGTGGAAATGACTGCCATGGAACAGAATAAAGAAAAAAGAATGAAAAGAAATGAAGACAGCCTGAGACCTCTGGGACAACATCAAACACAACAACATTCACATTATAGAGGTCCCAGAAGGAGAAGAGAGAGAGAAAGGACACGAGAATATATTTGAAGAGACTATAGTCGAAAACTTCCCTAACATAGGAAAGGAAATAGCCACCCAAGTCCAGGAAGCACAGAGAGTCCCAGGCAGGATAAACCCAAGACGAAACACACCGAGACACATAGTAATCAAATTGACAAAAATTAAAGACAAAGAAAAATTATTAAAAGCAACAAGGGAAAAACAACAAATAACATACAAAGGAATCCCCATAAGGTTAAACAGCTGATTTCTCAGCAGAAACTCTACAAGCTAGAAGGGAGTGGCACGAAATATTTAAAGTGATGAAAGGTAAGAACCTAAAATCAAGATTACTCTACCCGGCAAGGATCTCATTCAGATTTGACGGAGAAATCAAAAGCTTTACAGACAAGCAAAAGCTAAGAGAATTCAGCACCACCAAACCAGCTCTACAACAAATGCTAAAGGAACTTCTCTAAGTGGGAAAAACAAGAGAAGACAAGGAACTACAAAAACAAACAAAACAATTAAGAAAATGGTCATAGGAACACACACATCGATAATTACCTTAAACGTGAATGGATTAAATGCTCCAACCAAAAGACACAGGCTTGCTGAATGGATACGAAAACAAGACCCATATATATGCTGTCTACAAGAGACTCACTTCAGACCTAGGGACACATACTGACTGAAAGTGAGGGGATGGAAAAAGATATTCCATGCAAATGGAAATCGAAAGAAAGCTGGAGTAGCAATACTCATATCACATAAAATAGACGTTAAAATAAAGAATGTTACAAGGGACAGGAAGGACATTACATAATGATCAAGGGATCAATCCAAGAAGAAGATATAACAATTATAAATATATAGGCACCCAACATAGGAGCACCTCAATACATAAGGCAACTGCTAACAGCTCTAAAAGAGGAAATCAACAGTAACACAATAATAGTGGGGGACTTTAACACCTCATTTACACCAATGGACAGATCATCAGACAGAAAATTAATAAGGACACAAAAACTTTAAATGACACAATAGAACAGATAGATTTAATTGATGTTTATAGGATATTCCAACTGAAAACAGCAGATTACACTTTCTTCTCAAGTGCACATGGAACATTCTCCAGAATAGATCACATCTTGGGTCACAAATCAAGCCATGGTAATTTAAGAAAATTGAAATCATATCAAGCATATTTTCCGACCACAATGCTATGAGATTAGAAATCAATTACAGGTGGAAAAAACGTAAAAACCACAAACACATGGAGCTTAAACAATACGTTACTAAATAACCAAGAGATCACTTAAGAAATCAAAAAATACCTAGAGAAAATGACAACGAAAACACAACGATCCAAAAACCATGGATGCAGCAAAAGCAGTTCTAAGATGGAAGTTTATAGCTATACAAGCCTACCTCAAGAAACAAGAAAAATCTCAAGTAAACAATCTAACCTTATACCTAAAGGAACTAGGAAAGAAGAACAAACAAAACCCAAAGTTAGAAGAAGGAAAGAAATCAATAAGATCAGAGGAGAAATAAATGAAATAGAAACAAATGGTACAGATGAACTGGTTTGCAAGGCAGAAACAGAGACACAGATGTAGAGAACAAACGTATGGACAGCAAGTGGGGAAAGCGGGGGGGAGGGGGGAGGGGGCTAGTGGCAGTGGGATGAATTGGGAGATTGAGATTGACATATATACACTAATATGTATAAAATAACTAATAAGAACCTGTTGTATAAAAAATTAAAATAATATAAAATTCAAATAAAAGAAAGAAAACAATAGCAAAGATCAATAAAACTAAAAGCTGGTTCTTTGAGAAGATAAATGAAATTGATATACCTTTAGTCAGAGTCATCAAGAAAAAGAGGTAGAGGACTCAAATCAATAAAATTAGAAATGAAAAAGGAGAAGTTACAATGGACACCAGAGAAATATAAAGCATCATAAGAGACTACTACAAGCAACTCTATGCCAATAAAATGGATAACCTGGAAGAAATGGACAAATTCTTAGAAAGATATAACCTTCTAAGACTGAACCAGGAATAAATAGAAAATATGAACAGACCAATTACAAGTAATGACATTGAAACTGTGATTAAATTATCTCCCAACAAACAAAAGTCCAGGACCAGATGGCTTCACAGATGGACTCTATCAAACATTTAGAGAAGAACTAACACCCATCCTTCTCACACTCTTCCAAAAATTGTAGAGGAAGGAACACCCCCAAACTCATTCTATGAGGCCACCATCACCTGATACCAAAACCAGACAAAGATACTACAAAAAAAAGAAAATTACAGACCAATATCACTCGTGAATATAGAGGCAAAAATCCTCAACAAAATACTAGCAAACAGAATCCAACAACACATTAAAAGGATCATAAACCATGATCAAGTGGGATTTATCCCAGGGATGCAAGGATTCTTCAATATACGCAAATCAATCAATGTGATACACCACATTAACAAACTGAAGAATAAAAACCATATGATCATCTCAATAGATGCAGAAAAAAGCTTTTGACAAAATTCAATACACATTTATGATAAAAACTCTCCAGAAAGTGGGCATAGAGGGAACCTACCTCAACATAATAAAGGCCATATATCACAAACCCACAGCAAACATCATTCTGAATGGTGAAAAACTGAAAGCATTTCCTCTAAGATCAGGAACAAGACAAGGATGTCCACTCTCACCACTATTATTCAACATAGTTTTGGAAGTCCTAGCCACAGCAATCAGAGAAGAAAAGGAAATTAAAGGAATACAAATTGGAAAAGAAGAAGTAAAACTGTCACTGTTTGCAGATGACATGATACTATAAATAGAGAAATCTAAAGATGCCACCAGAAAGCTACGAGAGCCAATCAATGAAGTTAGTAAAGTTGCAGGATACAAAATTAAAGCACAGAAATCTCTTGCATTTCTATACACTAACAGTGAAAGATCAGAAAGAGAAATTAAGGAAACAATCCCATTCACCATTGCAACAAAAAGAATAAAATACCTAGGAATAAACCTACCTAAGGAGGTAAAAGACCTGAATTCAGAAAACTGTAACACTGATGAAAGAAATCAAAGATGATACAAACAGATGGAGAGATATACCATGTTCTTGGATTGGAAGAATCAATATTGTGAAAATGACTACCATACCATGTGAAAATGATTACTATACTACCCAAAGGAATCTACAGATTCAATGCAATCCCTGTCAAATTACCAATGGCATTTTTTACGGAACTAGAACAAAAAATCTTAAAATATGTATGCAGATGCAAAAGACCCCTAATAACCAAAGCAATCTTGAGGGGAAAAAAAGGAGCTGGAGGAATCAGACTCCCTGACTTCAGACTATACTACAAAGCTATAGTAATCAAGACTATATGATAGTGGCACAAAAACAGAAATATAGATCAATGAAACAGGATAGAAAGCCCAGAGATAAACCCACACATCTATGGTCAACTAATCTATGACAAAGGAGGCAAGGATATACAATGGAGAAAAGACAGTCTCTTCAGTAAGTGGTGCTGGGTAAACTGGACAGCTACATGTAAAAGAATGAAATTAGAACACTTCCTAACACCATACAGAAAAATAAACTCAAAACAGATTAAAGAGGTAAATGTAAGGCCAGACACTATATAACTCTTAGAGGAACACACAGGCAGAACACACTATGACATAAATCACAGCAAGATCCTATTTGACCCACCTCCTAGAGAAATGGAAATAAACAAAAAGAAACAAATGGGACCTAATGAAACAAAAGCTTTTGCACAACATAGGAAACCATAAACAAGACTAAAACACAACCCTCAGGATGGTAGAAAATACTTGCAAATGAATCAATGGACAAAGGATTAATCTCCAAAATATATAAACAGCTCATGCAGCTCAATATTTAAAATAACAAACAACCCAATCCAAAAATGGGCAGAAGACCTAAATAGACATTTCTCCAAAGAAGACATACAGATGGCCAAGAGGCACATGAAAAGCTGCTCAACATCACTAATTATTAGAGAAATGCAAATCAAAACTACAATGAGGTATCATCTCACACCAATTCAAATGGGCATCAGAAAATCTACTAGCAGCAAATGCTGGAGAGGGTGTGGAGAAAAGGGAACCCTCTTGCACTGTTGGTGGGAATGTAAATTGATACAACCACTATGGAGAACAGTATGGAGGTTCCTTAAAAAACTAAAAATAGAATTACCATATGACCCAGCAATCCCACTACTGGGCATATACCCAGAGAAAACCATAATTCAAAAAGACACATGCATCCCAATGTTCATGCAGCACTATTTACAACAGCCAGGTCATGGACGCAACCTAAATGTCCATTGACAGATGAATGGATAAAGAAAATGTGGTACATATATACAATGGAATATTACTCAGCCATAAAAGGGAATGAAATTGGGTCATTTGTAGAGACATGGATGGACCTATAGACTGTCATACAGAATGAAGTCAGAAAGAGAAAAACAAATATCGTATATTAACACATATATGTGGAATCTAGAAAAATGGTACAGATGAACCGGTTTGCAAGGCAGAAATAGAGACACAGATATAGAGAAAGAACATATGAATAGCAAGGGGGGAAAGCCGGGGGTGGTGGTGGTTGTGGTGGTGGGATGAACTGGGAGGTTGGGTTGAAATATATACAGTAATATGTATAAAATAGATAAGTAATAAAGAGATAAATAAATAAAAATGGGGAGTGACTATTAATGCATATAAGGTTTCTTTCTGGAGTGATGAAAACGTTCTGGAATTATATAGTGGTGATAGTTGCACAACTTTGTAAATACACTTAAAGCTACTTAAGGCTTTAAAAGGTGAATGTTATGGTATATAAATTGTATCTCAATAAATGTTTTTAAATAAAAACAATTCCGAAAGCTTTGGAAACTCAGAAACATAATTCTAAATAATCCATGAGTCAAAAAGTAAATCATAAAGAAATTAGAAAAATTTTTGAGCCACATGACAAAAATACAACACATGAAAATTTGTGGCATGAAATAAAGTGATACTTAGAAGGACATTTATGATTTTAAATACTTATATGCAACACATATAATTGACTAGTATCCTGAATGTCTGTATTTACAGAAAACACACAAGACAGATGAAAACATGTAGAAACTGAACCACAGTGATGCAATCAGAAATTCACACTAAAGAAAATTATACAGTAAACCAGTTGGATTCTTCTACCAATAAACTGCAAGGGGAAAAAAAAAATCAGAGAGGGAGGATGAAAGGGAGATTTACAGACCAAAAGCAACTTAGACACCAGTCAATTGCTAGTATGGACTTTATTTGGATCCTGTTACAAAACATACTGTAAAAAATAAGAATTGGAAATCTGAACACTAGATGTATAACAATGAAGAGCAATGAGAAAAGGATAATCTTTTCAATAACCAGTGCTAAGTTAGATAGGCATATGGGGAAATATGAAAATGGATTTCTATCTAATATTATACACAAAAATCATTTTCAGGTAGATTGTAGATCTAAAGGTGAAAGCCAAAACTATAAAGCTTTTGGAAGATCACATACAAGAAAATCTTCATGATCTTGAAGTAGGGAATGAGTGTGTAAATAGGAAACAAAAGCTGCTAGCCAGAGGAAAGTCTTAATTGGACTACAAGACTACAATCTTAAATGAAGTGTGAAACAATAAGCCACAGAATGGTATACATGCAACACAGAACAAAGAACTAGTATGCTAAACATACAAAGAACTGAAATCATTAAGAAAAAGAAAAAGCAGTAGAAAAATGAGCAAAAGACTGGAACAGGCACATCGTAAGTTACTCAACCTCATTTAAACTTAAGAACAAGCAAATCAACAACACACTGAGATATTATACACCAACTACTTTGTGAAAATTCCACTGACAACATCAAATGTAGGTGAAAATTTGGAATACTAGAAACATGTTCTGCTGCCATGAAAATTCCTATGCTTTAGTAGATCATTCCAAACTGTTTTTCTAGCAATGGCAAATTCTTTTCCTATGGCAATATAAGTTGGTACAATCACTTTAGAAAACAGTTTGCCATTATTCTACTGAAGCGGTAAATATGCATATCCTAAAACCCAGCAATTCCACTCTGATACATACAATAGCATGAATATAAAGTAAAAGCAACAGACAAAAAATACATACAGCCCAATTTTATTTATATAAAGTTGAAAAGGGGCTTCCCTGGTGGCGCAGTGGTTGAGAGTCCACATGCCGATGCAGGGGACACGGGTTTGTGCCCCGGTCCAGGAGGATCCCACATGCTGCGGAGCGGCTGAGCCCGTGGGCCATGGCCGCTGAGCCTGCATGTCTGGAGCCTGTGCTCCGCAAAGGGAGAGGCCACAACAGTGAGAGGCCCGTGTATGGCAAAAAAAAAAAAAAAAAAGTTGAAAAATGGGAAAAACTAAACTGTATCATTTAAAAATGCATAAATAGCTGAGAAAACTAAAGTAAGTCAAAAGGATTACTATAAAAATAAATTTTGTGATTACTTTCAGGGGAAAGGAATAGGTTATGATTGGGAAGAGGTACATTAGAAGGCTGCTGAGTGTCTCGAAATGATCTTTCTTCAATTGAATTGTGGTTAAGCAAATGTTGACTTTACAAATGCTTGTTAAGCTGTACATATTTTATGTATTTCTATTTGTCTCCACACACTGCACACACCAAACTAAACACACACAGATACACACACACACACACCCCATAATGGATCTTTTCATCAAAGTTTTAGCTGCTATAAATTCTTCTCCCCACATTTCCACACTCTGCAAATTTTCATTCATAAGCAGCTATTACTTTTCATAATGGGAGTAAATACCTTCTCCCAATAGCATAATGAACATTGCTGAAAAATTATGGCAGCTAATGTTTATTGATTACCTTTTTATGCAACACAGTATACTACACTCTTCATATACATTAACACATTTAAGATAAAAAACAACTCTAAAAGGTAGCTATGATCAGCCTCTTTACAGAGGTAATTGCCAGTGTTCACATAATTATAAATGTCAGAGTTAGTCAATCTGAACTGAACTTTTCCCACCATTCTACACAAAGTCCAATAGTTGATAGTTTACTAACCCTTCATTCACCATCCCCTTACAATATTCTGTGGCATTTTCCTCATCTGATATTTAACTACTTCATTCATTTATTCGACATTCATTCATTTATTCAATACATTTATTTAGTATCTACTATATTCCAGGTACTGCTCTATATACAGGATATACAGGGGTGAAAAGGAATGACAAAGTCCAAGCTTATATTTTAGTGGGGGAGGCAGACAATAAACAAATAATTTCAGATAGTGATCAGTTCTGTGAAGAAAATAGAATAATGTGATAGTGATTAGGGGGTAGCAGAAACATTTGGGCTGAGATTTGAGTGCTAAATCAGCTATGCAAACTACTGGAAGGGGTTCCAGGCTGGGGACGCTATAAATATCAAAGTCCTGAAAGGGAAATGAGCCTTGGCATATTCAGTGAAGAGAAAGAAGGCTGCTCTGCCTGCAGTACAGTGAGCAAAGAACACAGAGAGTGAACCATGCAGGGCCAGGTCAGCCAGAGCAAGGAACTTAGATTTCATCTTGATGCAGTGGGAAGACATTGGAAGCTTTTAAGGGAGTGTCACAGAACAATTTACCTCTAAAAGAAAAAAAAATAACTTAGGACCTATGTAAAGCAAAGACTGTTGGGGTAGGGGGTGAGGGAGTACAGGTGGGAAATGACAAGAGTGGAAGTGGGAAGATATCCGTTTTTATTAAGAAACCCAGGGAGGAGATGAAGGAGCTTGAACTAGAGGGGTAGCAATAAAAATGGAGAGAAGTGTTCAGCTTCCAGACATATTTTGAGGGTAGAGCAAATAAACTGAATGTCTATTTCTTTGTTAAGTATTTATTGCATGCTATAATGTACCAGGCACTGTTCTACGTGCTGGGGATGCAGAACTGAATAAGACAAATAGGGTCCCTGACCTCAAGGAGCTTATATAGTACATATTCCAATGGGAGAAATAGACATTTAATAGATAAATAAAAATACCCCATAATGTCAGATAATAAATGCTATGATGAAAAATAAAGTGTGGCAGAGGTGGGGTAATATATTAGGTAAGTCGGGAAAAAGACTTTGCATAGGAGGTGACACTTAAGCAAAGACTTAAAAGTGAAGCACAGGCCACACAAATACTTTGGTAAGTACTCCTGGCAGAGGGAAGAGCAAACGAAACGATCACCTCAACGATTTTGAGGTGAGAATGTACCTATGTTGTGAGCAGAAGAGCAAAGCCAAGGTGGCTAGAGTGGGATGAGCAAGTAGAAGTGGCAGATGAGGCCAAAGAGAACATATCCCATAAAGCCACGTAGGTCGTAGAGAATATTTTGAATTTTATTTGAAGTGTGACAAAAAGCTATGAGAGTTGAGAGCAGGAAGGGATACTTGATTCACATTTTAGAAGGACCAGTCTGACTACTGAAGGACGAGCAATATGAAAAGAGAGATAACGATGGCTTTGATTAGAATGGTACTATTAGAGGTATTACATTTGCTGAATTAAATAGGAGTTGCTGAATTGAATACAAAATATGAAAACCGTGTCGAGGATGATTTCTAGAGTTTTGGCTTAAGAAAACTAGGGAGTGAATATAACGTTTACTGAGATGGGGGAAGCTAGGGAGGAATAGGTTGGAGGACAGGGATCAAAAGTTGTTTTTGTTCATGAGATGACTATTAGTCAAGGGGAAATTTCAGGTAGGCTGTGGCTATAAAGTCTGGAGCTCAGGGGATAGGTCAGAGACAACTTTGTTTCTGAGTTACTAATGGCTGGCTGACAATTCTCAGGAACAAAATTTCTTTCATATTTGGGAATGTACTGGCTCAATTCTTAGGAGCCACCTATAAGTTCAATCGTATTCCTCCTATGGGTATACTGCAGTAATACCATTTACCAGGATATACTATATATGATAAACTCTATAAAATTTCATGTCCTTGGCTTCCTTTTTTTTTTTTTTTTTTTTTGCCACATCACACGGCATGTGGGATCCTAGTTCCCTGACCAGGGATCAAACCCATGTCCACTGCAGTGGAAGTGTGGAGTCCTAACCACTGGACCACCAGGGAATTCCCTGTTCTTAGCTTCAGACTAAGATAATTGATTAATTTTTATAAATTACCAAGAAAAGAGAATACTGGGTCCCAATCTAACATTCAAAAATTAATATAAATTTCATTGAAAGAACAAGGTCTTACTAAAACTAATAGGTAAAAAAAAGCCAGGAATCAGATCTGTGTCCATTATAGCTTCCTTACATCTCCCCCCACCTTCTTTCATGCCTTATCACCTAGAAGCTTAGTCACCAATAAGTTCACAGAGTTAGCTATTCATTTTCAAAATAGAATTTATTTCTGTAATAAAGAATTAAAATATAGCTGTGAAAGTAGAAAATAATATAGAAAAATATTTAAAATGTGCAACAGTAATTTTGAGTAAAGGTAGTTAAGCACTAGAGGTTATGCTCAACTTCTACTTGAAAGACCAATCATATATATTATTACCTACACCAGAAAAAACATACCTACTTGCAATTTTAATTAATAATTATAATTCAAAAACAGGTTTACACACCTGGTCAGGCTCTTTTAAAAATATAAATATAAATCTTGGGGATATATTTTTTGAAGCTGGCTTCACTTCACAGACTGATAAATCTACTGTCCCAAAATCACAAGGTTGTTTTTAGTAATTCATCCATGTAATCAAGCCAAAGTGGCGGAAATATGTACTTTTTGGATGAAACCTAATGTTTTGGTAAAAATGGAACAAGAGTATCATTTTTCATTATGTTGATATAAAAGCTGGTAAGCTCATGTATCCCCAGAGCTTGGTTTCCACCAGGTGGGTCTCAAATTCAGACACTAAATGCAGATGAAGAAATATCTAGTGAATTCTATCTATCCCTTCCCCAAAGTTTTACTTACAATTAAGATATAGGTATTATTTGTATGAAGAACATACAAAAAGAATTGGAAACTGTTTGGCTAGAGGGAAGACAACTCTTCAGGGACTACTGTTTGCAGTTTGCAGAACAGGATAATCTTCTCTAGGAAGAATAATGTCCACATAGCAGCACTATATTCACCAGGAATCCCAGAGCCAGTGGATCTATCATGTAGCAGGAAGCCAAACCTTCTGGCTGCTCACAACATCGCTCAGCTTCCCTTTAATCTTCAGGAAGTGTCTCTTGAATTCCAATCCATCACCCTATATTAGGAATAATATCCAAAACTAATGTCAAAAAAACAAGAAAAAGAGACTATGCCATAAAATCAAACTTTCTTTAGGGGTAAGTAGAGACAAACATCCATGGATATGTTCAGATACAGTTATCTTCCGGTCTTCTTATGAATACAAAATATCTTGGTAGAAGAAATGGCTACATAAATAATTCTGACTTGACTTTGGGCCCATCACTGCTCCCACCACCCTGGGCCCAGAGAGCAGAAACAATGGCATCCTGTCCATTTCAAGGGTTGGTATCTCTGGACCTATGTCATTGTTTTTCATAGGTGTTTATAAACTAAAAATAAGCTACACAACTATGCTTTAAGTCTTGCCACAACAGAGCCAGTGATTCAGTTATGAGAAGGGTTTCTCTACACTAGGATCTTAATTTAATTCCATACCAAGCATCTGGACAATAGCACTGCAGCAAATCTCCAACATAAAGAATGTGATCAACTCCTCCAACCTCATTTAGAGCCACATACAATCTTTCGGTAAACAGAGAATATGATACTTTGGTCTTATATGTCAAGGGCTTTAAAACTGTAACCTCAGAACCAATAATTTCTAAAGAAAGAATCAGAAATGTGAACAAAACTCCATGTGTATGAGTATTAATCATAGAGTAGCTTGTAACAAACAGATAAAGGTTCATTAATTATAATGTGCAAACATTTGGACAAATCATAATTTTTATGAAAAAATATTAAATGCAAATTCAATAAGAAAAAGCTTAGAATGCTACAAAATATTAAGGGTAATTATTTTAAGGACAAAAATAATTTAGGACTATTTTTATTTTTTTATTAGTTATTTATTTACACATTCTACAAAAAACAAAAACTTTTATAATAAGGAAAATGTCATTTGAAAAAACTGTTTTAGAATAGCTAATGACAAGAACAAATGTTCATAATATTAAATTTAAAAAACCAGTTACCATATATTTATAAATATAATGCCATTTAAAAAAAATCTACACGTAAGAGTAATTCCATAGAGGATATATTATAAGTAATAGTAAGGTTATTGTAATATAATATCAAAAATAAATCTGTATTCTCTTTGGATACAAAATTAAAGTTGATTCTTATCTTCTTTATACTTTTTTGTGTTTTTAAAATTTCTAAAATGAACATGTAATACTTCTTTAAAAATAGCAAAACAAAATTTTTTCTTTTAAAAAGTGTTCTATTCTACATACCTTGGAAAGCCGGAAGTCAACCAAGATCTTCTCATTCATTTCTACCAAATTCACTTTGAAAATGAGTTTATTGTTTCTTCTATCAGTTGTTGATACAGTAACCTAAGACAATGAAAATAAGGTCAAACCAGATGTGTGGGCAGAAAATACTCTAAATAAAAACTATAATCTTAGTTCAGTGATACTACTGGGATACAAATTTGAGAGACGCTTTTATAACAGGAGCTGTGCCAGCTGAAAATCCCACTCCTTCTAGGACTTTCCTCTCCCAATGGGTATGTGTGTGTCCAACCAGACCGACCTGTAAACAGGACGCAGCTCCGTTATCGGGGATTGAGTCTATGTGAACTCTTAGCAAAAAAATAAATTTAGTATTTTACCAAGATACAACCAAAAGAGGAAACAATTGAAGAGAATAAAATTGGGGGACTTCCCTGGTGGTCCAGTGGTTAAAACTCCATGCTTCCAATGCAGGGTGTGTGGGTTTGTTCCCTGGTCGGGGAACTAAGATCCCATGTGCCATGCAGCATGGCCAAAAAATGAAAAAAAAAAAAAAAAGAAAGAGAGAGAGAGAGAATAAAAACGGACTGAGAGGAAAAACAAGATTATTAAAACATAAAGAAAAAGAGAGGCCAGATTTGTGGGTAAAAAGCTCTAGTGGCAATCAGAAGATGGTGAAGGTCTTAAGAGGCCTTTCAACTTCCACTTTTAGTGTTTTAGAAGCTCAGGCTAGAAGAGTGACATGGAAAGAAAGGCCAGACCAACAGCCAGCACCAAGACCCCAAACGTGGATGAGGCTGGCCTGGACCACAGAAAAGCCATCAACTCTAGCTGGATGAATGAGCCCAAGCAAGATCAGCAGGTTTGCCTAGTTGAGCCCAGCGCAAATTACAACAACATTTTTAATAATTCTCACCTCAAGAAATGACTATTAAAGAAACACAGGTGTACCACAACGGTGCAACACTGGAACAACATTATGTTCTGGGAAAACACAAGACACTCAGTACATCTGAAGTAGGTTATTAAACTTCAAAGACAAAGAAAATTCTCCAAAGATTCAGGCAGAAAGAATTAATTGAGGAGTAATGTCGGTAAAAATGGGAGATTAGGAAACTTCAAAAGCCCATTAACTCCACAAAAGCAATGAAAAATCTGGCAAAAACTGTCAGAATCAACTTTTTCAGAACACTGAAAACTAACGAAAAGCTTGCAGCAACACAGGGGCACTCATACAAAACAGATGAGCTTTCTCACATTGTAACCACCTTATTCCCAACTCCCACTCCTCAGCTCAGTAGTAGCCTTGAAAATAACCATCCACATTCCAGGTCCAGGTACAAATGCAAGAATAAACCTCATTCATAAACTGTCTTAAGCTGTTCTACCTTCCTGCAAGACCTGCTCAACACACTTGTCTTTATTTTGCCTGCCTAACTACACAGGACTTGTGTTAAAGTTGCCACCTGGGGAGCATCTGTCAAAAGTACCTACAGGCAAATGCTTTAACCCTTGCTTACTGGGGTAATGCAGAACAGTTGGGACAAACAGATTACCTAAAAAGGCTGAAAGGAAAGGTTTAGGAGTGAGATGTTTTTGAGGGATAAGAGTTCTGAAAATCTCTCACATATTCCTGGGACTGTAAAGCCTATACTTATGCCCAAGGCACTGTACATGCTCAAGAAAGGTCTGAGAAGGCTCTAAGCTCTGCCTCTGGCTGACCATGAGGCACCACACAAGCAGGAAGTGAAGGCTAACGCAGAGCTGTAAACTGCCTGGCTGGGTATTGACGGCATGCCCCAATACGCACATAGAACCCCTCTGCAAAAACTAGCTTTTGGTTCCAGGAATTTAATGTTTAATCATTAGCTGACCATTGAGCTAAGAGAACAAAGATTTCAGAGATCACACACAACAAAGAAGACAGACACTATAATATTTGATCAGAAATGTCACTAAACAATCAAAAACTACATCAATTGTCAATGATAACAAACCCTGGGAAGAGGGGAAAATCTATTTCCAGGGTTGTCACATTGTAATATTCAAAATGTCCAGTTTTCAATAAAAAAGGATAAAGCATACAGAAAAATGAGAAAATATGGCCCCCACACAGGAAAAAAGAAGTCAGTAGAGAATGTTCCTAAAGAACAGAAAGAAGAATGAAGAAAAATGAACAGAGTCTAAGAGACCTGCAGGACATCATCAAGTGCATCAGAATATGCACAATGTGAGTCCCAGAGAGAGAGGAGGGAATGGGGCAGAATGAACATTTGAAAAAATAATGGCCAAAAGCTTCCCAAATTTGATGAAAAACAATCCCATCCAGGAAGCTGAATGAATTTCAACTAGGAAAAAATGAAAGACATCCACACCAAGATACATCATATTCAAACTGTTGAAAGACAGTGACGAGAGAATCTTGAAAGCAGCAAGAGAAAGTGACACATCATGTGCAGAGATCCTCAATATATTAACAGCTGATTTCTCATCAGAAACCGCAGAAGCCAGAAGGCAGTGGAATGACACAAAGAGCTAAAAGGAAAAAACTGTCAAGAAGTCCATATCTGGCAAAACTATCCATCATAAATGAAGAAATGAAGACATTCATAATTAAAATTTGATAGAGTGTGAAACTACCAGACCTGCCCAAAAAAGAAAGAGTAGGGGCTTCCCTGGTGGCTCAGTGGTTGAGAGTCCACCTGCCGATGCAGGGGACATGGGTTCGTGCCCCGGTCCAGGAAGATCCCACATGCTGTGGAGAGGCTAGGCCTGTGAGCCATGGCCGCTAAGGCTGCGCGTCAGGAGCCGGGGCTCCACAACGGGAGAGGCTACAACAGTGAGAGGCCCGCGTACCGCAAAAAAAAAAAAAAAAAAAAAAGTAACAGAAGTCCTTCAGGCTGAAATGAAAGAATGCTAGATAGCAACTCAAATCCACATGGAGAAATAAAAAATATTGGTAAAGGTAATTTACATCGGTAAATACAAATGACAATAATAATCAATTTTGTTGTTTGTAACATCTATTTTTTCCCTACCTGATTTAAAAAGACAGCCACATAAAGCAATAATTATAAATCCATGTTGTTGGGTACACAATGCAAACTATAATCAAAACAGAACTAAAGTGGTACACTAACATCAAACAAAAGACTGTAACAAAAATTTTTGCAAGAGACAAATAAGGACATTATATAATGTTAAGATGATCAAGAAGATCTAACAATTATAATCATATATTTATCTAGAATCCAAACTCCAAAATTTATGAGGCAAAAACTAACAGGGTTAAAGTAAGAAATAGAATTCAGCAATAGCAGCTGGAGAGTACAACATTCCACCCTCAATAATGGATACAAAAATTAGACAAAGATAAACAAAGAAATAGGGCTTTCCTGGTGGTGCAGTGGTTAAGAATCTGCCTGCCAATGCAGGGGACATGGGTTCAAGCCCTGGTCTGGGAAGATCCCACATGCCGCGGAGCAACTAAGCCCATGCGCCACAACTACTGAACCTGCACTCTAGAGCCTGCGAGCCACAACTACTGAACCCGCATGCCACAACTACTGAAGCCCACATGCCTAGAGCCTGTGCTCCACAAAAGAGAAGCCACCACAATGAGAATCCTGCGCACCTCAACAAAGAGTAGCCCCCACTCGCCACAGCTGGGGAAAGCCTGCGCACAGCAACGAAGACCCAACACAGCCAAAAATAAATTAATTTAAAAAATAAATTAAAAACAAAGAAATAAAAGACATGAACAACACTATAATGCAACTAGACCTAACAAATATGCCTAGAACACCTCACCCAACAACAGAATCTACATTCTTCTCAATCACACCTGGAACATTCTCCAGTATAGACCATATGTTAGGCAACAAAACAAGTCTCAATAAATTTTAGATAATTAAAATAATACTAAATATCTTCTCTGACCACAATGGAATGCAATTAGAAACCAACAACAGAAAGGATTTTGAAAAATTCACAGATATGGAAATGAAACAGCATACCTAAATAACCAAAAAGGAAATCACAAGGGAAATTAGAAAATACTTTGATATGAAAAAAACTGAAAACTCAAAATATCAGAACTTATAGGAAGCAGCAAAAGCAGTGCCCAGACATACATTTATACCTATAAGCACTTACACTAAAAAAGAATGATATCCAATCAACAACTTAGCCTTCCACCTTAAAAATTAGGAAAAAAAAGAGCAAGGTAAATCCAAAAGAAGGAAATGATAAACATAGTAAGGAGAAGAGAGAGATAAATTGGCAAACCTTTAGCAGACTAACCAAAAAAAAAAAGAAAAAAAAAAAGATTCAAATTACTAAAATCAGGAATAAAAGGATGTTACTACAAACTTTACAGAATCTAAAAGGACTATAATACTACAAAAAATGGTATGCCAACAAATTGGATAACCAAGATGAAATGGACAAACTCCTAGAAACACACAAACTCCCACAAATGACTCAAGAGGAAATAGATCTATAACAAGTGAAGACATTGAGTCAGCAATCAAAAAATTTCCAACAAAGGAAAGCCCAGGACCAGATAGCTTCACTGGGAATTCTACCAAACTTTTGAAGAACTAATACCAATCCTTCTTAAACTCTTCAAAAAATAGAAGAGAAGGGAATACTTCCTAACTTGTACTATGAGGTCAGTATTACCCTGATACCAAAGCCAGACATCACAAGAAAACTACAGATCAAATCCTTTATGAACACAAAAAAAATTTTCAACAAATACTAGCAAACTGAATCTATCGAACACACTAAAAGAATTATGCACCATGATCAAGTAGTATTTATCTCAGGAATGCAAGATGGCTCAAAATACAAAAATTAGGGCTTCCCTGGTGGCACAGTGGTTGAGAGTCCGCCTGCCGAAGCAGGGGACATGGGTTCGTGCCCCAGTCCGGGAAGATCCCACATGCCGCGGAGCGGCTGGGCCCGTGAGCCATGGTCCCTGAGCCTGCGCGTCCAGAGCCTGTGCTCCACAATGGGAGAGGCCACAACAGTGAGAGGCCAGCGTACCAAAAAAAAAAAAAAAAAAAAAAAAAAAATCAATTAATGTAATATACCTTATTAACAAAGGAGAAAAGTTTAGCCAAAAAGTAACATCCCAGATGTCCATCAATGGATAAATGGATAAACAAAATGTAGTCTATCCACACGATGGACTATCATTCACCCACTGAAAGGAATAAAGTATTAATAAATGGTACAACATGAATTAACCTTGAAAATATTATGTTAAGTAAAAGAAGACAAACACAAAGGGTCACATACTATACAATTCCATGTATATGAAATGTCCAGAATAGGCAGTTCACAGAAAGTATATTAGTGGTTGCCAGGGAGGAAGGTATGAGGAATGACTGCCAATTGGTATGGAGTTCATCTGGGGGGCAGTGGAAGGTTCTAGATTTAAATGGTGATAGTTGCATAATCTTGTGAATATACTTAAAACTACTAAATTGTACCCTTTAAAATGGTTAAAGTGATAATTTTTATAGCATATGAGTTTTATCTCAATAAATCTACCTAAAAAAAAAGAGTGTATTATCTATACAAGTGAGAGGAAAATCAGGCTGGCCTCAGATTTCTGCACAATCATATTTTTCCCTAACTTTTAATTTTGAAAGCTTACAAATCTACAGAAAAACTGGAAGAATTGTGCAATAAATAACCACAAACCCTTTATTGGTCTTATCAACCTAGATAGCATGTTTACTTTTCTTTTTTTATGTGATTATCTTTTTTTTTAGCTTTTAAACTAAGTTATCAACGGCACACACTTCACTATGTGCCTCCTGCAAAGACATTCTCCTACAAACCACAATATTATCATCACACCAAAAATCTGACACTGATTCAAAAACATTATCTAATATAAAACCCATATTCAAATTTCCCCAACTGTTCCAATAACATCCTTTATAGCTTTTTTTCTTTAAATCCACGATCTAGTGAAAGATCATGCCTTGCATTATTTATCAGGCCTCTTTGGTCTCCTTTAATACAAAATATTCCTCTTTTTGTTTTTCATGATATTAAGATTTGTGAAAAGCCTAAAGACAGGTTAGAATGTCAATGTTATAAAAATGCTACAATAACATAAACAACAAAAATTGGTAGATGGGAGCAGGGAGATGGAGGAAATATGGGATTGTTCATGGATCCATCTTTCATAGAAGGGAGTTGATTGTTAACTGTTACAATTTAAGTATAGTACATAGTTTTAAAGAAAATGACTTGAGTCTCTTAGTGTCTTTAATAACCTTAAAGAAGTTTTTTAAGAAATATTATTTCTTAAGATAAAGAACATTTTACTTAAATTTCTTCAGTTTCAACTGTTTCTTTTTCAAATTAAACTAATTATATTTTTAAAATATACTGACAATGATAGTTTTTTATTCAAATATTTAAATTTTTCTTCAGGAAAAAAATATAACGGAAGTCAATGAAACATACCTGATTCATACAACTTTTCTTCCACTGATAGCCCAATTTCTCACAAGTCTCTTTCAGGCATTGGTAAGATTTGTCAGCATCCAATTTGGTAAAAAATCGTGTCATTCTTTTGACCAAGCGCTGCCAGGGGTTCTACATGTCAAATAGAGGAAAGCTGAATAAATCATCAGATTTATCACCAAAAGCAGTCATATCATAGCTATTTGGTCTGAAAATTTTTTTCTCTGACTTAAGATTCTTATACATCAGAGTCTCCCCTAGGAATTCCCTGCTGGTCCAGTGGTTAGGACCCTGCGCTTCCACTGCAGGGGGCATGGGTTTTATCCCTGGTCAGGGAATTAAGATCCCATGTGCCATGATGTGGCCAAAAAAACAAACAAAAAACAAAAAAATCTGTATCAAGTTTTAATATTACATTTCTTAGATTTATATATTAAAAGAAAAAAAAAGACTTTAAGACAATAAAAAATAAAGGGCTGCCATTATTTATTTGAAAAACTTTACCTGTGAGGATCCTGGGGTGCCGAGCAACTGACTATTCAGAAGCATATGATCAGGACATGTGGGCTGGGAAAAACTGATCCCTTGTACCAGTTTATCAATGTATGAAGGGCTGGTGTCCCATAAGGAAAGACCTGTCCGTGGTTCTGGCTGAGAAGTGGAGTACTTCACATTTTCTTCACTGCAGCATTAAGATATGGAGAAAAGTATATCTTTAAATAAAATTCATCAGGCCTTTCTTATATCACATTACCATTCTCACACTGAAAAACATATTCATCATAAGAAAACAATATATACTTGTATTATTTTTCATGGGGACTATGATATCCAACAACTACTTGATTTTTTATTAATCAGTCTTACCTAGAAGCACTGTTTACTGGAGAGAAGTCCAAATTCGATTGAATATGCTTAGAGAATCCGCCAGGAGATTCTGATACACCACCTGAAGTGACTCGGGGCCTCTTTGCCCCTAAAAAAGAAAACATAAATACAAACGCTTTCAAGTTTTCTATGCAGGTATTTTTTAATTAACCCAGCTGACAACTTGAAGAAGTAAAACCATATCTAAATTCATTTATTTAACACAAAATACTTATACGACAAATAGTGGCTCCTCCTACATGATTTTATGAGAAACGTGGTCGTTAGGAACTTAGTAGGACTCACTTGCCAAATTGTATAAACTACACATTTCATAAATCCTGACCTCTAAGTATGTTCCAAGTGCAGGCCATAATTTTAATGGTACCATTTATAGTAACAGAATAATGTTCGATGAAGACTGAGAGACCCAGCTAAGGCATCAAAAATTTTTTAAATAGAAAATAATTTGTGATGATGACAATGAACATTATGAATCTGTTCTACCCAATCTTCTTTGCTCCTCTAGAAAAGCTTTACCTAAAATAATCATTATATAGAATATGATGCTACTATAAATTCATGGCTACTACCCTCAGCTGGATCCTCAACCTGGACAGTTAGTCCTACGTTTCTCTAGTCAGTTTCCTCTCCCTTTCCACAATGATTCTTTCAAAACTTCTATACTCCTGTCAGATTAACCAAGACCACCCTCCAGGACCTCATTATTTGGCATATGATACCATCTCCCATTTCACAAAGAAAATAAAGTCACTGGAAACTCCCTCAACTTGCCACTACCAAATCCGCTAACTTACTTGCATTCCTACCCATCCTCTCCCCTTCTATCCTCCCATCAAATGTCCATCCCTCTACTTGTAGTTGAGCCCATACCCTCCTTTCTCCTCAGGGACCTTGACGCTCTTTTATTCCCTCTCTCTTAGACTTTGAGCCTCTTCCTCTCAACTAGATCTACCCCCAAACCATTTAAACATGCTTAAGTTTAACCAACCTTTTTATTTATTAATCCATTCATTCAAATATTTTATTAAGCCTACTATGTTATCAGGCAGTAAGATGGGAGAAACGGCATGTTGTTATGCTGATAAGAAAGATACAGTAAAGAGGGAAGAGTTAATAATGAAGCAGAAACAGAGAAGAATTGCTAGACTGAATAAGCAAAAGAGAACTGCATCTAGTGCTCAAGAGAAAGGGCTGGTTTGTATCTGGAGCAATTTAGCCAGAGCAATGGGAGAAAGCAGAGTATACGAGCACAGAGGCAGTTAATCAGGTGGGTAGAGATGGTGGTAGGAGTTTGTGGGAATTCCTTTGTTATTGCTTCTGTTTCCCAGCGAAATAGGAAGTATTGCCACCAACTGAGAGTGAGGATGGAGAAGTTGAAGAGAAAATGAAAGGTATAAAAATGTGATTTAGGAGAGTAGTGTTGTGAAAGAAGTGGGGAAATGCATTATGATTGCCTGGAAGGATTAAGGGCCCACTTGAGATCAGTGATCTTGAATTGAAAGCAGACAGTGCTGCATATTTTTCTTCAGCGGCAATCAGCTGTGGAGGTGTAAGTGTAGAGTGGGTACAAAACAGGATTAAACTTAGGTTAGGTAGACTTGCTCAGTAAGTATGATGAAGAGAGAATGGGCAATGGACTTCCCTGGTGGCACAGTGGTTAAGAATCCACCTGCCAATGCAGGGGACATGGGTTCAAGCCCTGGTCTGGGAAGATCCCACATGCCGCAAAGCAACTAAGCCTGTGCGCCACAACTACTGAACCTGTGATTTAGAGCCCGCAAGCCACAACTGCTGAGCCCGCGTACCACAACTCCTGAAGCCCATGTGCCTAGAGCCCGTGCTCCACAACAAGAGAAGCCACTGCAATGAGAAGCCCGCGCACCTCAATGAAGAGTAGCCTCCACTCGCTGCAACTAGAGAAAGCCCGTGCGCAGCAACAAAGACCCAACACAGCCAAAAATAAATCAATAAAATAAATAATTTTTTTTTTTAAAGTGAGAATGGGCAAGGAAGTTGAAGATAAATGTAAAGAAGTCATTACAGTGACTAACCTTGGGAATTAAAATAGTGAGGATGGAACTTGGGACCGAGAAGGGGGCAGATAAAAGATAGTGAAAAGGTAGTAGAATTGATGGCCTGCAAGTCCAGGTGGGATCAAAGTGTTGCTGGAGTCAGGGTACTAGAGGGAGGAAACCAGAAAAAAATATACTGGTGGTCCAAGCAGGATGCTTGAAGACAAGATCGCTAGAGGAGAGAAAGCCAAGGAAATGTGAGGTGATGACAGTGGAAGGACCATCTAAATGAATATTTAAATTACCAAGAACCATGACAAAAATTAGGTCAAGAGCTGTACTGGAGAGAGTGACAGTGTGGCAGGAATTTTAATTTGAGGTTCAGAAGGTGATTATTACGAGGGAATAGTGGGTGGTAGAGTCTGATAATAGGATTCAAAATGATGGGCAGAGGAATATGAAGAAAGAACAAGGAGGATGCCTGCTCCACTCCCAGATCAAGGGTATGAGGGTGCAGGAAAGAAAACACCTACCGCCTGAGAAGAAGCAATGTCCTGAGAAGAAGCAATGTCCTCAGGGGAGAGCTGGATTTCAATTAGAATAAGGTGAAAGGTAAAAGAAACATTCAGGGAAGAGTTAAAAATTCCTCATTCATCTCTAGCTATTGTTCTCTCTCAGCCAAACTTCTTTACTGAGCTGTCTACACTCTGCTTAACTCTCTTTTACACTAGAATCCCTGTACAACAGAGTTTATTCTTTTTTTTTTTTTTTTTTTTTTTTTGCGGTACGCGGGCCTCTCACTGTTGTGGCCTCTCCCATTGCGGACCACAGGCTCTGGACGCGCAGGCTCAGCGGCCATGGCTCACGGGCCCGGCCGCTCCGCGGCATGTGGGATCTTCCCAGACCGGGGCACAAACCCGTGTCCCTTGCATCGGCAGGTGGACTCTCAACCACTGCGCCACCAGAGAAGCCCTAGAGTTTATTCTTAACTCTCCACCAAAACTGTTCTTGCCAAGATCATGAATAACTGCCGTATCATGGAATACACAGGACAAATTTACTCCACATTCTTCTGATGTCCCATCTCTCTGGCTACTTTTCTGTTTCTCTGGCTTCTGCCCATCACTTAAACACTGGCATTCCTTAAAATTTCATATACTCAATTTAATTTACTACCACAGTTTAAATCACCATCTATTTACAGAAAGCACCTAAATTGACATCTCCAGCTTAGCCCTGTTTCCTGAGTTACACACATGCATGCACACAAGCACACGCAAACACACACACACTCCTATGAGACAGTTTTACTTAACTTCTCAAATTCAAATAAAATGTCCAAAATCGAATAAAATTTCCCTGCAAATCTGTTTTTCCTTTTGAGTTACATCGAAGTAAATGGTTTCACCATTTACACAGCTGTTCAAACCAGAAAGGAGACATCTTTGACTCCTCACTCTCCTTCATTTTCCACATATAAACAATCACCAGTATTATCAACTCTAGTTCTTAAATTTCTCTGGAATCAACTTCTTCTTTCCAATCCCACTATCACTAACCTAGTCTAGCCTACCATCTTCTCACATCTAGGATCAAAAACAGTGAAAAAAAAGTAGCTAGAAAGATCTTTCAAAACCAAACACATAAGCATGTCATTTCCTTGCTTAAAGTCTCTCAAAAGGTTTTCCCAACAGCCTTCGGTTAAAGCCCAAGATCCTTAACGTGGCTTACAAGGTCTTCCACGGTTTGGTTGCTATCTACCTCTCCAACCTCATCTCAAACCTCTCTCTCTCTCTCTCCCTTCTCCATTCACTTACTTTCTCAGCAAACATTTACTGAATGCCTGTGATGGACCACACACTATGCTAAGCACAGGTGATGCAATGATGAACAAGCCAGACATGGTCCATCCCATACTGGCCTTCTCTCCAGTTCCTCAAATGCACCACTTTCTAACCTCCAAGACATCCCAGATGCCGTTTCCATGTTCAGAATCTGCCACTCATCTTGCTACTACTCTTCTGGCTAGCTCCCCTTTAATCTTCAAATCTTAGATTTAACGTGATTTCCTCAGCAAGATAAGTGTTCTTTGTCACTTAAGACTTGGTCAAATTCTTAGCTGTAGTACCCTGACTTTCCAC
Source organism: Phocoena phocoena (assembly GCF_963924675.1). NCBI lineage: Eukaryota > Metazoa > Chordata > Mammalia > Artiodactyla > Phocoenidae > Phocoena > Phocoena phocoena. The sequence goes on from NC_089226.1 coordinate 8,800,279, forward strand.
TTTATAATTATTAATGAGCTTAAAATTATTTTTTCTATTTCTGGTTTTTGTACTAGACATTATAATCTTCATGAGGACAGAGACCACAGCTCTTTTGTGTTGTTGACTTATACTGACTTTACAAGTACCTTTTTTTCACAGAAAAAAAAAATACTTGTATTTTAAGGATATTACCTTTCTTGAGTGGTTTGTTGTACCATCTATCTTTTTTGATGTCTGGGATGGTAATCCTTACTGATGGATTCTCAACTAGGATTTTATGCAGCAGAGCTGAAAACAAAACATTAAGACAACATTTATAAAAGACTCAAATAGATTAGAAAAGCCTACAGCTTGTGGTGTAGAACACACATCCTCTATTGCTTTCCTTATGTCCAAATATTATTTCCGGGGAAGAGAAAGAATAAAGCTACTGAATTTTTGCTTTAATTTCATGCATTCTTATGACCCAGCAATCCCACTACTGGGCATATACCCTGAGAAAACCAAAATTCAAAAAGAGTCATGTACCAAAATGTTCATTGCAGCTCTATTTACAATAGCCCGGAGATGGAAAGAACCTAAGCGCCCATCATCGGACGAATGGATAAAGAAGATGTGGCACATATACACAATGGAATATTACTCAGCCTTAAAAAGAAATGAAATTGAGTTATTTGTAATGAGATGGATAGACCTAGAGTCTGTCATACAGAGTGAAGTAAGTCAGAAAGAAAAAGACAAATACCGTATGCTAACACATATATATGGAATTTAAGGGAAAAAAATGTCATGAAGAACCTAGGGATAAGACAGGAATAGAGGTGCAGACCTACTGGAGAACGGACTTGAGGATATGGGGAGGGGGAAGGGTGAGTTTTGACAGGGCGAGAGAGAGTCATGGACATATACACACTAACAAACGTAGTAAGGTAGATAGCTAGGGGGAAGCAGCCGCAAGGCACAGGGATATTAGCTTGGGGCTTTGGGACAGCCTGGAGGGGTGGGATGGGGAGAGTGGGAGGGAGGGAGACGCAAGAGGGAAGACACATGGGAGCATATGTATATGTATAGCTGATTCACTTTGTTATAAAGCAGAAACTAACACACCATTGTAAAGCAATTATACCCCAATAAAGATGTTAAAAAAAAAAAAAATTTTCATGCATTCTTTGCTACCGTCTATATCTTTGAATATTCTTCCCAGAGCTGACTCTCAGTTGTTTGCAAATAAATAGAACAAGAGCTAGGTGGAAATGTTTCTCTTCACTTGATATTTATACAAAGATAGCAAAAAAAAACCCCTTTTATCCATTTTCAATACCAAACTTCACTGTTCCAATATGTCATATTAAGTCCTCATTCACACAATTTTATAAGGGAAATTTACTTTCCAATAACTTTTTAAAAAACATTTATTTATTTGGCTGCGCTGGGTCTTAGTTGCGACACATGGGATCTTTGCTGCTGCACACGGGATCTTCACTGCTGCATGCGGGATCTTTAGTTGCGGCATGCATGTGGGATCCAGTTCCCTGACCAGCGATCGAACCCAGGCCCCCTGCACTGTAGGCACAGAGTCTTAGCCACTGGACCACCAGGGGAGTCCCTCCAATAACTTTTTAAGAGACAGTAATAAAAGCAACCATCATCCTAAGGTACCTTAATTATATTGATAAAGAATTCATTCATCTCCCAACACCAAAATAATTTTCTAATGGACTGAAGATTTAAATGAAAAAAATAAAGCCTTAAAAACATAAATGAAAACATAGGTAATTTTTTTCTAATGCTGAGGGTAGAAAAGACCTTTCCAAACATGATGATATAGTCAGAAACCACAAAGGACAGGTACTAGATTTAAATAAATAAAAATATAAAACTTCTGGGGACTTCCCTCGTGGTGCAGTGGGTAAGACTCCATGCTCCAACACAGGGAACCCAGGTTTGATCCCCGGTCAGGGAATGAGATCCGCATGCATGCCACAACTAAGAGTACACATGTTGCAACTAAGAAGCCCACATGCCACAACTAAGACCCAGTGCAGCCTAAATAAGTAAATAAATAGCTACTTAAAAAAAAAAGTTAAGTTTAAAAAATATATATAAAACTTCTGCATGTCAAAATAGCATAAACAAAATAAAAATACATGACAAATTGTCAAAAATATTTGTAACGAATGCAAAGATCTAATGACATTAATGTTTTTCAAAAACCTCATATAAAGTAAAAAGAAAACCTCCTACCAAAAATGAGCAAAATAGACACGTTCACAAAAACAGACTAAAAGCTAATAGATATACAATGAATATACAACTTCATTGGTACTAAATTTAAAATAAAAATAAAAAACAGAGGGGCTTCCCTTGTGGCGCAGTGGTTGAGAGTCCGCCTGCCGATGCAGGGGACACAGGTTCGTGCCCCGGTCCGGGAAGATCCCACGTGCCGCGGAGCAGCTGGGCCCGAGAGCCATGGCCGCTGAGCCTGCGCGTCCGGAGCCTGTGCTCCACAACAGGAGAGGCCACAACAGTGAGAGGCCCGCGTACCGCAAAAAAAAAAAACCAGAATACGGTTCTTATATGTAGGTCTATTAGATTAGTCAAAACAAAAAAAGTTTAAGGGTCTTCCTTGGCAGTCCAGTGGTTAAGACTCCGCGCTCTTCCACTGCAGGGAGCACGGGTTCCATCCCTGGTCAGGGAACTAAGATCCTTCATCCCGCACAGCATGGCCAAAAAAAAAAAGTTTAAATGTAAACTAGTTAGACTGTGATGAAATGGTACAAACTTTCCGGAAAACATTTTGGCAAAGTAAACAATAATAATTAAAAACTGTATACATCTTTGACCCTGCAATTCCACTTCTGGGGTTTTACTTTAATTAAATAATTTAAAGGTATGTGCAAAGATTAAGTTATATGGATGATCATCATATCTCTTTCACAGCAGTGAAAAATTAGAAAAAATCCTGAATCTCTAAAAAGGTGAACTGGATAAGTATAGCAAGCCAGCCATGTCCATATAGCAGAATACCATCACAGTCTTTAAAAACAGTGATGTAGACCTACAATTACAGTCATGAAAAAATGTTCACAAAGCATCAACACACACACAAAAACTGGTTACAAAATAACATGTATAGTGGGATGTCATTTTTTGTGAAAACACACATACTTATAAATAATATACATATATAACAAACACATAGTTTTTACTACAAAATATAGAAGCACATATCAAAACATTAAAAGAAGCTATTCCGTGGGAGGGAGGGAGACGCAAGAGGGAAGAGATATGGGAACATATGTATATGTATAACTGATTCACTTTGTTATAAAGCAGAAACTAACACACCATTGTAAAGCAATTATACTCCAATAAAGATGTTAAAAATAAATAAATAAAGAAGCTCTTCCTGAGTGCTGGGATTATAGGGCTGGATTTTACAATTTTTTAATTTATTATTCTTCTACTTCATCTATAAAGATCATGGATTATTTACATAATGATTTAGAAGTTAAAAAGAAAAAAAAAATGTATGAAAAAAATTCAAATAGCACTAGGCTTCATTATCCAAGAAATCAGTACTTTACATCAAAATAACCCAGTTACCTAGAGGAGCAGAATCGATTTTTTTCCAAGGGTTGAGGTATGTTTTTTTTTCTTTCCAATCACAATATTCCTGACAACTATCACTAGGCTGGTCCCACGGCAATTCTGAAAAAGAAACAAGTCCCAGTTTTCTGAGTGTTCAAATAATTATACAATTTTAAGGGAAAATAATCAATGACACAAATCCAGTAAAAGTTTTCTCCAAATTAATTCAATATGGTTTCCAAACTAAGAATGCCAACTCTAAGAAATTTTAGAGGCACTTCTAAGATAGATAGTCCACTTCCTGCCTTACTCTTTTCCAAAAGTATTCACATGAATTTTAAAAGAGAGAGCTACTGTGATATTTCATTTAATAGCTATACAGACTTCATTTTTAAAAACCTTTGGGATTAAAAGTTCCAAATTAGTTATAAATAAGTTAATATTAAAATACTATCACATAAATATGGATCCCCTTGATTCATTTCATTTATTTTGGTATAAGAAACCTGGCTTTCCTAAGGACAGGAATTTTATCATGATTAAAAAACTCAAAGCTGCTGCATAGCACAGGGAGATCAGCTTTGTGACGACCTAGAGCGGTGGGATAGGGAGGGTGGGAGAAAGGCTCAAGAGGGAGAGGATATGGGGATATATGGATACATATAGCTGATTCACTTTGTTGTACAGCAGAAACATACATAACATTGCAAAGCAATTATAATACTCCAATAAAGATGAAAAAAAATTACGCAGAAAAATAAATAAATAAAAAGCTCTTACCTCCAGCCAACATTGCAGTAAGTACTATTCCACAGGACCAAACATCAACTGGTTCTGCATGAAATTCTTTTCTCTTTAGAAGTTCTGGAGCAACATACGGTAAAGTACCACACATCTTGTTCAATAAACGCTCACGATTATTATGCCGAAACACTGTTGCCAAACCAAAGTCAGAGATTTTGAGGTTATCTAAACCAAAGGAAAAGAGGATGGCACTGGATAAAAATGTTTTGTAAATAGATATACTTAAAGGAGTTGAGTTGTATTGGAAAACCACTGGTGTTATGACCAAAAAGAAATTTTAAAAAAGAAGAAATTAAAGACATTATCATATAGTTAAAACTAGAAAAAGGCCTCATGGCTTCTATTAACTTAAGACAAATATTGTCAATACACAAACAGTATGGACCAGATTAAAGAAAGATCCTGGAGTCAAAAGGGCCTTCTAGAAAAGAGCACTCCAGACTTAAACACTGAAAAGAGAGCCATGCCCTCATCGGGTTGTGCAGAGGGCAGGAGGGAGACATCAATAACATACTAGGCACAACTTTACCAGCAGTGGACAAACCCAGCTGGCTGGACCGAAACTAAAGACCCACAAACCACCAGAACTTCTTGTCAAGGTGGCTAAGTTTAGAAAAGGAGGATGACTCTGTACAGAAAACAAACCAGAAGAGCAAATTTCCACTCTAACTTCCCATCTTCAGCACACACAAGCTATCGGCAGAACCTTCACCTTAACTACACTTAGTGCATATCTACCGTAACTGAGTGACACTGTGCTAGCCATGTAGGTAGATAAATTACTGAAGACTAACAATAACAACTGCTGTCGAGGTTATGAAAATATAGAACATTACAAGATCTTACAGAAAGGGAATCTAACCCAGTCTTCAGAGATAGGGGAGACTCCCCTATTATTACGTATCAACTGGTAAAACTTTTTTAGAAAGCAATCTGGCAAAAGATGCCAAAATTTGAAATACTCATGCTCTTTGAACTAGGAATTCCCACTTCTAGGACCACACCCACAAAAGTACTTCCACAAATTCACAAACATAAGGATATCCATACCATAACAATACTGTTTGTAAATAACCTAAATGTCCATCAATAAAGAAATGATTAAATCTTATAGTACACATGTACAATGAGATTATGTAGGTAACAAACAAAAAAACACAAGGTATATCTATATGTACTGACATGGAATCAGGTATAAATGGAAAAAACGGCAAGTGCCATAATAAATATTCATTATAACATGACCTAATTTTTATATTGGCCTTTGCATTAATTTATAGAATAGTCATCACTGCCTTATATTTTTTTAAAGCTAGAAACAACTTAAATGTTCCAAAACAGGGGACTGGTTCTTTAAAAATCAATTACATCCACCCAATATAATATGTAAGCCACTGATGTTTACTTCTGTGACTTGGGAGGCGGCCACTGTAATTATCCTTTGAAAAGCTATATATGACACAATCTTGACAAATCACTGAGATTAAGAGTTCCAAGTTACCTATAAGCAATAATCACCGAAAATACTAATGGATGACCACAGTATTCCTTTGAGTCTGTAGTTTCACTATGTCTGTGACATAATACTTAGAGAACTGTATATAATAAATTTTAAATTGAGGAGTGTGGTTACTTCTGAGAAAAAGAAAGGGGCACACATTTGGAAGGAATACAGAGGAGGACTTCAACTATATTGATAATGTTGTATTTCTTTTTAAAAAAATATTATTATTGAATAGAAACAAAAGATTATTTATATAATATGCAAGATATGAAAAATCATTATAATCAACACCCACTCACCTAACACCTAGTTTAAGTACACTCTATTTTCTTTGAAGCCTCCTATAAATCCTTCCCTTTCCTAACTGCAATCCTTCCTTTCTAGAAGATTTTATGTAGCTTGAAACCTATTTAATAAAAAAAGGACTTAATTTGTATATGAGGAATGGGAAGAATTAATTATAATACCATCAAAGCTATTAGTATTCAAAAAGTAATGGACATAGAATGAAAAATAGAAGCAGAGGGAAGTCTCCCAGCTTGTGCTCTCATTTCTTGGGATTCATCAACAGACCATTCTACAGTTCCTTTTCCCAATACACCAAATTTTTTGAATATCTAAAATTTTGCTACATACTTTATGGAACAACTTGCAGAAGGCTAAATAACCAAAGAAGGGTCTTAAGTAGCTAGGTTAGTAGATGGGTTAATAAAAAGATACCTAAAAGATATTAACCAAAATATTAACACTGGTTATAACTGACTGGTGAATTTCTGGTGATTTTTTACTTTCTTTTTTATACTTTTGATCTTATTTCATGATTACTTTTATCTTTATAAAGAGAAAAAAAACAGTATTTTTAGTTTGGGAACAAAGTTTTCACATTCCAGATATTACATATTCACATCTCCATTATTTATATAAGCTGGCTTAATTTATCCCCTTGTATGAAGGTCAATTATAGAGTTCAGAAAGAGGTAGAAGAAGGCTGATAAGAACATACACTGGTACTTATGATGGGGCACGATAATGCCAGAAACACTAAACCTCAGGGTTGGACAAGATGTGAAAATTACTTTGGTCCAACCAGCCAAGCAATGTTTAAACTCCCTTTACAATATCCCTGATAATTAATAATCCAGTGTTTGAATCTCCTGTTAAAAACCTACTACAGGGACTTCCCTGGTGGCGCAGTGATCAAGAATCCGCCCGCCAATGCAGAGGACATGGGTTTGATCCCTGGTCCAGGAAGATCCCACATGCTGCAGAGCAACTAAGCCCGTGCGCCACAATTACTGAACCTGAGCTCTAGAGCCCATGAGCCACAACTGCTGAGCCCACGTGCCACAACTACTGAAGCCCACGTGCCACAACTACTGAAGCCCGCACGCCTAGAGCCCATGCTCTGCAACAAGAGAAGCCACCGCAACGAGAAGCCCGCGCACCACAACGAAGAGTAGCCCCTGCTCGCCGCAACCAGAGAAAGCCTGTGCGCAGCAATGGAGACCCAATGCAGCCAAAAATAAATTAACTAAATTAAAAAAAAAAACCTACAACAAAGCAACCTGTTAAGTTCTGGGGCAGATCCACTAATGAGGGTCATCTTTGTACTAATCCAAACTGCCTCCACATAGTTTTCACCCACATACTGTGAAGAACTGTATTTAACAACTAGCAAATTTCCCTTGAGTTCCTCAATTATGCCTTATTTTACATAGTTTCTAGCCCTTTCAGCATTCTGGTCACTCACCTATAAAAGTACTTCGGTAGTCTACATGCCTTTCACAGTACTGTCCCAAACACCTATTATTCCCGCCATGGCCTTCCAGAGAAGTGCTGGACTGCTGCCTTCCTCATTCTCACCTTATCACCTTAATTTTCCAATGATCAAATTACATGGGTGACTAATATGAAGTCTGCTGCCTAGTAAGTCTTTTTAAACCTTCTTTGCTGCCAAAGACATGCCATTAAACTGTACTTATTTCGTCAGTTTTTTTCAATCCAAATACTGAATTGAGTAACGATCCAGTATGTGTTAAATCTGACCCACCTCTCTGGTCTGCTAAATTCATCCATCTAACAAACATTGTTGAAAACCTACTATTTGCCAGGCACTATTCTAACACATTAAACAAAACAGACAAAAATCACTGCCTCATATCAGTGGATACTTGTCACCTTTTTCGATCCTGATTCTATAAGCTAACATTAACACTATCCATCCCTCTCAGTTTTTATGACATCCATAAAATATAACTAAAAGCCCTGCATCTTTATCCAAGTCATAAATTAAAAAGAACAAATACGTCAAGGCGAAGGTCCAGGGTATTTCAATTTCATATATTTTGCCCTGAAATTTCGGTAATGGAAAGCCTTGATCCTGCCTTTGTATGGCTGTACTAAAATGATTAGGTAGCAGCAACAAAATGCTAAACTTACCCCTTTCATCCAATAGGAGATTTTCTGGCTTAATATCCCTGTGAGTTATTCCAATACCATGCAGATAAACCTAAAAGAGAAGCAGAGGAAAGCATACCAGAATAGGGTAACTTACTTCACTAAGACTAATTTTAAGTAAAAGTTAGAGACAACTGTACCTACCACCCCTGCCATGAGTTGATGGAAGAACCTCTGAGCATCTTGTTCAGGCATGCCTATGTCTGGCTCTATAAGAATTAGTTATGAAAGTTAGTTCACCAGGTAAATATAATCAGTCATCAACCACACAGTCTCCTAATTCGAAAGTTAAACATTTGTGATTGTACTTTAGCAAAGAGAATCTAATGCTAACAATGAAAAGATTCTGGAGTCCACTAGTACATATAGTACTTAATAACTCACATTTCCCCATGTGTTAAGTGGCAAAAATAAATTAACATCACAGGAAAAGTACAGAGAAATAACAAACTATCACCCAAATCAAGAATGCAAGCCATACCTTGAAAGCCCCTACTTATACTAACCATGATTTATTTGGTATCTTTCAAATTCTCCCCTAATTTCTTCTAAATGCTATGCCAATATTTTTTCCACTCCTGAAATGTAATTGCCAAAGTGGAAGCCTACACAAATCTAAGTTGATTTCACTAAATACTTAACAACAAATTTAAACTTCATATAATTTCTCGCACTACTACAAAACCATGAAGTCCTGTGAAGTTACTTCAGGAAATACAGTTTTATTAAGAAAGGTTCTATTGTCAGTTATCTTTTATATTTTTATCTCCCTCATTAACTTTTGATTTCTTTTATTCTCAACTTTTCTGAGATAGATACTGAAGATTCTAATAATCACTTTTTAACTGCTAATACAATAGCTCTAAATAATAAATTTAGATCCACAGAATATATTTTATGTACTTCTTACTGTTCTTTAATATCAAGACTTTGAATCTACACAGAAAATTTAAGCAGCAAGCAGATTTTACTTAATATATATAAAGCAATCGTAGAAAATTCTCAATTTCACTTATGTAATAACTTGCTATTATTTTGGATCTGTAAATGTATGCAATGATTTCATGAGACTAGAATGTCTACAAAGAAAAAAAAACTTTTTCTGCATATGCATACATCACACTTATGATTCTTCACCATGAGACCACAGTTTACCATTCTTAAACTCTACATAATAGCAATCCCACCCCAAATCACTTATACAACTTGGGAAAAAAGTTTCTTTGATGACTCTACATATGTATCCAGTGTTTACATAAGTTGCAAAAACAAGAAAATTTACTCCAATTTCACTATTGCATAAGCAAGTCTGAATGGACAATGAAGAAGCAGCAGTGCCAAGATTAAAAAACAAATTTAAAAACTTATTTAGCATAAGAATTATCTTCAATCTTTTCCATACCTATTCTATCAAAAAGTTCTCCCCCACTACAGTACTCCAGAAATAGATACTGGATATTGCCTTCTCTCCTGTGACCATAGAATTTCACTACATTCTCATGATTTAACATTTTATTGATACAAATCTCTTTCTTAATATTTTCTGGACAGTCTATGGCACGCTTCATGTCCACAATCTTCACTGCAACTGCTTCTTCAGTTCTTCTATTCACAGCAAGTTGAACTCTAAAAAGAAAAAGGAAGAGTTATAATATTCCAGACATTTGAATTATATTTCTTTTAAAACTTCAAAAGGCTAAACATAACTCATCCAAAACTATTTTACCTTTATTAGTTTCTCCACCTGGGAGAAACCATGGGAATGGTTTACGCCATGTTCTCAACAGATACTACTCCTTTCTGAAATGTGAAGTATGATAGCTAGTGTTCCAAAGAAGTCATTATGCTGTACATCCAAGTCATTTAATAAATTCTTAATAAACTAAAATGGGATAATAGCAATTCTAGGCCACATCACATATACACATGCTCTATTCATTTAACTTGTTTTTCTTTCACATTTACTGAGCTATAGTTGACATAAAGCACTGAAACGATTATCACAAGTTTAGTGAACAACCATCATTTCATATAGATACAAAATTTTATAAATCGAAAAAATACATATTTTCCCTTGTGACGAGAACTTAGTATTGACTCTTTTAATTTTCATATATAACATACAGCAGTGATAATTATATTTATCATGTTGTACATTACATCCTTAGTACTTATTTATCTTTTAACTGGAAGTTTGTACCTTTGGACCGCCTTCATCCAACTTCCCCTCCCCTACACCCTGCTTCTGGTAACCACAAATCTGATCTCTTTTTCTATGAGTTTGTTTGTTTGTTTTTGAAGCATAATTGACCTACAACACTATGTTAGTTCCTGTTACAACACAGTGACTCGATATTTCTATACATTTCAAAATGACCACGATAAGTCTAGTTAGGATATGTCGCCTTACAAAGATATTACATAGTTCTTGACTATACTCCCCACACTGTACATTTCATACCGGAGACTCATTTATTTTGCAACTGGAAGTTTGTACCACAGGTATTTCTCTCCTCCCCAGCACCATCCTCCCCTCTGGCAACTACCTGTTTGTTCTCTGTATCTAATTCTGTTTCTTTTTGTTGTTTGTTCATTTGTTTAGTTTTTTAGATTCAACCTATTAAGTGAAATCATACAGTGTTTGTCTTTCTCTGTCTGACTTATTTAAACTTAGCATAATACCCTCTAGGTCCATCCATGATGTCCCAAACGGCAAGATTTCATTCTTGCTCTATTCATTTAATTGTAATAACATTACCTAGCATTTATTAATCCGATACTATATGTGTCTACAGTAACTGTTCTAAGTACTTGTGGGATATGCCATTTTACAGAGGCACACAAGGACATTAAGAAGCCTGCCTAAGAACACAAAACAATGACCAGCAATGTGACTCCAGAGTCTGTTCATTTGCTCATTTAACCACTATGTTTGAACCCCAGGAAGGAGTATGTGGGAGGAGAAACTGACTTCAGAAGTCTCCTCTAGCTCTTTAGGAAGAGAATGTTTTTGTTTTGTTTTGTTTTTAAAAGGAAGAAAAAAAATATAACCCTTACAAAAGATTGTGTAGCTTTAGTTCCCCAAAGTTTTAGATTTCAAATGCAAAGATCTGTTCTCCAAAATAACCAACTTGTACTCAAAGGAGACAATAGAAAACTAAAGCAAGTGTGAAGTCGGGGTAAAAGGACGCAAACTCACTCTCCATAGGCACCTTCTCCCAGGGTTTGCACCAAGTCCCAGTCTTCCACAAAGGGCACTGCCATGACTCCACTAAGTCCCGCGGCTGTAAAAGCAGGAACCCAGAAAAGACGGTGGATGAAGACACGCTTCAATCATCTGTAAAGCCGCTGAGCTCCGCCTCTTGCCGTGATTCTTCAAGGTGAATCACAGCTCCTGGTTTCCCTTTACACCTCATCCATATTTTACCCAAGTCTTTAAAGCAAAAGCAAGTATTCTTAACTCTGGCATTTCGTTGGTAACTCACAAGCCCCGTTCCCACGCAAAGCGAAGGCTGAAACGCCGCCTTCCAGGCGGCCGAGGAAACGTACCAGTGGCGCGGAAGAGTTGGGGGACCAGTGCTTTACGGTGGGGAACTGGGGAAGGGGGTGAGAGGTGAAGCGTCGGGCTAGAGTAAGGGGATGTGGGCTAGCAGAGGAGGAAATAAATCGCTACGAGGACCGCAGCCGCTCCTCCCGACCCGTTCACTCCCAGTTCCCACCCCCGCCCCGTCCCCAAGGCCAGGAGGAGCTCGGGGCGGAGCCAAACTGCCCCAAGAAGCGGAAGGAAGGGCTGGGTGACACGCGGACGGCTGGGGCCCAAACCTCGGGTGCTCTCGGCCTGCAGAGGAAGTCTTCTCTCCAGTCCCGTACAACGGGGTCCGCCTGGCACCCCACTCCTCCACCCTCCGAAACCGCCCCTCCGCAGGAGTCTCTCCGATCCTCTAGGCTCGGCGCTGAGAACTTTCTCTCGCTGTGCCCCTCCTAAATCATGTAGCCCCCGAACTCCGGCTCCAGGAACTTTCCCCCTCTACCGGCCGCCCTTCCTCACCAGGCCGTCCTTTGCCCGCCACCACAGGAATCCAAATGCAGGGCTTTTCCCGCCAAAACTTGCTGGCGTCACATTGTCGCAAACGCGCGCTCCCTTGCCGGAAAGCAAGGAGGCGCGCGTTCCTGCGCCGGCTGCTCTGCAGATTGGGCCGGCCAGGGCCTGGCGCCTGCATTCCCCGCAGGCTCACGCTGGCCGGAGCCGGGTTACTTTCAAATCAGGAGAGCCTGGCTGAAGAGGTTTAAGAACTGCCGAGTGCATCGGTGTGAATGACCTCCGGGCCCAAACGCGAAGTGGGACACAGCGTGTGACCTCGGCCGGCCGGCTGGCCGCCCGTCCTCGCGCTCCCGGGGAGAGCAGCACTGCGGGGCTAGCTACCGCCGCCCCGGACCCCCCCGAGCATCTCGCCCCGCTGCCTGGCAGGGTAGCGAGGATCACACTCCGTAAGTGCTGTCTCTATAACTTTAAAGCGCGGCCCAGATAAAACTGGAGCCGAGAAGCCAGGGACAGCTGTTGAGCATTGATCCTGTTTAGAATGAAAGGAACTTTGTGATAGGAGCGAGAAGCATCAAATACTGGCTGCACTGTAATGGGGGGTGGGAAGGCATCGGGATGAAGAAAGCTACTCTTTTGTAGCTGGAAGTAATGTCAGGATAACCAGTTTTACCATGTCTCGTCCGAACAGGCACCAAAACAATACCTCCACTCAACCTTTTTGAAGGAAGTGCAACTGCGTAGCTTAGTTCTACCTGCTCTCTCTTTAATGTGTAAGAAACGGGCAGGTAGAAGCAAAAACGCTGCACTTTACAATGCAAATTTTAAAAGCAGAATAACCAGTTTAGGTGCGAAAGTAAATTCTGAAAAAGGGACTGGCTAGAGAACAAAACAATGTGGAAAAACTGAAATAGATACTCCCTCTCAACAGTAAACTAGACTGGGAACTCAAGGTGCAGGCAAGATCATCTATTCTCCAATTCTTAAAACTGGGCCACACACAATAAGCATAACTAGCTCTTGATTGTGATACTGGTAAAATAAGTGTAAAATATGTTACACAAAAATGCATACATTTGTTTAAAAGACAAAAAACAAGACCAGAACACTTCGAAATGCTTATGTGAGAAATTTTTAACCGTGACATCACTGTTTAGGTTTCGTATAATAAAGTAAGTTTTCCAGATCGTTTACTCCATTTTCTCTAGTTTCTGCACTGCATGCTGCAAGCAAAGAATATGAAGAAAGGAAGAGGAGGACCCAACCGGCACAGTTCCTTTGTGTCTAGATAGAATAAAGGTATCTTAGCCTGAAAAAAATAAGGCATACACATCTCAGGCAGAGTATCAGTTAAAGAATAGATGCTCACAAAAACCTGTTCCCTTCTGAAACCTTACTAAAATAGTAAATTTTAAGAGTAAATATTAAAATAAATTAACTTAACAATGACATATTAAATTTACTATTTTAAAATAGTAAATGTTTAAAAGGCAATAACCCACAAACACAGAACATGACAAACAAAATTTTTGCAAAGTGGAAAGTCTTTAGATGAATGGTAATTTAGATGAAAGAAAGATGAATCCTAAAGCCAGCAATGGGAAAGCAGAAAAGCAATTTGGTTTACATCATAGAACTCACTAAAGGCTCAAGTTGAATTAGTGACAACAGGTACTGAATGAGGTGAAGGTGGGGCTAAAAGAGGGTGAAAAGACTATGTATGAAGCGAATAGACCCTTGGGTCCTCTCCCTCCTCTGTGCATACAAGGAACTGCCCCTCCCCGAAGCTGGTACTAGACTTGAGAGGGTAAATACATGGTTATCTGAACTGGATAGCATCAGGCACAGTTAAGGGTTAGGTACCTAACTGAAACCAAAAGGATTAAGTTTATGCACTGAAGGTTGAACCTGTGAGCCTTCTTTCCTCACTTTACTCCCAGAAATCTGGCAGCCTGGCTTGTATCCTTCAGAGGACATAAAAGCCTTCTCAAGGGAATCTTACCTATATAGAAGAAAAGATCTAAAGATACCAATATCAGGTATTTCATAATGTAACAATGCAGCCAGATCACAGGAGAATGAAGCCCACATTCAATAAGCCCCACCCCAAACCAAACAGACCTTCCAGTCATCTTTTTAGGGTCCCACTCTTTAATAAGAGCAAACAAGCAAGACTTTGAAAAGGCCTTTAATATGAAAGATGTCCAAACAAAGGAATATTCAAACAAAAAGCTCTTGGATATTAAAAAAAATACATGATAGTAGAAAAAAGTAAACAAAATAGATAGGTTAGGAACAAAAAGTTTAGGAAATCTCCAGAAGGAAAAATAAAGATGGGAAACAGAGGATTAAATATAAGAATATTGGGAGACTAATCTAGGAAGTCTAAAATCCAGGTAACTTATTTTTCACAACAAGAAAGGGAGTCGGGGGAATCCACAAATGACTCAAGAAAATTTCCCAGACAAAAGAACTTGACCTTCCATACTTTTCCCATACTTTCCATACTTTACTTTTCCAAGGTTAAAGTACCCAGCTTCTGAACACATCATTGGGAAAATTTCAAAATAGTACATACAAAGAGAAGATACTAAGAGGTCTGGGGAGGGAGTGAGAGGGAATGGACACATACAAAAAAAATAAGAATCAGAATATCATTGCATTTCTCAGCATTTAGAAGACAGAAAACAATGGGCCAATGCCTTCAAAAATAATTCTAAGGAAAAGTTAATCCCAACCTGGAACTCTATACCTAGCCAACCTATGAATCATGTGATGACAGACACTCAAGACCTCAAGAAATTTATCTCCCACACACTTTCTTAGGAAAGTAGTGGTGATAAATCAAGAAAGAAGTCAGGGGATTAACACACAATATAACAGTGAAAGGATACACCAACCCAAGAGGTGTGTAGCAAACCTATCCAAACTGGAATATACCAAAACAGACGACATCTCTAAGAATGAATACCTAATGAGTTGAACATACTAAAAGGAAGCTGGCACAAATGAAGGTGAGTCTGGGGAGAAATCAGTGACGAGTACAAAACACAAGTGAAAAAACTCCCTTCAAAAATGTTACGCAGAAAAAAAAAGTAGTAACATTATATATACCACGTGGCCTAGTTGTGAAAAGCCTTAAGGTAAAAACTACTGAGTTAACCTAAACCATAACTATAATAGAGCCTTGAGATGGTAAGAATATGTGTGTCCATGGGAAGAGCAGGATGGTGAAAAAGAACCAAATCCTCAATTTCCACACCAGAAAGTCAACAGATGATACCTAAAATTGAAAAACCAACACATAGCAAAATAAAGCAAGTCATTTAATGATATGGAGGTAAGTAATATGAGGATCAGCTGAGTTGAAAGTGGGTCCCTCGGGGGGGGGTGTGGAAAACAGTGTTGTTGCTTTTTAGAATTATCTGATTTTCTTTTACACTAAGTGTACTGTAACAATGGAAATTAGAAGTAAATTTTTAAAAAATATAGCTTCATGTAGCCTAGAAAGTAACAAAATTAAAACCATCAGAGTAACAAGTACAGCGATAAAGGGTTATCCCATTCCTACAGAGGTAAATCACTAATGACCTCTAACTGGTATTACTCATATTGGTTAAAAAAACAAACAAACAAAAAACCCACCTCTGAATAACCTCTTCCACTAGGGAGGAATTCTGTATATAAATCAAGTCATGTACTTACATATAGTAAATCAAATCTTACATCAGATCTAAATCTCACCCACAGTTGAAGCACGTGGTACGTAAAACTGGTTTGGAAGGCTGCTTCCTGGGTACACAGGTAGACCTGAGCATACCTTTAGGAGCACCATTTTGACTTATCTGAAAGTCACGTCATTGCTCCTGTTTCTTAAACAGGTAACAGTAAAGAGTTACCTTGTATTTTTTTTTTTAATAACTAAGGGTTTATACACATCACTGACATATGTCTTAAAATACATAAAATACCCTATTGTAACTGAACATAAGGCTGTTTGTCCTGACATTAAATATAGATGGAACTCCTGTGCTTTTTGTAGCTAATTTGGCAAGGGCTTCAGAACCAGATCATGGAGCTTGTTAGTGATATATAATAATAGAGGCTGAGACTAAGGGAGAGAGAAGCTCACCTTTAAATATTCACAACAGTTTTAGTGCATGAGCTAAAGGAAATCGCTAAAGGATAAGTGAGAGTACTGAAAAGCTAGATTTCAGATAGATACGTATGGTTACAAATCAGCTAATTCAAAAACACCTACTGACCATCAAGTTCTATACACGATGTTGGAGGAGTTTCGTCCTCTCCATCGAGAATAATTTCACTGTTTGCCTTAAGTCTTCAAAACTACTGATTTAGTATCACTGGATTTACTCCTGCATAAAAACAAAAACACCTAGCTAGTCCCAAAGAAAGTGGTGAGATCAGGTCTGGCTAGCCACCTTCTGTCCCTTGTAGTCAAAGAGCCTCTAAGGACAAGAGATGTTGAGAACAGAGACATGATGGCAATGCAGCTACCTTTCCTGCCCAGAAATGGCACTCCTCTGGTCCCACAAACTTTTATTCATTCAGTAAAAGCTTACTGAGCACCCACTATGTGCAAGGCATTGTGCTAGGTACTGCAGTTTTTGAAATGACAAAATTGTTTGTATATGTAGGATCTGAGCTAGTCCTTGATAGTTCTCCTGATTTGAGAGAGAAAGACAGAATGTCCCTATGTGGCTCATTTAGGGAGCTAAGAGCACAGATGAGGTCTGTTTTCTGTCCTTCTATCAGCCCAGCATAAACTTTAGGCTTCCTCAAATCAGTCATAAGTCAAAACAAATAAGGCACATTTTTAAAAAAAATTCCCCCCTTTAATTGACCAAAGTAAAGCCATGACATTTCATTTGGTAACCTGCTCAGAATTATAAAGATCATTCCATTTGGCTCAGCCCATACTGCCCAGGACAAAACCTCCGGACAATTCTAATCTCGTCGCACTCTGTTCTTATAAACTGCATATTTTTAAACCATCTTCAGCGCCCTAAATGTGACACACTCAGTGCGAAGCAGATCAGAGCCGAACGGACGTAACATTTATGTCCTTGACAAGCCACGATTATCCAGGTCCTTCACCTGCCAACAGAAAGGTATCAGTTTAATATTTACAATCATCAGGTCAACATGGGAGAGCTTCTCTACTGAGCTGGGTTCACCCAGATGGGGACAGATTATGTTGGATTATGCTGCCTGGTTTGGCTCTGGTGTGGGACTAGCTGCTCTTCCAAATATGGCAAGAGTTCTCAACCTTTTCTTACGTAAGAGATATAACACACATCTATGTGACTCTCTATGCCATAAGTTCTTCAGTGGGAGAGAAGAAAATGTAGTTCGAAAACACACACACACTCTCCTCCTCTCCCTCTCTCCCTCTGTCCCTCTCTTTCTCTCTCCCCGCACCGCTCCAAGACTGACAATCACTAAAACAGATCAAGTCTGGCTCCAACTGGAAAAATATCACTGTAACCACTTCCAGGATGACAGAAGACTGGAGTGTCTACTTTCTAAGAACAATCTAAAATAAAAATATTCTAAGTGAGTCGCAAGCTACTTTTTAGACATTAGAAATATCCCTATTTTATAAACATGTGGCCCCGTTTTTAAGCACTAGAGCTGCTTTCTCAGTGTTACATCTGCTCACCTTGTATATCCTGACCAGCCAATGTTCTGTGGTATATGCTTCCTCCAGGACATCAAGCTCAAAGTCTTTATTCCCAATCTCAGCATTCCGAACACGGTCATAGCCTAGTGGACGCTCTAGAGAGTGACAAAAATGGAGACACACATCTTTCTACAGTGCTTATTTCCTACAGAAATACTAAGTCAACTTGATTAATCATCCCACTGGAATGTTATTCCCTAGCATGCAGTTTGTTTAGAGAGTAGGGCCTGCAGAAAAGGACATCAGTTAGTAAGAGCAAATCAAGTGTTACCCTAACTCACGTCCTCTCCGAGATGATGCTTGGCAGAGTGCATGGAGGTTATCTCTTCTAAGAGACAGAGGGCTGACTTCCAAGCACCTTTGTTCCTGAGGATTACCACCCATGGCCTCTGTGATACACTAGCAACCCTTCTGAACCTATCAGATGTCACAGGCCTGCATCTAATTCAAAAGTAGTCCCAACTGCAGAACTAAGAAAGGAAAGAAGTCAGAAAGAAAGACTTAATCAAATTACTTTCAATTTATCTGAAGAAATGTAAAGTCCTTTATCTCGCTCTATCCCCTTTCACATTCCTTTCTCCACTACAATACCGTTTACTGAGAGGCAATAAAAAGTAATGGGCAAAAGCACAAAAGCTAGAGCCAGACTGCCTGAGTTTAACCTGACCCTGCACTAGTTATGTGCCTTTGGGCAGTTAAGGAACCTACTTGTACCTCAATTTCCTCATATATAAAATGGGAATAATATTAGTATCAACCTTTTGGATTGTTATAAGGATTAAATGAATTAGTAGATATAGAGCACTTAAAGCAGTGCCTGGCATATAAAAAACACTGTATGGGGCTTCTCTGGTGGCACAGTGGTTGAGAGTCCGCCTGCCGATGCAGGGGACACGGGTTCGTGCCCCGGTCCGGGAAGATCCCACATACCGCGGAGCGGCTGGGCCCGTGACCCATGGCAGCTGAGCCTGTGCGTCCGGAGCCTGTGCTCCGCAACGGGAGAGGCCACAGCAGGGAGAGGCCCGCGTACCACAAAAAAAAAAAACAAAAAAAAAAAACAAAAAAAAAAAACAAAAAACACTGTTATAGTTATAGTTATATAACTATAGTTTAGCTATATAGTTATAGTTATTACTGTTGTTATTATCAGGAATCACTCACTGGCTTCTGTGTAGACTTGTCCAAAGCGGTAGTAACACATCTTGTACATGAGGCAATTGAGCAGCACTGGAGAACCCTCACGGTCCACACGGAATTCCCCAGTTGGAGTATAGTAATCATGTTCCTTGATATGTTTGCCTGTATCTGTGCTCCCTCCAATCCGGACCATCCACAGAAATTTGTTGATGTCTAGAAAAAAAAGAAAAAGAAAGAACTGCTGTTATCACAAAGGTTGCTGGAGCTAAATCACCTAATGAAAGGTCACTATGTCTAAGGAAATTCCCCCAAATACTTTTCTAATGGGGTATAGTACCATTTAACTCTAAGTTATAAAAATAACAAAGCTAATGTATGGTCAAAACTTTTTTCCTCAAAATATACAGCTTTTCCTATAGATTTTCCTGTAGACTCCTAAAATCCTACGCTATTGGCCCAGACTTAGGTCATAACTGAAGTTAGTCCCAAGTATTAGCTAGGGCTAAGCTGTCCAATATATTAGCTATTAGCCACATGTAGCTGCTGACACTTGATATGTGGCTAGTCCAAATTAAGATGTGCTGTAAGTATAAAATACATGATGGATTTCTAAGACTTAGTCCAAAATAAAACAAAAAAAAGTGGGTAAAATATTTTGGTTACACATTAATGTTTTAGATATATTCAGTTTAATAAAATTATTTAACTCATTTTCCCTGTTTCTCTACTTATTTTGATATGGCTAATAGAAAAAAAAATTTTTTTAATAAATTTATTTATTTTATTTATTTATCTTTGGCTGTGTTGGGTCTTCGTTGCTGCGTGTGGGCTTTTCTCTAGTTGCGAAGACCAGGGGCTACTCTTCCTTGCGATGCGTGGGCTTCTCGTTGCGGTGGCTTCTCTTGTTGCGGAGCACGGGCTCTAGGCATGTGGGCTTCAGTAGTTGTGGCACACGGGCTCAGAAGTTGTGGCTCGCAGGCTCTAGAGCACAGGTTCAGTAGTTGTGGTGCACGGGCTTAGTTACTCCACAGGATGTGGGATCTTCCCGGACTACGGCTCGAACCCCTGTCCCCTGCATTGGCAGGCAGATTCTTAACCACTGTGCCACCACGGAAGCCCCGCTAATAGAAAATTTTAAGAATACATATGTGGATCCCACATGTCATTGGACAGCAATGACCTAGGGAGTAAGCAGCTTTACCAAAAAGGTAGAGAAGAGAGAATATACTCCCTCTTGACCTACAGTTGCAAAGTTACAAACTTCTAAAGCACATGTATGAGAAGTCAACATTTCTATGTCAAACACACTACCAGGCTCCATAAATACTGACAGCACCATCAACTCAGGTTATCTCTTAGGATATGTCACTCCCTGTATCTCCCCCAAAGGCTTTAGGGAAATAGACAATTAGTATAAGATGAATCATTGATCCGTAAGAAAAGATTCCTACTGCCCTACTAAAAAGGGTTCCAGGGAATATCACAATGGTGAAGAACACAGACTCTGGATCTGGACTCTGGATAAACTGCCTGGGTTTGAATTCCCACACTGCCAATTCTAGGTGGGTGACCCTGAACAAGTTACTGAACCTCTCTGTGCTTCAGTTTCCTCATATGTCGAATTAGAAAAACAAGAGTATCTGCAATGATAAGGCTGCTACAACATTATAAGTAAAAGCATGTTACCTTACATATTGTTTGTCACATAGTAAGTATTCAAGAAATAATATTATTATCCTCATGGAATGTCTGCAATCGTACCTCCATCTTTCAAATGGAAAACCTGAAGCACAGCGACTTGCCTAGACCACACAGCCAGAAATAGGACCAAAAATAAAACCCCAGAGCATCAACTCAACTATCTTAGAGTACTGATTTTATAGCTCCCTGGCAGGTATGTTTGAAGCAAAAAGCTGACAAGCTTTGAGAATGGAAGACTGCACAGCAAAAGAAATGATCAACAAAATGAAAAGGCAACCTATGGAATGGGAGAAAATATCTGTAAACCATATATCAAATAAGGGGTTAATATCCAAAATATATAAGGAACTCATACAACTCAATAGCAAAAAACCCCCAAATAATCCAATTAAAAATGGGCAAAAGACCTGAAAAGACATTTTTCCAAAGAAGAGATTCAAATGGCCAACAGATACATGAATGAAAAGGTGCTCAACATCACTAATCATTAAGGAAACACAAAACTACAATGAGGCATCACCTCATACCTGCTAGAATGGCTCTCGTCAAAAAGACAAAAGACATGCTGGTAAGGATGCTAAGAAAAGGGAATACTTGTGCACTGCTGGTGGGAATGTAACTTGGTACAGACACTACAGGATCAGTAGGGAGGTTCCTCAAAAAATTCAAAATAGAACTACCATGTGATCCTGCAATCCCACTTCTGGGGATATATCCAGAAGAAATGAAATCAATATCCCAGAGAGATATCAGCAGTCACTGCAGCATTATTCACAATAGCCAAGACATGGAAACAACCTTAGTCTATCGACAGATGAACAGATAAAGAAAATGTGATAGATATATATACGTATCATGGAATACTAAAGATTTCAGGGAACTATCCATTTCTACCACATGCGTGTGTACATTCGCATATATAAAAATACATATGCACACAAACATACATACATACACAAATACTTTTCTGTACTATTCGGATAAATTATTATTATTAGCAAGAAAAAACCCTGTAATCACATACAACCAAATGGTGCTGAAACAATTGCTTGCGAAAGTTCAAATCCATGGGACCACATCCCTGCTATCATTCTTCCTCTGCTTGTACAAGACACACCACACATAGAAACTAGTCTTATTACTTTATACTGACACTTTACATATACTATCCAGGCGGATTTGTTAAGTCTGTCTATATCAGAAGCCAGACATAATCTAAAATCTGAACATCTCTAAGAAGCAACCACATATTCAAAGAAAATTAAGACAGAAGTATGAGGTAATTATTAACTGCAGAAAACAAGTTATTCTAGATAAGAATGTAACCCCGGTGTACAGGTTGACTCAGCAGTAAATAATATTTACTTAGTCATGATGAAAACACATTATCTCGATTTAACCAAAAACTGATCATTAACTCTACTGAGAAGATGCAAGACAGAAAGGGGGAGGGGATCATACAAAGAACTAAATTCCTTATCTACCTTAATAAGAAGTTGACACAGCATATCTAAAATGATCGATCAATGAATAGCAGGATATACATATTATTTAGAAATATGGACATAAGTACTAGAAGAAATAACTGAAGGAATAATTTTCCTGGGAACTGATGTTATAAAGTAGTTTAGGGGCAGAGGACTTTTTTTTTTTTTTGCAGTATGTGGGCCTCTCACTGTTGTGGCCTCTCCCGTTGCAGAGCACAGGCTCCGGAAGCACAGGCTCAGCGGCCATGGCTCACGGGCCCAGCCGCTCCACGGAATGTGGGATCTTCCCGGGCCGGGGCACGAACCGGCGTCCCCTGCATCGGCAGGCGGACTCTCAACCACTGCGCCACCAGGGAAGCCCTACCATTTTTATTATAAACCTTCAGAAGTATTTAACATTTAAAAATATAAACAGGGCTTCCCTGGTGGCGCAGTGGTTGAGAGTCCGCCTGCCGATGCAGGGGACGCCGGTTAACAGGAGAGGCCACAACAGTGAGAAGCCCACGTACCACAAAAAAAAAAAAAAAAAAATATATAAACAGGTATTGCTTTAATTTTTTTAAGGCAGAGAACTATATTTGGATGATTCTTCTAAACATACGATTTTGCTAATAATCATAGGGAACATGGTTAACATATGCCATATAAATATATATATATAAAACATTTTAAGTTGGCAGATGATTCTATGGCTTAAACCCACTAAAAAATGTGAATTCTTAAGCTCATTTTCAGAAGCCTTATATTCTCTGTTGTTCACTGGTTGTGGAACTACTCCTAAGTCTTTAGACAATTATAGCATGCCATATCTACATGAGAAGAATTCTTTATATCTACTTCCTACCTGCTGCAAAATAAATAAATAAATAAATAAAAATAACCAAATCTCAAGTTGCAAATACTTAAAAACTTCCCCAACTAAGAAAATATGTTGATAAGATATTGGTAAAAGGATAGAAAAATAAAGAGATTCATCTAGTTTTCTTAGAATCTATGCCTTTTAGCTAGAAGTAGAATCAAGTACATTACCATCAGAGGAATACCCAGTGAGGCCTCCAAAAATGACCAGCACATAGCTAACATCAAGCTCCCTCATGATCTCATAGGCTTTTTCTTCTGTGGATGCCATTGCCTAGAAAAACACACGCACGTTTCTCAGCGCAAAATTGCAGGCCATATGACCCCTCATGGAGAAGTATTTCCCACTAAACTCTGTGCATCAATCACTCAAATGACCCCTTCACCTTACCTGCCCTACTCGAGAAATATGGGTATTATTCCATGTGTTGTTATCCACTAAAATAGTCCGATTCGCCATAGCTGTAATCTGGTAGCCATAATCCCACCATGACATGACCTTCGCATCCTGAAAGAAGAATGGGAGATGGAAATAACAAGCTTCTCACTGCCTCCAAAATCAAATACAAGAGGGGTGGAAGGGCATCTGACAGGAAGTGAGATATTGCTGATTAATCAGTTTCTTCACAGAATAACATATGCCCAACAAGAAAATACATCTTGGTACCTGGTCCTACATTTACATACAATCATGAAATCTCAACGCAAATTATACAACCCAACATTGCCAATACTTTCATCCCAGATCATCTTATACAAACAAGCATAATGGTGCGGCAGGTGTAGTGGGCTGTGCAGTATTTCCAAATAAACAGCCTGGTGTCATCAGATAACCGTATTAAATAAATGACCAAAAACAAAGTCACAAAAATCAGTTACTAAAAACAAGGGGGGTGGGGGAGGGGAAACAAATCACAGGATAGGACGAAAAAGGTTTAAGAAATTCTTATAAGAATCTAACTCAGAAGTGCCATTCCCAGCAGCTATTGGAAAGAAAATCACTTCAGATTCTCAAATGGTATAAACCAAAATGTTAAAAGTGGTTATCATTAGGTGATCCTTTATGGAAAATTTATGTCTCCTTTTTCTTTGCTTTGCTTCTATTTTCGGATTTTTCTACAATAAACACGCATTATTTATTAACTATTTTTCTTCTTTTATAATTGGAATGGCCTACCTCATGATAAAATCACCATGCTGTCAATACAAGTGTCCAAGCAGAGTGCAGATAATTACCAGTAAAGGTCGCTTACAGAAAAAGTCCTGAATTGAATGGAGGTTGACCTTTAAGGCTCATTCAACACCAGGTTCGATAGCTCCAATTTCTCCAAGCTTTCCACCCACCTAAAAGCTATCTGATTCACTCTAACATCCAATGTCTCTCCCTTCCTCCTACCGCACAATCCCACGCCTCCCAAAGCTTCACCTCTGGAGTATTGTGACGAAGCCAATAGTACGCTTCTCGGAAGTCATCAAAAATGATCCTACTACCATCCCCACCACGAGCAGACAGCACAATGGACGGAGAGGAGTAGGCCTCGCTGGTCACCCAGGTTGAATGAAACGTATAGGTGATGAGAAAGAAAGCCATGACGAGTATCATGCCACTTGCCACCTAGACAAGGAAGAACAACTGTGCTGTAAACCAAATTAAATTTATGTAACACAGAACAGCTTCTTACACACAGTCAGTAATATAGATGAGATGACTCAGAATAAATTAGAGGCTATATGAGTTCATTCCGAGCTCCTGTGACAGTGCTCTACCTTACTCCCCCCACTCAAACAAACAAACAAAATACAAATGCAAACCCACACACAAAGACACACACAGTTCCCCAAGCCAGTGCTTTGCGTTGCTTAATTCTCACTTCATTCTTAATAGGGTAGGTAGAATCCTGTTGTTTCTTGTTCTTCTTGTCTGGTCTACTTATGTCCAAATTCTTCATATAAGTGGACAGCACCTGAGAGACTCCGATGCCAGAAAGAATGCACATAACAGGCGCCAACACTAGCATCAGACGCACCTAAAAAAAAAACGGAAGCAAGATCACAATCAGTGTTTTACAAATTACAGATTTCAACCTATTAGTAGATGATGACATCAATTTAGGGGTTTTCAACAAACATGATTTGTCAGTGAAATGGAACGAAATAGAAGAGAAAATATTTGATACATCTATAGTAGAATATATATATTTTTAAAGTTTGTTTTTCAGGTCTACATGTATATATGTATACCCTGAGCAATGATATGATATAAAATGTATTTCTTAACTGTGGTTTGGGATCAAAAAAGTGTGAGAAGCACTGACTTAACTGCAATATATAAACTCTCTTCTCTCTTTTAACAACCTAGCACTCAGAACCCAGGCCTTTAAGAAAAAAACATCATCTCCCTTTTTAAGACACCAGAAAGAGAGGGGAAGGAACCCGCCTGGGGTCAATTTCTCCAACAAGTGACAAAGTGCCTTTCCCTAATACAAGGGTTATGAATCCAAGGAAGGTGGGCCCCACAATCAGAATGTATGAGTGCCCCATACATTCCTGGGAAGGATCAACAACAGTGAGCAGCTTTACTACACAGCCCCTCAAGCGCTCAGAGGGAAGCCCCTGCACAGCATCAATACTGAACCTGCCATGCAGGGGTACGAAGAAAACCCTCAGAGCTAGGGGTGGAAAGGTTCGCTAAGACTGCAGGCATTCATTCCTCACCATCACAGCTGAAAAGTACATGCTGGTCACACCATACATGATGATGAAAATCCGGGCATCAGACAGGTTGCTAAAGCAGTAATAAAGACCAACTACAAAAGTAAAAGTAAAAAGAAGTGAAAAGCTGAAAAAACAATCATAGAAACATGCAAAGATGTTACTATAGCACTCTTTAAAACAGCAAAAAATCTGAAACCACATAAATGTCCAACATTAAGGATGTAGTTAATTACAGAATATTTATAAAATAGAATAAAATACATCAATTAAAGTACTGCTGTGGAAGTTTATGGACCATATGCCTTCCTCTTTACACACCTCTGTACTTAAAAAACTAACAAATGATGTATGTTATATATTATTTCTCTAAAGTAATACTAAATAACAAATTATCATGATTATGAAATTTTAAAAGTCAGAGGAAAAACTCTATCATCTGACTTCTAATCAATAAATAAATGGATGAATATACATCAAAGCGTTTACAGTAGCAACAGGTGTGTGGTGAGAACTCCTGAAATTTTACTTTTTAAAATATTTGTCTATATTTTTACAAATGACAACTTACTTTCATAATAAGAAAAAAAAAGTTACTTTAATAAAAAACAAAGTCCCTACCACTGGTAAATTCTAAGATATATCTGAATTGGCCAGAAGATAAGTTAGATGAAGAAGTTTTACAGTCAGCTATGCCTATTCTCAAAATTCAATACTACCAAGAAGATAAATGGGGAGGAGTCAGGGATGAGGGGTGGGGTATACTAGAAGCACTCAAAAACCCTGAACTAGGGCTGAACTGTAACTTATGATACAAATGAACAGAAAACTGTGAGACTCTGAACTTGCCAGTATCTGCAACTGTTCAACTTCTGCTCTGCTTCAAATATTAGAAAAATGTGCTTAGCCATCCTCTGTACTGCATAGATGAACAGGCAAAAACCAAAAACAACAAAAGCACAAGGATGAGGGTATTTTACTTATTTTGAATCAAATGATGATTCTTAGAAAGAAGATCACTTCAGAACAAGGCAAACAGACCTGGAAACATGAAGACGAGAAGCTGCAGGTCGAAATAGTACGAAGACCAGGTCGTAGGCTGATGCTCAGACACAGAGGCGATGATGGGGATGTTGTTCTTGGCATAAGAAGGATCCAGCAGTGAGTAGAAACGGCCTGTCCAGGGAGATATTTTTCCTGGCAGCAAAGAGGCAACAAATATTTCACAATTACTTCTGAAACAAAATAACATGTGATCCTAACTAATCACAACTTTCCATTTTAATAAGCTTCTCTGAGACAGAGGACTAGGATTTTGTTTAAATGCCACCAATACTTTGAGAATTTCACTCCTTCCTTTCTTTCAAACTTGAGAGTATTTTTGTCAGGACAGTCAGTAGAATAAAGTCAGGTTGTATGTAAACTCAGAGAGAAGGGAGGCAGAGATACTTCCTAGAAGGGTTTTAGGACCAATCTGGTCAAACCAAGGCCAATGCTATAAACTAAGTCACTCAGCCCTCCAGTGGTGCTCCGAATACACAGAGTCTTGGGCAAAATCAAATCAGACTCTGAGAAGTGTACGTGAGGAAGATGAAGAGAGGAGGAAAACGTGGCATGCTACCCAAACTAAACAGTCACGGTTTTGTCATACGGGATTAGATGAGGCCACGCTGTAAGGCAAGCAATGTTAGGATTTCTCCCACCCTACCAATAGGAAAGAAAAGGACACACACACACACACACACACGAGAAAGATTAGCATGGTAAAATACAGTCCTGTCACCAAGTGTAGGTCTTCTGAGATTAAGAGCTGATCTAATATGATTTTCTTTCTATGCTGAATCCAGACACTGGCTGACAATAGGATTGAATGTGCAGAAGTTGGATTTTATATGCTTGAAATCAAGAGAAATAGGAGCAAAAGAATGAATCTTTCTGTGGCCAGGAAATAACCCATATTTTTGGAGTTTATTCTATGTTCATACCCATTTACACTTAATACTAAAAGCCTTCCCTACCTGTCAGCATGAGGAGAGCTCCCACGGTGAGAAGGACAAAGCCTACCAGGGAGATGACACTTCGGAAAAGAACTTCAAATTGCTGTGGATTCAACTTGCTGCGTAGATAATCCACAAAGGCATGGATCTGGCAGAGACCAAAGACCCCAAAGGCTGCCATGTGCTCTGATGAAAGGACGGGCTGTAGGTGAAAGCATATGTATGAGATTGTTAGGAAAAGAACGGGTCCAGTCTTGACCTGAATTATCCTGACCAAGTTCAGACCAAAGGGTCCAATGAGTTCTAAGGCCACCAAGGAATGAGGACCAATCTAGAGGAGGGTCTAATTCACCTACCTCATTTTTCAAAGAATATTTAGAGTCCTCCAAAGTGTACCACACTCTATCATTATCACATCTCTGGCCTTTGCTCAGGCTATTTCTTGAGCCTCGATTGCAATTCTCACTTTCCCAAAATTTGCCTTCACAGAAATTCTGATCATTCAAGGCCCAATGCAAATACCATTTCCTCCTAACCTACCAAACTGAAATCCATCACTCTCCTCTATATTCCACACACTTTAGATCTCTTCCATAACTTAGACCAATGGTCTCAAACTCCACCAGGCATCATCATGGCAGGGGACAGGAAGAGGGGGGGTTTAGACAGACTGCTAAGCCCTACCGCCAGAGTTTCTGATTCAGTAGGTCTGTGGCAGGTCCCCAGAATTTGCATTTCTAATGAGTTCCCAGATGCTGCTGACACTGCTGGTCCAGGAACTACATTTCTAGAACGACTAGACCACAGACTAGTGGTTCTAGAAGCATGTGCTTCTTTCCCAACAATACTGTGACTTCCTTAAGGGCCAGAACCACATCTTTACTTTTAATATTTCCCAGGTATTAGCAAATTGCATACAGCAGGTGATCAGTAACGAAAAACTTGCTGACCTGAATAAGGGTTCCACTTTCGTAAGAATTTTACATGACAAATCACACATACCACATTATTCTGACTTAATAGCTGTCTCTTAACCCTGTGGGGTAATGTGGTTAAAAGGTTCAGGCTTTGCTTGCTAAAGAACTTTCACTTGGGCCCGATTAAGTTCAGGGGTCATTACTATTAAATGGAGTCATTCGCATTAAAAAGGACTGAAAAAGATACCTGTGATCACTCACCTTAACTCAGCTCAACCAAAACATCCCTCCTCCTCCCGTAAACCTAAGCCAAGTTAGGAGTCACTAAATTCAAACTTCATGAACAAATATTAACGCACTCCAGGAGGCAGACTTTAATGACCAATAACTCTGTTGCTTCAGTTAACAGAAG
Source organism: Phocoena phocoena (assembly GCF_963924675.1). Lineage (NCBI taxonomy): Eukaryota > Metazoa > Chordata > Mammalia > Artiodactyla > Phocoenidae > Phocoena > Phocoena phocoena. The sequence continues at coordinate 8,829,581 of NC_089226.1, forward strand.
CAGTGTTAGCAAGGTCAGACCTGTGAATAAGTTTTACTATCCTCACCAGAATCCAAGATAAATCAATTTAGTTGGAGCTGCTCAGAAAAAGTGGAAGAAGCTAAAAACCTCACTCAGTCTAGGGCTCACCTGGAAACCCACAAAGGAGATCTGCATGGAAAGGATGGTACCCAGGCAGTAAACAGTACAGTAGGCCACATAGATCCGGTGGGAGAAACGTCCTGTGAGCATCAGCACCAGTACATGAAGCGGGATCAAGTTGATCAAGAACACGTAACCTCCCCATGAAGAGACCTAGGACAGAATAAAAAAGAAAAGTTCGTCTGAGCACTCCTCCTTGGATCACCACCATTGTACCTTAGGATGTTACCTGTGACCTTTTTTTTTTTTTTGCAGTACGCGGGCCTCTCACTGCTGTGGCCTCTCCCGCTGCGGAGCACAGGCTCTGGACACACAGGCTCAGTGGCTATGGGTCACGGGCCCAGCCACTCCACGGCACGTGGGATCTTCCCGGACCGGGGCACGAACCCGTGTCCCCCGCATCAGCAGGCGGACTCTCAACCACTGCGCCACCAGGGAAGCCCTACCTGTGACCTTTTTAAAGAACATCTCTTTACAGTAACCAAAAACTTTATTTACACCAAGTGGTTTAAAGAGTTTAAATAATTGACTTCTTTAAGTAGGAAAATCAAATTAACACCCATTACTGTAACTCAATCCTCTGTTTGCTATGGCTCCTGCCATCACGATCACAAAACAAGAGGCCCCCAACTCTCAGCATTAATCTGGATACACCCTACGGTAAGGTCACACAGAGGATTTAGGGATTCAAGGGAAACGCGATCAAGTGGAAGCAGTTAAGGAAAGAAGTCTCGGTGTTTACAAGATTGAACAGAAAAAAATATACGTCAGGAAAGGAAAAATTTAAGGGGAACACACCAGAAAAGAGAGTTGGCCAACCAATATGTACCCATAGGAAAGACAGTATCTGGAAACCTTTAAAAATTAAAAAAATTATCTCTATCTTGCTATTATACAATGGATATGCCTGCCTGCCTTGGATTAGGCTTTGTATGGACACAACAGACTATATAAAGACTTTTAGCCTCTAGTTCATGGTCTCAAAGCCCAAGAGCTACTTCCAATTTATATCAGTTGATCCCGATAGGTATTCAGACATAGACAGACTCCTGAAAGTAGGGAGTGAAGAGTTACCATGTAGAAATAAGCAAGGGCACACTTGGCTGCCCAATAGATGGAACCAGTCTTTACTGCTTTGATCCACATGTAGTAGGTGAGTAGCATGCAGAAGATGGCAATCCCTGCAGAAAGAACACAAAAATCCAGTAAAAGGCCATGCTGGAAGAGTATTTCATACTGTTCTGGAACAAACTACCTGGATTCATATCTCAGACCTACTACCCATTAACAGTTTAATTACTCTACCTCCCTTTGTCTCAGTTTCCTGTAAAAGAGTCCATAATAGTATCTACTTCATAAAACTATTGTGAAGACAAATTTAACTATTGCATGTAAAGCACTTAGAACAGTACCTAGCATGCAGCAAGCACTCAGTAAGTATTAGTCATTATTACTACTATTCTTTCCAGGCACTAAATTCCCTGCTGTTTCAGTCCTAAAGATATCCCGTACTATCAAGCACCAGCCTGCCTCTACATCTTACCACAAGCTGGTCCATATGCCCTGACTGCCTCTCTCCTTAATATCTGCCTAACGAAGTTCCAACTTCAGGGCCCAGTTCAAATACAACTACTTCCAAAAAGCCTTCCGTGATCCCCAAATCTGAATTAATCTCTCCTCTCACCACATTCCCAAAGTACTCTGCTCACCCTTCTCTCATGGCACATAATACTATCTGCCCATTATTATTAATTTTTATAGTCTGCATTAATCTGTGTTAATAGATTATGGGCTAACATAATTTTATTCATTATCTACCCCTATAATTCCTTAATTATAAGCCAATACTCCTATTCATTAACTATCTTTATAATACCTAACACTGTTTTACCAATAACATTCAATAAATACAGGTTGAATTGGAAATAAGTCAATAAAAGTCACTATAGTTTTAAGAATATCCATTCCTCTCATCTAGGAAAATAAAGCAAATGATTACAATGTTAAAACAACAGTACCAACCAACACTAAAACTTAAGGAGTACAGAGATGAGCCAAAGGCCTCATATAAGGAAAATTACCAGCTACCTTTCTAGAGGAAATGACAGAGAGAAAATATAAACTTGTCTGAGGTCCCTTCCTGCCCATTTTTTTTTTTTTTTTTTGGATGTGGACTGTTTTTAAAGTCTCTATTGAATCTGTTACAGTATTGCTTCTGTTTTATGTTTTGGTCCCCTGGCCGAGAGCCATGTGGGATCCTAGCTCCCCGACCAGGGATCAAACCCACACCCCCTGCACTGGAAGGCAAAGCCCCAACCACTGGACCACCAGGGAAGTCCCTTCCTGCCCATTTCTAATCTTCTCACCCAGACACCATTTTTGCTATCACTAAACAACAGATTTGAACCCAGATTCTACTGTACTTCATGAAGCTCTACTAGATAATGAGGTGAACAGATCCTCTTCAGCCCTCTAAGTCTTACCTTCATTATCATAGGAGCCAGCCACAGATCGGGAAATATAGCCAGGAACTACAGCAATCATGGCTGCAGCAAGAAGTCCAGCTCCTGCATCCTGTAAGACAAGAGGGGTAACAGGAAGTTAACACCAATACATCTATGAAAGAGAAGAGAGGATCCACTAGTCCATTCTGCTTACCATGGGACCAGAGAACAGTCTGACACTTTCCACAGTTGATGTGATGCTAGAAATGCTAGAAATGTTTGCAGCACAAGAAAGCTACATACTTCACAACCAATTCCCCGCGATGATGGCAAGTCTGAAACTGAGTACACACATGCTAAGAACAGAAAAATCATGTAAGCTGTCAGATGCTGCCCCAGAATGGGCTATTTGGCTGGAGTATCCCCAGACTTATGAGTCCCTACCCCTAACAATATCTGCACACCACAGGAACACCAGTCACCCCTCTACAAGCTATCCAAGGACAACCAAAGGAAGACCATACGTATTTGAGCTAAAAAGCCAACGAAGACAGGTGACAATCTCTCTGGACTAAAGATGCCAGGATCTTAGATAATAAAGCTGGAATATTCCTAGGCAATCTGTGAACTCAGGAGAGAAGAACAACAAAGTATAACCCACACTCCAAAAAAGGAAGGACTTGTCTGTTCGTAAGAGTCAAATTTGGAACAAGGGCAGCAAGGAGAAGGATGAAAACGTTTCCAAATTAAACTCAAGCCCTCCTACTAGTTTATCACCTCTCAGGTATCTCCCTGACACCATAGCCACAAACTAAGAATAGCATGCAAGGAGCCAGGGTCAGCAATGCAGAAACCTAGAAGAAGAGAGTCAGTATTATGGAGTCTACTACAAAAGCCAAGTGGTTTAAGAATTTTTAAATAAACATTTGAAAAAAAAAAATCAGCAAATAATTGCTAACTGTCCATTTCCAGTAGGAAGAACTAACCACTTCGGAACGCTTCTTGTAGTTATTTTTCCTCTCCCTTAGATTGTGAGGAATTCAAAATCTAAACCTCATTTTAAATATTTTTTTCCCATATGTAGCAATTTATATTTGACCTTCATATGTTCTCTTCTAAGGATAAACAGTTGCTAATGACAAGAAACCACATATTCTCGGGAGGTGCTGGGGTGAACTCAGGAATTCGGCTCCGCAAAAGCTGGCTTTAGCCTCTGGCTCCCAGCCCTTCTAAGGCTTTCAGTCCCCCACCCTTTAGCATCAACTTGAGAGGTTCAACAACATTCATTCCCAAGCCTCCTGTCACCCCAAATCCTTCACCTTGAGCTCTTTGGTAAGGTGGTACGTGACGATGGTGGTGAAGGAAGAGAAGAGAGGGGCCAGGAACACACAGACATTCCGAATGTCGATGGTGATGTGGAAAAAATGGAGGACATGGTAGATTGCTGCAGAGGTGATCATTAAGCCTGTAACAAGAAGAAGAAGGGCCAATAGGTTATCCTAGTAAGACAAAGACCTTAAGGGAAAGAGAAAGGGAAAATCCAAGTATCAATAAAGTGATAACACCGGTTTTGACAAACCACCAGAAACACTAATACAGCAACTGCAGGAGGCCTATAAATTTCTCTCCTATGGATTCAAGCAGAAGTCCAGAATTTATGGAAAGCTATCCATTCCCGCTCTCCCATACATGTTCTCCCTTCTATATAAGATCTACTTTTAGGAATCTGCAAGCAGAATGAAATTACAAGTGTCACAAAACGAAGATATTAGAAATAAAAGACACTGTTCCATAATATAAAAATATCTTACTGCTGCAAAGGAAAAAAATCCTGTTCCCCTCACCTGGGTAAATTGTTCCTCCAATGATTCGTCCCAAAGGGTACCAGGCCCGGTCATCAAACCAGTTATGGAATTTATAAAATCCCTCCTCAGCCAGGAACCGGGTAGTCCGATAATTAAAGTACCTATAACAAGAAAGAAATGAATTGTGTCTCCTCCTCTCCATACCCAAACACTTGCCTCAGTTTGCAGTGACTTTTGCTCCTCAGGTTACACCACTGAGGAACTTATCATTACTCCAATAACAGTCAGTTTGGTACCAAAAAGTATTTCAAGCATGAAAATCATTTTACATCACCATAAACCTCCTCATTTATAGCTCCATGCTTGTCTCAGTTAAAGCACTGCTTCTCTCATAAGGAAATGCAACCGTAGTCTAACCTTATAAGAAAACACTCAAGAAGGATGCTTCACCAGGCTGGCATGTAGTAGGCATTAGCCCCAGTCAGAAAATTCAAGCACTCCAAAGACAGGACAGCTGAGATGTGGACACCAATAGACTCGACTCTTTTCAAGTGACAGGAACACACAGAAGAATATTTCCATACCACAGGCAAGGAGACAAGGATAACTTTAGGTGATGAGCATCTCTAAAGATGTGGGTGTAACACCATACGCAGGATGAACATTTTTTAGTCCACTCCATAATACAAACTTCTTAATAAGTGTTTAAACTTGTAATTAGATCTACTCATGTTGTTATCTAAAATAGTTCTGAATGCCACCTCCATGGTAGCATAAAAATACAGCCTACATAAAAAATACTCGACATAAAATGCTTACGGTTATATACGGACACAGTTCTTTAGGTCCAAGCTATGTAACCCCTTCTCTTAAGTTTCTCATTTAAAAAGAAAAAAGACAGGGCTTCCCTGGTGGCGCAGTGGTTGAGAGTCCGCCTGCCGATGCACGGGACACGGGTTCGTGCCCCGGTCCGGGAAGATCCCACATGCCGAGGAGCGGCTGGGCCCGTGAGCCATGGCCGCTGAGCCTGTGCTCCGTAATGGAAGAGGCCACAGCAGTGAGAGGCCCGTGTACCGCAAAAAAAAAAAAAAAAAAAAAAAAAAAAAAGAAAAAAGACAAAAATATATATGGAAATAATAAAAATATAAACAAATAAATAAAATAAAGGGAGCTGTTTAATCACTAAAGATAATCATTACTAACCATCTTTCCTGCCCACCCCTCTAACCCCATTTCCTCGTTGGTCAGTCAAGTTTTAGCAGCTGAAGTAAGTAAAGTAGCAGATGGCAGAAATCTCTATCCTTCTGGTTGTTGCTGATGAATGTTATTTTGGTAACTGTCAAGGAGACAGAAGGGATGGGGGTAGAAGGCAGTCAACGTGTGTCAGAATCATGTCCTTTACCTAACAGTAGGAGAGGCAGAGTGACACAGAGGAAGTGCAAGTTAGTGGGAAAAGGTCTGGCCTGGGTTCACACCCTGGGCCTCAGTTTCCTGCTCTGCTAAAGAAGTGTCAAATCACATGACCTGTACAGTCCCTTCCATCTCTACAACTACAGAGCAGGTGCTCTTGCTTTCCCTGACCATCTCATCTCAGTGTTTGCTCATCTAGAGGGTCTGAGAAAAAGCCCTAACAGACTGGTGATCAAGAAACAAAAGGATATAAGTTTCCTCATTCATGAGAGAGAAAACAAAAAACAGAAAAAACTGATTTGGGAGGCCCCAAAGAAAAGATCTGTATGCCTCCAAAGTGCTTTCAAGTATCTACACAAAACAATACGACAAATCTGTAAATACACGCAGGTATTAAACCTGAATCCATGCTCCATAAACTGAATATGCTATTTTTAAGATATCAGTGATGTTTCAACCTATGATTCCGGTTCTCCAAATTTTTAATTAAGCCTTAACGTTAGGTAATATAATATAGTTACTCCAGTGTCTAGAAACAGACAAACGTAGATTCACATCCTGGCTCCTCCATTTACTCTGTGTGTAACCTTGAATGGTCTCTGCCAGCCTCAGCCACATTTGTGGAAAGGAGACACCACTACCTCCTTCTCGTACGGTTATTGTAAGGATTTATAGATAATCTGTAAAACAGTTCTTGGAACAAAATGAAGCTCAGTAAATGTTTTTCACCTATGCCTCTTTTTATCAAATAAAATCTCCAATCCAACTCACAGCTTTAAATTTTCCTCAGTGACTTACAACTTAACTGACAGGCCCAATTTCTATCATATTCACTGTTAAACAGAAAAAAGTCACAGATCTCAAGCTCATGACCTATAATTTTTCTTTTGAACCTCAAACACACACCAGGCCCAGGCCCCTTTCCCTCAGTCTGCACCATTAACTGTCTACCAAGCTGAGAAGCCAGGCTTCTCTTAGCTTAGCCAGATCTTAAGTGATAGGCACACCAGCAACGCCTCTCTCATTTTTTAAGAGTTTGAGAGACTCGCTCAAATTCCAACAGAAATGTTTCAAAAGGAGACAATTATCTCCTTTGGAAAACTTGAGAGTTTTCCCCCCAAAATGTATAGAAAGTCCATCCCCATTACGGAGAGCTCACTGGGACGTGAATCTGAAAACCATGAACCTAAATGCTTCCCAAAGGAAATACCAGACCAAGCAAAGGTACTCACGGATCAAATTCATGGATGACACTTTCAAACCTCAGGACAGCAAAAAGACGAGTGGAGAATGCTGCAAAAACCAGAGAACTATTATTTTAATAGTTTAATAGTAGGTAGTAATATTATAGAGATAACAGTATTATCCACCACACAAGTCACAGGAAATACAAAACGATGCTGAATATTTATCCATTCCTCCCACACAGAAGAAACAAAGAAGTTCGCCTTCCCCTGACAATGACACCTACATTTCCACTTAAGTAGGGCACATTTAACTACTTATTGTCAAGGCCTATGACAACACATTCACCTACTAATACTGCACCCAATTTACATGGTCGTCTTGTATATATGTTGACCTCCCCTCCCCACAACCTTACCTCCCCAAACCTTAGTTTGAAGCAAACTAAGAGGTAAGGAAATCAAGACTACTTATGACTCATGAAGAGCTAGAAAAACCTAAGAAAACAGAGTAAGTTCTGGAGAGATTTTCAGAAATACTAAGGCAGGCAACCACAGAAGACAAGTATCTTTTACAAAATTCAGTATCTCAGAGTCCCCGGTATCTCTTTCAGTCCTAAGAGAAAACAGAATTAGTACAGCATGCTTCTCATTCTTTCCCAGATGATCACTAGTCCCAACTTTTATAATCCTTGCATTTCTTTTATTTTGCTTTCGCAAAATTCTACTGATTGAGAACAGTAAAAAGAACACATTGCAATCTGCTGGAAAAAAACAAGGCATTTAAGAGAGCCATTGTTGATTTTTCAAGATTTTCTCCTTTCCATATCTGGAGAAAGAGAGGTCCACGTGCACACTCACATAACACAGCAGCCATTGACAGAATTAGAAGCTTCAAAAGTGTGTCCTGCTTCTCATAGGACAACCGTAAAAATCCCAGCTTGGTCATCTTGACATCAATGGGTGGCAACAGATGACACTCAAATAGCTAAAATGGAAAAGTCAAGACCATAAGATATTAAACACCTTCAATTTACCTAATTCAGTTTCATATTTGATGGTGGTAGAGAAACACAGAAACAGGAGTAATGCGCACACCAGAGAGGATCAGGGCTAATACTAATACCCAAGCCAAGCCTGAATTATGACCAACTGGCAAGTAAGTAGGCACGTCAGGTCTGTGAGTCAAGGACGAAAAGGAATGAGACTCTATCACCACAATTCTGTTTCCCAGTCCTCGCATCTAACAAGCACATAAGCACAATTGGCAACAGTGTGGTACAACAGAAGTAAAGAAGAAACACAGAAAAAAGGGGGTTGGAGGAAGACATGCAAAGAAAACAGGAAAGACTGGAAATACAGAAAAGAATAATTAAATGGAGAAACAGAGCATTCAAGAAAAGGCAGGATTGTATGAAAGAAAGCAGGGAATGAGCACAGAAGTGAAAGCAGAAGGCTGAGAAACAGAAGTCATGACTGAATCAGCAGTTTACAGCTCTGAATTTCAGCTTCAACTGACTGGCTGCAAACTTTCTGTTCCCAATCCCAGTGGGGTTGCAGGGTCAACTAGAGAGCATGACTGCTCACTCACTAATGCAGGTACAGTCATGCACTCAGAAAGAGAGGACGATACACATAGATCACTGCACTTTCAACCGCTTACATCACACTATAACTACTGCTCAGATCTACACCCACTTCCCATCAGCTGTCTCAAAGCATCCTGGAATTGACACTGCTGATTTAAGCCACTGATCCCAGAGACAGCTCACGGAACCAGATGACAATCTGGAAGGAAAAGAGAATAAAATTTTCCTACTAAAGCAAAGAAAGGTTGGGCTGGGGTAGGGGCGGGGCGTACTATATTAAAATAAAATGTTGAGGGAAGCAGGCTGTAGACCATTCAGAAGAGTGATCACTTGGCGGACAAGACTTATCAGCACTAATTAGGAGGTTAGCTATTTCTGTTTAAGACAGCACTGCCTTCTTAAACCATAAACTGGTCAAGGACTAAGTGACAAAGAATATGATAATGAAGAATATGCAACACTGTACAAGACTGCAGGGGAAAAAAAGGAACCTGGATCCTTCCTGATCTTTCTCCCACTATTACTAGAGGAAAGGAGCGGAAAAAATAACACTGGACAGGGTGGAAGGCATGAAGAATCATATATTTCTAGCTCCAACTGTGGGAAATCAAGCGTCTTTTCCATAACTGTCCCAGAGGGGTGGTTTTACGTTTAATCCTAATCCCAAAGGAAAACCTTATCTGGAAATCAAAACTAAACACCTAACTCCAGGAAGTCCCTAATCCAGCCACATCCCTCAGGTTTGTACTTGTTTTCTCCCACGCCTGAAAGAGGAAAACTTACCACCGCTGAGCTGATATGAGCCACACTCCTAGAAGACTAAGCGGACGAAATGAGTACTAGAACCTCTACCTGAAAACTGAGTAAAGGAGCTGGTAATTTAGGCCAGGACTTTAAGGGAGTTTCCATACTGTGCTCTCTGGTCGTGTTCGCACACCGCTAAAGCAAATAAAGGCAAAGTCACTTTCCTTAAAGCACCTGGCATCTGTCCTCCACCTCGCCTGTGCCGGCAAGCTGTGGCCCTCCTGTCCCACCCTGGCTCTAGTTCCGAAGACGGCAACTTGCCCACCTGCTGGCTCACACTAGCCCCACCCTCCCCCACTTCAGCTCACTCCTGCGCGTCCCTCCTCCCTCCGTCTCCCACCTTCACGAAATGCAACACCCCGGACACCAGCCAGCGCCATCCCACCGCCTCACCACCCCACCGCCTCAGCATCCTGAGCGCCATCCCCTCCAGGACTAGTCCCAGGGTCCGATCTTTTCCACGCCCTCCTAGCCTAAGCGCCCGCCCAATCCTAGACCCCCTCCATCCTTCCATTCCAGGTCGTCCCCCACACGCCCCACGCCCCCTTCTCTGCAAGGCCTCAGACTCTGCCCGCGCCCACGCCCACGCCTGACGCCGTTAAAGCCCCACCAGCGCCTTGGACTGCACTTGCCCCTAACCCTCAAGTTATATTCTAGGGTCTTCTCACCTGACCCAAGTTCCTAAGGAATCCGCTCGCCTCCCCCTGCCATCCGTTCAGCGGCGCACCCAACCCTCGCAGCGTCGAGTCCGCCTCCCGGACCTCTCCCCATTGGTTGACTCAGGGCCAATACAACACTTGAAGAGAGCGATAGGATGACGGAACTGTCTGTCAGACTCGGAGGCGTGGACGAAGCCGCGCTCCCACTTTTTAACTGGACAATACAGGTATCATTTAGTAGCCGGAAGGCGGGACTTCGTGCAACCGCCGAGCCATGATAGGCCGGCTCATGAGAGCGAGAGCGCGGAAAGAACACACTCGGAGCAGTTTGGTTGAGGGCCGAGCAGTGACGTGTCGGTCTGCGGGCCGCGAAGGAGTCGCGAGCGGAAGGTGTGGCGCGTTTAGCACAGTCACGTGACAAGAAGCGGAAACTACGCGAAGGAATGGGCAGAAACTACAAATCCCGAAAAGCCGGGCTGAGGTCGCTCGCCTCCGTTTCTGAGAGTTTCGTTTCTTTATAGGTAGAAATTGATGTTGCCTAATATAAGGTTAAAGGAGAGGTGGGAAGAATTTTCTACCTATTCTCAATGAAACCTCAATCGTTTCCCGGTCCAGACCTCTACATCTTGTGCAAGATCTTGTCTGACAGTTCGCTCAAGAGCTGTTTGACTTTGCTCCGGTAAACTGCGATGGACAAGAGCCCTGCAAATGTCACGAGGCATTTATTTCCCTTTCTTAGGCCCCTGACCTCGTGAATGAGCATGCCTAGGGCTAAAGGGATCGTCGGGGTTCGGTGGGAAGAATCTACGCCGCGGGCTGAGTCCCCCACGGTCGCAGAGGCGGTCCTCCTAAAGCGTAGACAAGCTTCTTCCTGGAACCAGCTTGCAGCCTGGCGGTGCTTTGCTCACCCCTTTGTAAGTAACCTGCCAGTGAAAGCTGCCTTGCCTCTCTTCCCCTTCTCTCCTCACACACAAAAGAAACGTTGCGTGAAGGCACGGAAGGGGGCGAAGTTTCAGAAGCCAATCCCATCACCTCTCGGACACGCACTCCCACTCCCTACACATCTCAGTGAGCACGAGCCACACCGACAAAAATGGGAGCATCCGGCAACTGTTCAAATGTACTGCCTGCGGCACTCCTTTCTCTTCGCGGTTACTCTACTGTTGAATGCAACCGACCAAACTTACTGAAAGCATTTTAAATCAGTACTTCAAAATCACGTGTAGTTTTCAAAATTTACACGACCAGGTTCACCCCAGGATGAGTCAATAGATCTTTTTCGTTTTGTATTTATAATGTGTTCAGTGTAATTTTATTAACAGAAGGAAAATGAAGCTGAACCTGAAGGAACTGCAGAACTTCAAGCAAATGCTTCTTCAAAACGAGTTTTTCTTTAAAAAAAAAAAAAGGAATTAAAATTAGAAGGATTCCTTTACATAAAAAAAAAATACTGCTTCAAGAACATTTAAGATATCGAGGTTCTTTTTTTTTTTAATTACTAAACCTGTTTCTTAAAGGGATATGTTTGACTTTCCACGTGGTACAATTAAGTCAGCTTTTTCAGAAGTCAAAATATACTACTAAAGAATACAGTTCAAAATCTAAGCCAAGAATCAACTGTACTCCAATAACAACTTCTAAAAAACCTAATGCTATTTTTAGGATGATTCTTTAATATCAGTTGATAGGGAAAGGCTTATAAGTAAAAGTCTGAATGGCAAAATCATGGGGAAAATTATAGTTATTATAAACCCAGAGATTATACACGAACATTCAGGGTATCAGTTAATCTCTCTCCCTCCTGACTTATTCGACCAGAAGTTTTGATTTGGTTCCGGAAAACTTTTTACAGTCCTATCAGTTGCTTAAAATAATGCTATTTTTAGCTTGCTTTATAGGAGTTGTCATTCATGTGGAGCTTTTGGTCTTTCCTGAAGTGTCTACTTACCTCTTTTATATTATTGATCGAAAGAAACATGTCTTCATCTCACCTGGAGCAGACCAGAGTAACAGTACGTTTTCTTCTTGAAGATGTTCTCCCCAGAACCCACCTTTCCAAGTATGCTGTATAGCTGTATTACCAAGATTTCTTCTCAATGCACTCTGATTCCACTGTTTCATGACTCTGATTCCACTGTTTCATGTTGTTTGGTTGGGTGTTTGTTTTAATTAGTCATCTATTTCTTGGAATTTTCACTTCAATAGATTCAAGTAACTTTTTCAGAAAAGCTGAATGGAAAGCAAACAATGCCTTTATTTTGTCCTTGATAGCATAGCTAGGTTTAGAGTTCTAAGAACAAAATTGGGACCCACCCATCCCATATACAGACAAGCACACATAAAAGCATACTTTCAAGGCACTACAATTTTATCTTCTATTACTCAGAGTTGTTCTTGAGAAGTCTAATAGCAATGTGAGTCAGTCTCTTGGAGGTAACCTATTTTCCTGGTGTTTCTCCATAGAGATCCCATCTGGTTTTTTGGTTTTTTTCTTCCTTTCATTGCTTTTCACTTGGCAGTGAAAAGCATCTATATGAAAAGTCCAATTTTCATCGTTTAAGTCCCGAAACTTTCCTGATTTTATTGTCTCCATGCTTCTGTTCTCATTTTCTGAAACAAATGTCAGATCTGATTCTTGGATACCTCCACGAGTCTTAACTTTTTCCATGTTTTTGCTCTTTGTTCTGAGAAATTTCCTCAATTTTACGTTGTAGTTCTCTAATTTAGCATCCTCGGCATCACTTCTATAAGCCATCTCATTTTATTTCCACAACTGTTTTAACTTCCAAGAACCTTCCTATTCTGTTCCCTTTTCACAATCTGTTCTTACTTCATGGATGCAATAGTTTACCAAGTTTCTATGAAAGTAGTTATTAGAATTTGTTAACTTTTATTTCTAGAATTACTTAAATTTCCTCCAGGTCCAGGTGGGGTTACTGTGTATCTTAGAAAAGCTCCTGAAATGATGCTGCTGTTAACCCATGGTTAAGAACTACTTATCTAAATGATCAAATGGTTACTCTTTGTCCCACAGGTCTGAAGGTACAACATTTAAACTTGAAATCAGAGAATGAGTCCAAGGATGGAAGCCTGAACACATGGCATAATCTCTTATCCTACTCAAAGATTCTCTGAATTCCAATGTTTTATCCAACTTCGAGACCTATGGAAAATAATAGTTATTTGAACACGTTAATTCTTAAGAATTTGATCATTTCTCAGTCTCCTACACCATATTGTTAGGTCCAAGAGGACAGCGGTCATCTTTTTGGTTCACCCTTGAATCCCCAGTGCCTTGCAGAGCCTGACAGAGAAAGCGCTCAAATGACTGTTACGTACTTAAGTCATCTGTTCCCCTCACTTGATCCTTTACTGGTTCTATGGACTCGCTTTAGGTTTATCCAAACTATTTCACTGAATGTACAGCTCTTATTGTTAAAAAGACCGAACTTACACTGACCTGGAGTCAGCTTCCTTATAGCTTCTGTGGGTTGAACGATAGCACAGGAGGAATGTTAGGGTGGGGGCAAAGAAGGCGGGTGGTGAGATGACTGCTGAACAGCCTTCCATCACTACTGAAGAACCAGTAACATCTACCAGAGCAACCTCCACACAGGTAACCAGGGAGCACAGAAGCTGAACAAATGTACTACTTCTATAATCAGAAAGTAAGTGGATGGAAAATGAACAGTGAACAACTATAGTTGCCCTTTTATTCCCACAGAAGTTATCCTTTAAGGTGGTTCACAAACCCCTAACCATTAGTTGCCCTCTTCTGGGTTTATTCCAGTTTGTCACAATTTCTCTTAAATTTTCTCTTGGCCCCTTACCAAGTGCAGAGCAATGAACAAGTCAGTGCATGAATTTGTCCATTTAAAAGTTTCCAACAGACTTAACATACTCAGGTCTAGAAAGCATTTACTTTGTACAGTTACTATAATGGACAACTCAGCTCTAGATAGGATAAAAGGGTCGTGTTTTCAACACACATACCTGTCCGAGCTGTGATGTCTGCCCCTGAAGAGAGATTTGTGAACATGATTCCTTAGATCCTCCTGGCTGTATGATTGAAACTCAAGCTCTCACTTTCGTGTGTAGTGATGTGCCCTCCCTTATTTTCAGTTACTATTAGTCTGCCTTAAACTGCCATTCTGAACTTGGCAAAAACAGAGCCTACTCTCCCTTTGATCCCCATTTCCTAATCGCTGCCCTCACTGCCCATATGCTGGTGAAAAGAGAAGTTTACACTGCTTTTGTGTACATCTCATGAAATTAGGAATACCTACAACAATAGACATTTGGTAATCTAGCCTTTGTACAGGCCTGGCCTCTCAGTTACACTAATAAAACTTTACAGATTCCTCACATCCAGTGACTTAAAGCATTTTCTATAGCCAGGCACAGTGCTGGATAATATCACTTCCTCTACTCAACTTCCCTCACCCTTCTGAGACGAGCTTATCTGACACAAATACAAATTTCAGGCAGCAAAGATGTGGCCATTTTAATCTAATTTTAAAATCTACAGCAACTAATCTTAAGTAAGGCAGTCGCTGATCAGTTGCAAGCTGATGAAATACTGAGGTCTTCTTCAACCACCCCCTCGGCAACCTGAAAGTAGTTCTCTGCAATACTACTGCCAAATGACCAGAGGGATACTGAAAATAAATCTTAAACTTTTACAATTTTTTGTTCACGAGCCGGAAACACCTACCTCCAAAATACCATTTTTAAACCTCTATATTCAAATTTGGTTCACATCTGCTGGCAACGATTTTTAAATCCTTACTTGGTCCTGCACATAGTAAAGGTTTCTGTTAACCAAATGTCTCACCTCTTCCCTAATGAGAATGTTCAATTCTTGAAGTCTAGAAGGCCCTCTCTTCATTCAGGAGTACACAGGACAGATGCACATGTAGACTTGAAAACAACTCAATCCCAAATCCTTTCACAAGATGTTAACATGATTATAATCACATAACCCAAACTTCTTCAGGGAACATTTTTCAGAACTAACCTTCCAAATTATCCAAGACAAAGTCCTGGGTTCCATGCATATGTTTCTTGAAGTGACGACTTGTAAATTTCAACCATTACACATTTGTGGGAAACAAGCTCACGTTTGTGATGTCTTAAAACCGTGCAAGTGCTTTGACGCCTGCCCCTCCCCCCATATTTAGTCTCTTTAAAATGACAGGAAAACACCAACCAATCACAGGTTTAATGGGTTTAATAAGTTTACCCCTTCAGTTCCTATTTGCAGCACCCAATATTCCTTTGAAATACCAGACAGACCCAGCAGTGGCCAACAATGAAGTTCAGACCTCCAGAGTTTAAAAGTTCAGGTTCTCTGAGCATTCTGTGTTGCAGTGGCACTTGTCCAAAATTGGTACCTCCCTATAGCTGGGGGAGCTTTAAATGTACCAGTGAAAAAAGCTTTTTCCCCTTCAAGGGGAAGAAAGAAAACCACTCCTCAAAACCCAGCAGATCTGGCTGTGAGGTCTTTCCTCCTGTCCCATCTCTTCAGGCTTTTTTTTTTGCAGTTTTGTTTGTTTTTTGGAGCAAGAGACCAAATCTAGCCTGAGTTATAAGAAACAAGACAGTGATGGCTATAACGGGAGTGACCAGGAGCAGCAGAGTCTCCTTTACTTCCCACGTCCAATATATGTGCTTCACAGAAAAACCAAAACAACAGGTCCACAAAATACAACAACTAGAATTACAAAAATCCATTCATCCAAGGGTGGTGGAAGGCAGGAAGGGGAGGTGGGAGGATAAATGGCACAGGGAGAAAAAGTATTCAAATCAGTCCAGGCACGGGGGCTGGCAAATGCTAGAAAAGAGCTGCAGAAAAACCTGTGGTCCTTTCAGACTCACCGGTGTTTAAAATCCATACTGGTGTCAGGACGATTCTGCCTTACGTGCACCAGACAAAAATCCCGATTCCTCAGAGAGAAGGTAATATGCACAGGGCCCTTGGCAGAGTGGGTCCTGCCTTCCCTGGTCGGGGAGGTGAACAAGAAAAAGAGCTGACACGGCATCCTTCCAATCCCACCCATCCCCTCTGGGTGGCAGGTGACTCAGTGGCCCTCAGCAGCCTTCAGTTTGGCAGGAGATGGGTGTGGTGAGGGGAACTTCTCTGCAGAAGTTGAACTACTCAGGGCAGACTGCAGGTAGACCGTCTTGTGGAAGAGTCTGTTGCTTAAGAAAACCACCAAGGAGAAGAGGCGCAATTGGAAAAGGCTAAAAGGCAAAAGAGACCCAACCTGTTAGACACCCCCAGTTGAGCAAAACTGTTTTAATTATTTGACAACTTACTTGACTACTTTCAATTTAAAACGATACAGAGGAAAACAAGACACCAGAAATTTGATCAAGCATGTACAGAGGTTAGACACACAGATTAAACAGGCAGCAACTAAAGAATGCACTGGGTCCTGTCAGAAGTACAGTAGTATCACCATTTGCAGTATCGGGGCTTAGAGGAAATAAAGTTCTATTTTAGATTAATTCTGATTCAAGAAGTACCTTTCTAGGGTACAAACTTCAAGCTATGTCTGAAGATATCATATGCTATGTGTATTTCATTTTCAGGAGAGCTTCAAGAGAAAGTTAGTTACGTTAAGATACACACTTAGCATTTACTGGATAGCAAGAACATGCAAGAACCCAAAGCAGATTGGAAAGTTCTAAGAAGTGTATCCTCACTGACTTAACCAAAATTGATCAAAAGACTGGGCTTTTCTCTGAAGTGATAAAACTTTCAGAGTGCTAGTGTTACTAAAGATTCATTTTAAAATACTTTGTTTTACTGTCATTATCAATAAACTCCTGTAGCCAGAACACATGGCCCACTATTTTTAAAAAGTTGGCCATTCTTACGAAATGAGCCCAACTACAGGTATAAGTGCCTTATTCGGTGAACTGTTACATTTTAAGAATACGTATAATAGCAGCAATTTCTGAAACACATATGTGCACATATGCATGGGGAAAATTTTGGGATACATCCCAGAAGTGTTTCTCTTGTTGAACTGTATATTAATAGTTTCCTGCAATGTAAGGTTATTTTTAAAAAAACCTTAACAAAAATGTCTCATTCACATGATTGCAGTGTTATGGCCCCAACACTTTAGACCAAAAAAACTTAGTACATTTTAGCTAATACTGGCTAATACTTACTATGCTTTGCCAGGGGTCTTTGCTTCATTGGCGCTGATAATGAATAAAGGAAAGAGGATAGAGAATAGGCAGCCACTGTTTAAAAAAAAAACAGAAATAATTAGTCACCTTCAAAACAGCCATGACTTTGAAGATATTAGAAGCCCAAAGTTCTTTGCCTCCAGTGCTAAATATCATGGCTTGATGGACCCTTAATGTATCAAACACATCTTTAAAAAAAAAAAAAAGGATTTTTCTAAGCACTGGCCATGTTTAACATTGTTCGAGGAAGCAAAACAGAAGAAAGAATATGGCATATATGATCATGCAGACTATATTTTAATGCTGAGAATTCCCTGGCGGTCCAGTGGTTAGGACTCCGTACTTCCACTGCTGGGGGCACGGGTTCGATCCCTGGTTGGGGAACTAAGCATGCCGCAAAACGGGGCAAAAAAAAAAAAAAAGCTAACTGACAAATGTCTATGACTATCTGTCAGGGAGAAAAAATCCGACAGACCTCCTGATGGCCAAATAAGAATGCAGAATGCCTAGCACAGAACCAGGCATACAGAAGGTGCTCCCTACACTGAGTATTTTTACCAGTCCCCTTCAAGTCCCTACAGTCAAATTACCTGACAATGTAGGAGGACTGCATTGCTGTGAGGAAAGCCAAGGGCAGACCAAATCCAAAGTAGTAAGGCCAATTCCTTTCTATGTTTGACAATCGCTGGTGCATTTCAATTCCTAAAACAAGGAGCCAATACAATTAGGCTGCATATTTCCTTTTAGTAAAATGACTAAATATGGTAGACAATTTATTTGAGGTTTGAGTTGTAGGTACAGAATTGCCATTTAGAATACAACTAAAGCATATAAATTAGAATTGTCCAAATCTGATAAAGCTTCTATGCGAAGGTTTTACAATTGGACAATCACAATTTCAAAACTGGTGGGCTAAGTGAATTCTGAATTACAACACCAGAATCCTTTGTAAGTATTAGTCTTGAACAAAGCAAGAATCAAAAAAAGGCAGCTATCCTCTAGGAATCAATTAACCCCTTTCAACCAACCACACCCAAATATGCCAAGGACTTTCAAAATATCCCCCAAAATAATCTGTATGCACCAACATCAAATTAATTTCTCTAATTCAAAATAACTCGTGCTCATTTACGCCATCTTATGGCTGTCAGAGCTACGTGACATTAAGCTCCATAAGGATGATGCTACACTGCTACATTCCCCAGCAACAAAGTTAAGGGTTAACCCCCCAAGCCAAATCTAAGTCCCCTCTTGCCAAAAAGGTTGCTTCATTACAAAGATGATTTGCCAAGGGCCTAAGTATTGAAGAATTTAAGAAGTCTACTTAGCAGCACCATTTCCAAATTGGGCCTCCAAGTTCTGAGTTTCTTTAGACAGGCTTACCTTTATTGAACCAACGATATTCGAAGCAGTATAGTGAGTAGAGAAGAGACATATGCAGGAGACTAACCAGCTGACCAACAAGATGGATGGGAAAGAGACTCACAAACATCCCCTGAAGAACAAGTATGGAAAATCTTAATTCCAAAGCTTCAGAGACCTGACGCTGTTCACCTGCCACTCTGAGTCATCACTCTCTACCTAGATAGCCTGATAGTTGCTTCTCAAGTTTCTAAATAGCAGGAGAGTGAAGAATGCTCAGGGTGGCAGGGAGGAGCAGGCAAATTCATGTTTCTTTACCATTTTATGATTTTAAGTCTCTAGTTGTTTCTGTGAAAAAATGATTTACAAATCATTGCCTCCCATAAACGTATCTGCTGAGTATAAATGTGACACCCTGTCTTTGTGAAGCTCCCTCTAGTGAATCTTCTTTTCTTAATCTGCTCCACGTGCCCAGAAGGCCAGTCTCACCTGGAGGAGGAAAAGAGCCTGCAGCAAAAGGTTGAAGAGCATGTCAGCAATTATTTTGCTGACACTAGGGAATGGGTGAGGCTTCCTCCCTGATACCTCGAAGGCCAGGTCAGCTATATCCTGTAAGAGAGAAAGGAGCTCACCAAAACATGAATTAAGTGGCCTCAATACCCAGCCCCAAAGCTAAGGCCACTGATCTGCCATGAGACCTGCCAGGGGGGAAAAGCCCCTGGACATCTGGCCATGAGATGCTCTGGAGACCTGAGAGGATAATTCCATTTTACAAGAGCACAGAGATCACCCACTGGCTGCTTGACCAAGAAAAGTTAAGGCGGTGAAATCGCTCCCTACATGGCCACTAACTTCGCAGGCTGAAACCTGCCACCAGGCGATCCATTATGCCATAGAACCCAGACTCCATTCTGCCCTGGACCTACCTGAAACCAAATTGCATTCACAACTTTGCTAAGCACAAACAGGGGGAGCACCCAAAGAGCACTGAAAATTGACGTGAGGAAAAACTCGAGCCACGACCAAACATCCCCATGTAGTGACGGATCACCTAAGAAAGGCGGAAAGGCTTGTTAGTTTAACTGGAGAAATGGAAAACCAGAAGACCAAATATGCGACCCCTACTCCACACACATACGTCTTTGGTTCCTGCCAGCACATCACTGCACCTATTTCAGAGAGTCTTATTCTTCGTAGACACACCAAATTCTGGCCACAACTCCAATTCAGAGTAGCCACGGAGATGTGCTGCTTACCTTGAGACAAACCTGCTTACCGGGTGGTGACTGATATGTCAGTGACCAGCAGTACACTGTATGCAGGAAACCACCCTGGTTCAAATCCCAGCTATGCCACTTACTAACGGTTTAACCTTGGTAACCAATTTCCATTTCCTCATCTATAAAATGCTATCTGTAACAATACCCAAAGGGTTGTTGAGAGATTTCAGTTAAAAACATCTAAAGCTGCAGGTACAGAGGAAGTATTCAATAGACTGAGGGAGACACAGGGAAACACCTCCCACCTCGGCAATGGACATACTTACCAATAATTTGGGCCGTTACTGACTGAAGCACGGGAATAAACACTCGATAAAACAAAAGGAGACTGAACTAAAGGAGAGAGGAAATAAGGCAAACATTAAAAGCCCTTCTTTAAAACAGGAGTTCCAAGTTTCAGTGTAATTATTTTCCAGATGGAAGTGTCTTTTACAAAATAGGAGCCCTGAAGTGGTACCAAAATTGGACTCAGTTCTATTTCCCAATTCTCCAGCTGAGGAGTACAAACCTGACACTGCCTACGAAAACAGTAAAACTTCTGGGGGACTAGAAGAACATTTCAGTTAGTAGTCACACCAAACTACAGGCATATACTAAGTACACAGTCATATTTTATTAATTAAAGCTAACACCTAAAAACATCTGTGAAATGTTTAGATTAACAAGTTGAATTATACTGAATTTCAAGTCCAAGAAAATACTTAACTATTTGTTCTTCAAAGTACTCAAATTTCACTTAAGCCTGTGTTGGTTCTCAGTCAGCTGTAGGCAACCTTCTGGTGTGAGTTTCAATAGTAATCAATTCGAGGACATTGCTATGACCAGACAAAGGGAGAAGCTTGCCCATATCCATCTCTTTCCCCTCTGAGCCCCCACAGTTGCTCTTAACCAAAATGTCCAGACAATGTCACAAGAAATTGTTACCTATTAACATTAAAACTTGTGAGTAAGTCATTTAAGAAAAAAGTGTACATTCAGGGCTATCTATTCCTGACATTTACATACAAGTTTTCTCTGAGTGGGAATAAAATGAGTGAAGGTGCACAGAATCCTGAGTCATGGCCTTAAGCACGTATTAGCAGGTGAAAGCTACCTGTCTCAGTTTCAAGAAGACAGTTGAGAACCATG
The DNA here is from genome assembly GCF_963924675.1 of Phocoena phocoena. Classification (NCBI taxonomy): domain Eukaryota; kingdom Metazoa; phylum Chordata; class Mammalia; order Artiodactyla; family Phocoenidae; genus Phocoena; species Phocoena phocoena. Next base: position 8,850,590 of record NC_089226.1, read on the forward strand.
AACACCAAAATAATCTGAATAAAGATGCTTATAAGGCACCTGGAATTTGACGAAAAAGAACTTACCCAGAATACTCCACCATTCCAAGCGCAGCACTGAAAAATTCTACTAACAATACGTGGTTCACTGGAAAAGACCACATGTATTTAGCTTAAAAGGCATACAGGCTATTACCATAGTATCATTCAGTAGCTCTCCTTTTTACATCTTTTGTTGACATTTTATTTTTCCAGCACCTACTGTTATCCCAATGTTCTCTCCTAATGTCAATAAGAAAAGGCTAAAAATACTTCAAGAGAAGCAGTTTTTCTTAAAAAAAACAAACACACAAAAAACTATATTTTCTAAATTCCAAGACTGGAGACTAGAAGAGGATGTCTGAGGTTCTTCTATCAAAATCCACACAGGCACTCCTAGAAGTATCCACCAATCCAAGTAATTTTTTTATGGCTCTCTATTCACCATCCTGATTTCTTTTAAAAACCACGACATTTTGAACAAGGATTACTGCTAGACACCAGTTTAATTCAATGTGAGAGGAGTGGGGGGAAATCACCTGTAACTTTTTTGGGGGAGAAAGCACAAAAGACAAATAATGGGGTATTGAAACTCCAAGTCACTATGTAGTGTCTGAATTCTATACTAAGTTTAATCACTTCCTAAAGTGCCCACAGAAGGGAATTCAGATGTTTTCTGACATCAGCCTCCACTCCTTACCTCTCTTGCTTCCTCTCTATACTCTGGGCTCTCCTCTGAGCCAGGACACTGCTTGCCCTTCTTCGACGCTGCTCCTCTCTCTTTTGCTGAATTCGAGCATCTAGCTTTGAGATGGTACAAATTCCCCAAATGGAGTCTTTGATTCCCTATACACAAGAGTATCATTTTTAAAGAGGGAAGATTTTGGATCAGAAGACTTTCCAAAGTTACATACAGGAAAGTGATGAAATAACAGTGGAAATCATGGTAGTTTGCTACAAAGCTTAGCGGACCCTTGATACTTTTGTATTTTGAAATAATTCCCAATTTACAGAAGAGCTACAAGAACGGAGAACTCCCTAATACCCTTTCTCAGGATTCACCACTATTTTGCCACATTGTTATTTATTCTTGTTTATATATATATATACATTTTTTTAGATCATTTGAGTAGGTTGCTGTGCCATGTCTCTTTACTTTTAATTGTTCAGTGTATATTTCCTAAGAACAATATTGTTCTTAGGAAATATATATAGTTGTCTATTAAAGAAATTAAATATTGAAACAGTTTAATCTACAGTCCATATTCCAGTTTCCCCATTTGTCTCAGTAATGCCCTCTATAGCATTTTTACCCCTCAAGTATCAGACATCAGTTCAGAATCACATGTTGCATTTAGCTCTCATATCTCTTCAGTCTCCTTTAATCAGGAACAGCTCCTTAGCGTGTCTTCCTTTATGAAGTATACAGGTCAGTTATTTTACGGGATGCCCTCAATTTAGGTCTGTGTCCTCATGATTAGGTCCCAGGTTACATATTTTTATCACATAAGTGATGGTGTGCCCTTCCAGATATTACATCCAGAGGCATGTGATGTCTGTCTCACCTTGCTGGTGATGTCAATTTTACATATTCAGTCAAGGTGTTATCCAGCTCCATTGTATGGTTGCAAATTTTTCTCCTTGCAACTAATAAGTAATCTGTGGGCAGACACTTCTGAGACCAGGCAAATATCCTGCTCATCAAGTCCTCTCCCCTAGATTTAGCATCAATTAACAATTCTTGCCCAAACCAATCTTGAATAACATGGTTGCAAAACAGTGGTTTTCTACTCCCTCTAACACTTACCGATACTATAAAGCCAAGTTATTGCCCTCCTCTATACTCTTCCAATAGCAATCTAATGTCTACAAGTACAATCTACATCCTGTACTAAACTAGCAATACTAGGGTAGATTAAACACTGGTCTAGAGAAAGAACCAGGGCTGGACCAAGGCTAATGGAAGACACAAAGAAATGATCACTGTAAAAGTGTGAAAAGCTGTAGGATAAGAGCATGCCACATAAGACAGAAACAACATTGTAGTGTAGCTGGAGGAGAATGTCCTTAAACAGTGTATGCTGAGGAAGAGGGTTGTTAAGTCTATAAGTCACTGATGGGGGCACTTGCCAATGAATGGAAGAGCCCCAATGGCAGAAAGGTTACTGTTATTACTACAAACATCAGAACTGCCTATTACCCAGTTCAAAGGACTGCACTCATTTATCCACCCACTCCCATATTGAGCATCTTCAATGAGGTAGACAACATATGGAAATGCTCAGGAAACTTATAACTCAGCAGGAAAAGTACACAAGTAAACCAAAAGAAAAAAATAAAGAAATAAAAATTTATAGTTTAGTAAGTACCACAACAGATTTATGTCCAAAGTAGAGTGGGAAGGACTAGGGTATTCAACTTCATCAAGAAGCAGAAAAAAGGGGACTCCCCTGGTGGTCCAGTGGTTAAGACTCCACACTTCCAATGCAGGGGGTGCAGGTTCGATCCCTGGTCAGGGAATTAAGGTCCCACATGCCATGCAGCCAGAAAAAGAAAAAAAAAAAAAAAAAAAAAGCAGCAGCAGCAAAAGGCATTCTGGAAGCAATGGCCAACCTGGATTTAAGAATGGCATTTTCACCTACTGTTATGAGCAAAACAAATTTTAGAGAAAACTGTCCGGATACAGAGAAATGGACAAGTTTATGAAGTACCTGCCGACAGGAGCATAAATTGGCACCATGCACCTACCTGGTCTTTTATCTACGAGTAATGTTTAATCTTATTTTGCTTTTTAACTTCTAAATCTTCTACAAACAGTTTAAAATTAAGATAGTTAAGTTCAAAGGGCTTAGGGCCTAGTATGTGCTAGGATGATGACAGCATCCCCACTTCTGAGATACTTACAGTCTAGTGGGGCAGACAGACACACAAAGTTCACGTTGTACAACTGATCCAGGGTGCAAATTTTATCACACAAAAGGACATAAGGTATTAAAAGAAGATCACATGAATTCTCGTTGGCCCTTCTAAGATATTCCTTCAATTCCCCCCTCTTTGATTCAAAGATAATAAACTTTTAAACACTCCCACTCCCCGTCAGAACTGGCCTCTCTCCTGCTCCCGGGAATAGAGCTACAGGGGCTACAACTAGGGCATTAGACCTCAGACAGCCACTATAATGGAATGTTATGCTACTGATCATGTGGGTGACTACATCCTAAACAGATCTCTATGGGACATTTTTCTAGAGCATCATCGTCTCCACCTTGTAGAATGGGAGAATAAGACAGGTGCTATAACGGAGATCCGGACAAAGTAGTTTAGTAATAGCACTGTACCAGTGTTCACTGCTTGGTCTTCAACAACACGCCATGGTTACATACGATGTTAACATTAAGAGAACCTGGTGAAGGATATAGAGGAGTTCTCCGTACAGCCCTGCAACTCTAAAAGTATTCCAAAATAAAGTTTAGGGAATTCCCTGGTGGTGCAGTGGTTAGGACTCCACGCTCTCACTGCCAAGGGCCGGGTTCAATCCCTGGTCAGAGAACTAGATCTCATAAGCCACGTGGCATGGCCAAAAATATATATATATTGATAAATAAAGTTTATCAAAAAAAAAAGAGGGTCTGGGGCCAAGCTGAACAGGGTTTCAATACTACAGACACTCACTAGACAGTTCTCCCAAGCTTCTGCGAGATGCAGGATAATACCTCTCCCTCGAGTAGTGTGGATTAGAATGAAAACTTGTAGGTGAAGAACCCAACAAACATAATAAAAATTTCAAAAATACCTAAAGGATTTTCTAGTCAGTTCCTGCAGCAAAAGGGTCAAAAGATGACTTGACGTACTCACTCTGGCAAGGTCCTGCAGAAAGGTTTTGACACTGTCAGCCATCTCTTCACCGCCCAAACTATCAACTACACAAAGGAGAGAGAAGTGTTCCCAAATGTCTCATCATGAAGCACCTGGAAACAGACGGAGCATAAGCGGGGAAAAATATTTATCTTCAAGTTACTCACGTACATTTCTACATGATGACGTTTTCCACATACTTCTCTAATAGGATTGCAGTAGATTCTAGCACTTAGGTGGATACTAGCACTGTTAACTAAGTGAAGTTACACCTGTAACTACTGAAAAACCTGAAATCAATAAATTTTCAAATCACTTACCACCCTTTCCCTTTTACATGGACTAGTAATCCCTTCTCTGGGCCTTGATGTCCCTAACTATCCCTCCTACACGTCCCAAGTACTTTTGAGATTTGAGGTCATGAGATGGGTGATAATTACACTACAATATCTGTGCTTGATGTTACTTGAATACAAATACAGGAGCAAAATGAAAGTTCTAACAAAAATTACTAAATATGCACTTCATACACAGGGCCCTCCAGCACACAGATAAGTTCAAAGTATGATGTGAAATTTCCCACCGAGACCCCCAAATATGCCTTCCCTGTTTTCCAACTTTAAATGTATACATATATGTACAATTTCAACAAGCATGCAGGAAACAATGAATTTTAAACTAGGCCAAAACAAGGTTAAGTCCACGTGTATAAACATTCTTTAACACACTACAGCTTTCCCATTTTATTTATTTCTTAGGTGAATGAGAAATCTAGCTTCATAAAATAATAACCTGAAAGTTCACGTGTATAAGTATTTTTAAAATACTACGCTCCCATGTAATGTCTAAGGTGAATGCAAAATCCATTTTCAAAAATTTAATTAAGGACTTGGAATTCTAAAATTCTCAAACCTGACTAAACCAATCTAGGGTATTCTTAATTTAAGAGATAGACCATAATGACAATTTCACAGGCAGCTTCTATACACCTCGAATTTCAAAACATAAGCACACTTTCCCTAATGACCACTTCACCAACTGTACCTTATTGACCCAACTGGACTACTGCCACCCAGAACAGGAAGAGCAGGGAATACAGCAGAGGGAAGGCAACTTGCACAACACTGTATGTACCATCTTCTCCTTGGGTCAAATCCTACCCAGATGCACTCACTTCAGGTAGAGAAGTTTCTAGGGTAAGAAACTTTTGTTAATGCTCCCACTTAAAAACAAACAAAAAACACCTGAGTGATAGGATGCTCAGTGACAGGTGAATAGTTAATGCTCAATGATGATATATAAGACACTAGTTTCTAAAGATTATCATGGATTCACTTTTAACCATCTACTTCCTCATCTATGAATTAAGAGTATTAGAATTTTTCATAGGTTTTGAGTACAAAGTGCAGTAACATGAAAATAAAAACTTAACTTCTACATAAACATAATCCCACTACAGAATGAGCTAATGTGGGAGTTTAAGGAAGCCGATTAGTTAGTCTGGGTTTCTCACAAGGTGCTGACACAGCTGGAAGGATGTGGGTCCTAATCCAGGGAGAGGAGCTGTGTTACCTGAACCATGGCCATTAACAACTGGCATCTGCAAGTACCAAGTGGCAGGTTACCTACTGACCAATAGTGGCCTGTGAAGGACAAGTCACTTCAATTTTATATGCAGATCCTATTTGAATTATCCGGAATATCCAGAAATATTATCCGGTTTGACAAAAAGCTCAGGCAGGGAGAAAAGCAACCTGCCACGATTTGAGACCAGAGACTGTATAACACGGAGGGAACCCTCCAACTGTGGTGGACGTAAGTGAGATGCATCTGGTTCACAGCATTTCACAGACGGAGGAACTGAACCTCCAAAGTTAAATGGCTTGCCCAAGATTACAGCACGTGAAAGGCTACAGCGAACTTCAAAACCCCGGTGTCCGAACCCTCAGTCGGGGCTTTTTACTCAAGCTTTGCGATGAGGATTTTTGTTTAACCCGAGCATCCCATGGACAAAATGTCTCGTAAGCCTGTAAATACAACTGGCCATTAAATTCCTAAACAGTCATGAGAACTTATTAAGCATCTACCGCGGCACGGTCCTGTACTTTCTAAGTCACTAAACCCAGAAACCCAAGTCCGGAAAGCAGGAGGCTGTCACATCCCACTCCAGTTTCACTAAAGGTAAGCATCCTCACATCCCACCGGGCTCCCCGGATGCTCATAGCCCACAGGTCCCTTCGGACCTGTTTCCCCCCGCAGCTCCTTGGCAAACCCGACTGGAAGCTGGTCTCCCTCCGCAACCACAGCCGTGCACGAGGCGCGGGGCACGCTCTCATCCCGTCACGCGGGGAGCTAAAGACAGCCGCGCCGCACCTGGGCAGAGGCTCGCCGGCGACTGCGGGCTGCGTCCCGCGCCCCGGCCCTGCCCCGCCGCCGCAGAACCTTCCCGCCAGGCGTCCCTGCGCGCAGCCCCCACCCGCACCTCCCAACCCCGCGCTCGGGCCCTGTTGCCCTCACACGCCCTCGCCGCCCTAGCCACCGGGGCCCCTGCCGCGCGCGCAGGCTGCGCGGCGCCAGGGCCTGGTTCGGCAGAACTGCACCTACCCGGCAGCTTTGCCCCCGCGGCTCCGGCTCCGGCCCGGCCCCTGGCCCACCGCTGGCCCGCTCGGCTCCTCCACGCCCCTCCGCACCCCTTCGCGCCCGGCCACCCACTCCCGCCAGGGCGCTCTCAGGGCCGGGGCCGCTGCGCCCACACTGGGCATGCCCGGGCCGCACGGGGCCGCTGGGAAGTCGGGCGGGCGCAGAGTCCAGCCGCCCGGGCGGAGGGGGCGGGGCCGCGGCGGCGGAGGGGGCGGGGCCGCGTGGTGACTGAGCCTGGGAAATGCAGTCCGTCCTCTGGGCCCACCCGCGCCGCTTCCGGGGTTGCCGTCCTTCCTGATCCCGTATCGTGTTCTTTGCTCTCTCCCATTTACTTCTGCAGGTTTGCTTGTCTTTCTATTATGAAGCCTAACAACAGAACAATAAAATGCAGAAGTATCTTGGTCTCTTTGGTTGGAGGCTTCAGTAACCAAAGGGTACTAAGCAATGATGGGTTTAAATCGAGTCATAAAATGACTAAGAATAGGTCAAGCTGCCATGCAATTCGGCTGCATTAGGCGTGTTCTCTGACAGCAAAGTGTTGGCTGAGATTAAAACGATCAAGTAAATAGAAATGAAACTGTTTTCATCTCTGTCCCCAGCAGTCCGTCTCTACCCCAGGGACGGCAATTTCTTGGCATCGAACCATCAAGCCTGACCTATAACCTTTTTCTCCCCTATTCCCAGCCTCTTATATCTCTCATTCCCCATTTTTTCCTCTTTTCTCCACTTCCTATTTTCCTTCACCTCTAGGTGTGCTTAGAGCTGCTCTGCTCAGGCCACCTATAAAATCAGATTTTTACAACTGGAAGCTCTTTAGTATAACCTTACATAGTGTGAGCCCAGATATCAACTGACTTACTCAAGGTCAGTGGCAGAACAACTACCCAGACCTCCTGACTCTCCTCTAGTTAGTTCAGTGGGCTGGGAAGGTGGGGTCGTTGACCTCTTCTACCCTGCCCAACTTCCAGCCCCATTCCAGAACAGACGAGTCCCCTACTCTGAGCCTGTGGAAACTACCTTCTCTTTCAGGAACAGGGTCACGAAGTGGAAACTAACACGATGGGAGAAGAGAACTAAGCATTCAGAGTAGCAGAAGCCCTGAAATAAAAGGTCCAACCTGGGATTTATATATGTAAACTCCTTTGGAGAACGGACCTCTTTCTTATTTATTTTAGCCTTGGCAATAATCTCATTTTCACTGAGACCAGATCTATGAATACCTACTGGTTTCCTTTTCTTATAAATCTATTGCTTGATTTACTCCACGATTAAAATCATCACAGAGGAGACATTCCTAAACTTCCTTTTTGCCCCATATGAGTAAATATCTTCAACTATTTATTATAAGGAACTACATAGAAAAGATTTTTATTTCTTTTGGAATTTTGATTAAAATAAGCAGTGTGCTGAGGCTTAGATATCTTATTATAAAGAGACTAAGTGGTTTAATGATAAACTGATTCTTGTAATTATTAATTACAATAGCAGCAATTCCTCCAAACTCTATCGTTTCCCAAAAGTGTGAATTTAGGGGACTTCCCTGGTGGTCCAGTGGTTAAGAATCTGCCTTCCAGTGCAGGGTACATAGGCTCAGTCCCTGTTCAGGGAACTAAGATCTCACATGCCACAGGGCAACGAACCCTGCCACAACTAGAGAGCCTGCGCGCGGCAACCCAGTGCAGCCAAAAATAAATAAATAAATATATATATATTTTTTAAAGTGTGGATTTAGGAAGAATTTAGTAGATATGAGTCTACTCTAACTTGCTTGATGGAAGGACATCTTACAAATCCCAACACGTATAATACAGTCCAGATTTTTAAAACAATAATAATTATACATTGCATTTTTAAAGAGCTCTTGCATACTTATTAAAGATTAGATGCCATCTGTGAAACAACTAGGAGGGGCATTATTTTCCTAATTTTACAAGTGAGGAAGCTGTGTGGCAGAGCATGAAACTCAGAAAACTTGATCTCCAGTCTAGCTATGAGCCTTAGTTTCTATAGCACAAGGCTGCTAAATGGGACCTATATGAAGGTCCCTTCTTACTCTATGGTTCCTTGATTTAGTGAATTGGTGACAATACCAGATCCAGAGGCCAGATATCCTAGTTTCTAGCCTTAGAATCTTCCAGGGGAGAGAGATGCTGTGGTTTTTTAAGTATCTACCATGTACCAGGGCTTTCCTATTTATTATTTCACAACAACCATCTAAGTGTTGTAACCGATCAAAAAAAATCCAACCAGGTTTGGCGGATTCCCAGAACCATGCCTTTTTCTTTACCATACCTGCCTTCCGTTATGGATCACAAGGCCACCCAGATAAATTTAGGCTTTGTATTATCACCACTAAAGTAGCACTCCTCAAATTTTAATGTGAAAAACAATCACCTGGAAGTCTTGCTAGGTTCAGATTCTCATTCAGTCTATCTGGGGTGAGGACCAAGACTCTGCATTTCTAACAAGCTCCCCAGCAATCTACATAAGCATTCGCCTAGTGCCTGTTCTCTATCTACCTACCTTGGCTAGACGTTTGGAATCCTTAATGCCCTCAACTTGCTTCTCTTTAGTGGGAAAACAGACAAGGTAATGCAATGTGATAAAAATGAAGTCTTGAGGAACAATGAGGAATTAGCAAAGAGAAGAAAGGGTGGGAAGGGAATTCTACTCAGAGGAAAAAACACAAGCAAAGCTACCGGGCATATTTAGAGCACTGTAATTTGTTCATTATGGCCAGAATAGAATAGGAGGAGAAATGGCAAGAGATAAACTTCCAATTTACTGAGTGCCCTCTATTTGCCAGACCCTTTTCAAATAATAGGATTTAGTGGTAAGCAAGACAGACAAGATGTCTGCTTTAATGGAGTTTACATTCAAGTAAGTAGATAGAATAGAATAAAATAAGGTAATAGTGATAAGTGATTTTTAAAAACAAGCATGAAAATGTCATAGAGAACGGCTGGCAGGGCAGCTGCCATTGGCTATTTGAAGGGAAGGAGCTGACTTGAATGTGTTGAGATTTGAATACAGAGAAGAAGCCAGCCTTGTAAAGGTCTGGGGTTAGCAGAGGGAACCAAGTACGTAGCCCTAAGGCAAAAATGCGCTGGTACGTGGCAGAAATAAGGACAGTATGGCTGCACATATGATGAAGTCATAGTTGCCTCCCTCTCCTTCACCTCCCACATCCAATCAATTACCAAGTAGTTTTGATTCTACCCCCTAAAAAATGTGTTCAAATCCACGCCCTCGATTCCATCTCGACTGCCACCATCACCTTTCACCTAAATTATTGGAAAAGTCTTCCTGCTTCCAATCAGCTACCTCTAATCCATTCCCTACACAGCAGCCAGATAGAGCTTTAGGAAATGGAAATCTGATTCTTCTTCTCTCTGCCTAAGAGCTTTCAGTGGCTCCCATTCCCAACAGAATAAAGTCTAAACTCTTTATCATGATTTATAAGGGCTGTGGGTGTCTGGGTCTGCATACCTCTTTCACCACATGCCTCTCTGTACTCTTTCAGTCATCATTCCTAAGATACACCAACTTCCTCTTCCTTCTGAGTCTTCCTATGGCATTCCCTCTGCCTTTCTCCATCCTCTCCATGCACACACCTTTCTCCTGGCGAGTCCTCCTCATCCAGCATATCGGCTGTGAAACCTGCCCCAACTACCTCCCTTCTCCTCCTTTGAGCTCCTGGAACACCCTGGACTTCTCTTATTAAAGTATTCACCCTGCTAAATTGTAATCACTTATTTAATTTTCTGTCTCCCCCATTAGACTAGGGGAAGACCATCACTGCTTTCTTCTGTTTTATATCCCCATGCCTAGCACAGGGTCTAGCATTGGAATAGGGACTCAAAAATTTGTGAAAGAATAAGTGAATAAATTAATGGAAGTTGAGATAGGCAGTTAAGTGATAGCTTTAAGTCATCACATAAAGTTTGGACACTATCTCGGTGGCAGCAAGGACCTACTGAGAAACTTTAAGGAAAATGATACGATTATATTCGTATGTACAAAAGACTGCTCTCGTAGCAAGGAGACACATGGATATCAGGTGAATGAGATTGGCAGTAGTGAATGTAGAGGCTAGAGGCTGGTTGTTTCCATTTTTCAAGGGAGAAATGATGAAAACCTGAATCTGCAGAAAACAGTTTAGAGAGATGGCAAGAAGGAAGAAACTTAAGGACCTGGTGATTGGGTGAGGAGGTAGAGAGAAAAAGGGCTCAAGACTGCACTTATATTCCTAGGTTGGCTAACTTGATGGATAGAAATGTCATTCCCTGAAATTGGAACTATATGAGAAGTAGAAATTATGGAGGAAGATAAATTATGTTTTAGATATGTTGAGTTCCAGGTACCTGCCATATGTACAACTGGAGATATTTTAGGAGGCAATTGGATCTGGACTCAGGAAAGAGATCAGTGCATGCATATGAGGAACCTAAGGACGTAGGGTATAATAATGCCTGGAAAGATATTGCCTCAGTAGTGAGAAAAACTAGTTCCTACTAAAGGCTGCTCTGACAAAGCAGCCTACCTTTTTTGTCCTCCATGACAATGTTTAAATGCTATCCTCATCCTTGAAAGTACTAAAATGTTTCATGGAAGGTAACTATATCCCAGGAAAAAAAAGCTCAAGAATATGTATATTAATCCAAAAATAGTCAACTCCCAGCAAGGAAACATTCATAGTGTTTGACATTCAAATAAAAAATGACCAGGCGTGCAAAGATGCAGGAAAATACGCATAATAAGAGTAACTGCTCAATAGAAACATCCATGAATGACACAAAGGATGGAGTGAGTCAATAAAGGCATAAAAACCTATTGTAACTGTTACCTGTTCAACAAGGTAAAGAAAAAGATTGAGTAAGTTAACACAAGAAGATACCAAAAAGGTCCAAATCAAAGTTCTAGAGGTTTAAAATACAATGTCTGAGATGAAAAATTTTTGAAGAAATAATGGCTGAAACGTGTCCAAATCTGATGAAAACTATAAACCCACAGATAAGACCTAAATCAGAAGAAACATGAACAAAAAAAGTACAGCAAGACACATCATAATCAAATCGCTTAGGGGGAATTCCTTAGCAGTGCAGTGGATAGGACTCCGCACTTCCACTGCAGGGGGCACAGGTTCGATCCCTGGTCACAGAAGTAATATCCCGCAAGCTGCGTGATGCGGTCTAAAAAAATTTTTTTTAATAAAAATTGCTTAAAACCAGTCAGAGACGAAAAAGAAACATTATGTTTGGAGAATCAAAAATAAGAAAGACAGTAAACTTCTCATCAGAAATAAAGCCATATGAGAATGTAGTAGCAACTTTAATTTTTTGGCCTCTGGGCATGTGGGATCTTAGTTCCCCGACCAGGGATGGAACCCAGGCCTATGGCAGTGAAAGCCCAGAGTCCTAACCACTGGACCCCACAAGAAACATTAATGGAAGTTTTTCAGGAAAAGGGAATATCACAACAGATGGAAACCCATGTTCACGCAAAGGAATGAAGAGCTCTAAGAAAGGTAAATGTGTGCGTATAAAAGAATTTTTTCTTATTTCCTAGATTTCTGAAAAACAATGGGATGTTAAGAGCAAAAATAATAATATATTGGAGGTTTATAACATATGTAGAAGTAAAACGAATGACAACAATAGTATAAAGTCCAGGAAAAGAGTAATGAAAGAACACTGTTTTAAGGTTCTCATCATATACACAAATATAATATTACTTGTAGCTTGAACTGTAATCAGTTAACGATGTAAAGCTATAAACCCTAAAACAACCAGTAAAATAACAAATCGAAGGGCTATAGTTAATAAGCCAAAAAGGGAAATAAGATAGAAGCATAAAATATAGTTAATCCAAAAAAAAAAAAGAGAAAGAGAAAAAGGGGAGAGAGACAGATGGGACAAATAGAAAACAACAAGATATTAGATTTAAGTCCAGTCATATCACTAATCGCATTAAATGTAAAAGGCCTAAACACCTCAATTAAATGCGTACATTTAATGAGAAAATGCATTGTAAATTGTACATCAGTAATATTTTGCTAGCTGCCTCTTTTGCCATTTCTGGAAGCAGGTATTCTAGGAGTCTTGGCCACATGGTCTGTAGATAGGTAGTTAGAAGGAGGCCAAATTCAGTTGGCAAAGATCCCCTGCACAAATAAACCAGTGAAAATATATTTTAGCAACTGAAAGGCATTATGAATAATACATTATAATGTCCTATCAGGCAGTGATTTGCAAATAAAATAGTAGAAGCCTTACTTTATTCACTTGAACTAAAATATTCAAATAAATTATTGATCATCATAACTGCTATTCATTGAGGGCTTCCTACGTATGTGGCAGAAACTGGGCTTGTATATATAAACCTCAGCCAACTCTATATAAGTGTTGTTATCAATCGTTTCTCAGCTAACAGATAAGGAACTGAGATTTACAGAGGTTAAGTAATTGCCCAAGGACAGGCAGATAATAAGTGGCAGAACCAGTCCAAACACAGATCCATGTTACTCCAAAGTTTATACACTTAACCATTGTTCTATACTGTCTCCTGAAATTGAAGAGGAGACTTCTGGTTCAAGACGGTCACTGATACCAAATAATTTATCAAACATCTGCCTTAGACCCAGTCCTGACACAGATGCTAAGATACACAGGTGTATATATATATATATATATATACATATATATATATATATATACACACTTTTTTTTGGATATCAGTTATAGCTGAATGAGTTCATTGAACTTAGTTTATGTGTCATCATCGGTCTGGGCATGGCCTTGCTTATTTTGTTTGTTTGTTTTGTAATTGAAATATAGTTGATTTATAATGCTGTGTTAGTTTCAGGTATACAGCAAAATGATTCAGTTATATGTATACATACTTTTTCAGATTCTTTCCTTTATAGGTTATTACAAAATATTGAGTATAGTTTCCTGTGCTATATAGTAGGTCCTGTTGTTTACCTATTTTATATATAGTACTGTGTATATGTTAATCCCAAACTCCTGATTTATCTCTCCTTCACCTTTCCCCTTTAATAACCATAAGTTTGTTTTCTATGTCTGTGGGTCTATTTCTGTTTTGTACATAAGTTCATTTGTATCTTTTTTTTAGATTCCACGTTTAAGCGATATCATATATTTGTTTTCATTTATATGTTCCCCTTTATCACAAATAAAGGTGATAAGGGCGATTCTCCTCTTCCTTTCTCTATCCTTTCCTACATAAATGTTCCAAAATGTTTGATATGTATCATTTTATTTGTATTTGTTCTCATAAAATGTGAATTGTTTTATTATATGTACATAATTTTACTTTCCCTAAATGATGTGCTAGGGCTCTCAGCCTGTTTCTTTTTTCTGCCCAGGTCTGTTTTGAAGATGGCACCATGTTGATACTAATTGACAGCTAATCCTTTACCTCTCCTTGCTGCCTGAGGAGGCAGTTTAATCTTGTCTTTTTTCTGCAGACCCAGAGGGACCTTTCAGACATGGCTTTGAAAGTCAGATGTTTGCATACCCTGTGACAGGCTGAGCAGGATGGACTGGGTGGAGGAGGTTGTTGCTCAGGTTCAAGTGGTTGTCGCCATTTGGCAATGCAACCAATGTTGCAAGATAATCAAATTCAGTGAGCGAGGCCAGAAATCAAGATTTTCACATGAAATCTCCTGATTTCTTAAATGTTGGAAAAACTGAAGGCCAAATCAAATACTTCTGCAGGCTGGGTTCAGCCAAGAATTGCCATAGCCTGACTCGTACATTCAGACATCAGAGAAGGAATGAGATCGGATTTGTGTTTCAGAAATTAAGAGGAGGATGAAATAGAGTGGAAGGCAGGACACTGAAGATTATGACTTGAGGTTTGAATGTGAGTGAACTGAGGGGCTTATGGAATGAAATTCTGACACGTGCTACATGGAGGAACCTTGAAAACATTATGCTAAGTGAAAGAAGCCAACACAAGAGGATAAATATTGTATAATTCTACTTATATGAGGTCCCTAGAATAGAGACAGAAAACACAATAGTCGTTACCAGGGGCTGGGGACAGGGGGAGGCTGGGGAATTATCGTTTAATGGTTATGAAGTTTCAGCTTGGGACGATGAAAATGTTGTTGAGGTGGACGGTGGTGATGACTGCAACAGTAACATGAGTGTACTTAATGCCATTGAACTGTACACTCAAAAAGGGTTAAAATGGCAAATTTTATGTCGTGTATATTTTACATACACACACACACAAGTTTACTCCCAAACCAACCTCTTCTGTCAACAGGAGAAAGATGAGTTTATTACTTAGGACAGTAAGGGAGAATACCACCTGGACAGAACTTCTACAGTATCTGAGAGGGCAAGGTTAAGTCAAAATTTATTGAGAATTCGAAGTTTGGTTCAAGGCAATTCTTTCCATACTTGGGGACTTGATTGGGTAAGACTGAGTAAAAATCATGATAGACTAGGAATGATAGAAAAAGCAGGGTGAGGATTGAGAGCAGAGATTTAAAGGATCTTTTTAAAAAAAACAGCTTTATTGAGATATAATTCCCATACCATACAATTCACCTATTTAAAGTGTACAGTACGATGGTTTTTAGTAACTTCGCAGAGGTGTGCAACCGTCATCACAATCAATTTTAGGACATTTTCACTAACCCCCCAAATAAACCCCCTACCTGTTAGGAGTCACTCCCCATTTTCCTCCAACTCTCCCCATCCCCTCTGTTGGGAGAAAAACCTTTCCCCCTGCTAATTTAGGTTCAATAATGGGGGTCTTTGAATTAACAATAGATGAATAGGAGAAAGGAAAACAAGTCTTATTCATAAGCATGCAGGACGGTTCAGATGAAGAGGCTCTCTGAACTGCTGTGGGTAGAGGTTTATATATCAATTTAATAGAGGAAGGAGAAAGGAGAGAAAGGGAGCTTCTATGTGAAGTACAAAAGGTTTGGTGTTTTGGGGTTTGTTTTGTTTTAAGAAATACAAAAGGGCTTTTAGGGAAACAAATGCAAGACAGTTTTGTTTGTTGGTTGGTTTTTTGCGGTACATGGGCCTCTCACTGTTGTGGCCTCTCCCGTTGTGGAGCACAGGCTCCGGACACGCAGGCTCCGGACGCGCAGGCTCCGGACGCGCAGGCTCAGCGGCCATGGGGGCCCAGCCGCTCCGCGGCATGTGGGATCTTCCCGGACCGGGTCACGAACCCGTGTCCCCTGCATCGGCAGGCGGACTCTCAACCACTGCGCCACCAGGGAAGCCCTGCTTCATGTTTTTTGAATTGTGGTAAAACACACATAAAATTTACCATATTAACCATTTTTAAGTGTGAAGTTCCATACTGTTAAGTATATTCACATTGCTGTGCGACCCATCTTCAGAAATTTTTCATCTTATAAACTGAAACTTTACACTCATTAAACAACAACTCCTCATTTCCCCCTCTCCCTAGCCCCTGGCAACCACCATCCTGCTTTCTGTTTCTGTGAATTTAATCTAGATACCCCAGAATTTGTCTGTGACTCGTTTATTTCGCATAATGCAATGTCTTCAAGGTTCGTCTATGTTATAGCATGTGTCAGAATATCCTTGTTTTTTTCAAGGCTCAATAATATTCCTATTCCATTGTATGTATACACTACATTTTGTTTATCTATTCATCCATTGTTGGACACTGGGTTGTTTACCCTTGTCTATTATGAATGATTCTGCTATGATCATGGGTATGTCAGGGAGGAAAAACTTTTCCTCTACTCTTTTAAGTTCAGTGCCTGGAGCCTGAGAATTAAACTGACAAAAGAATAAATAACAGGAGAAAAGGCACTTCATTTTTTTTTTCATTTTTATTTTTGGTTGTGTTTGGTCTTCGTTGCTACACATGGGCTTTCTCTAGTTGTGGCGAATGGGGGCCACTCTTTGTCTGGTGCGCGGGCTTCTCATTGCGTTGGCTTCTCTTGTTGTGAAGCACAAACTCTAGGCACGCGGGCTTCCGTAGTTGTAGCACGCAGGCTCAGTAGTTGTGGCACATGGGCTTAGTTGCTCTGCAACATGTGGGATCTTCCCGGTCCAGGGATCGAACCAATGTCCCCTGCATTGACAGGTGGGTCCTTAACCACTGCACCACCAGGGAAGTCCCAAGGCACTTTATTTTTATAAATGTTCATGTGCACGGGAGGTGACAAAAAAGAAGTAAAACTCAAAGAAGTGTTTACACTTGGGGGGTAGTTTACCCTTTAACAAAGGAAAGAGAGTTTGTGCTTCAAGGGACGATAAATTCTGGGGAAGTGACTAGGAAATATAGGAGGAACTGAGGGAGGATAAGGACTATTTTAGTAAGGTCTGTTTATGGAAACTCATCTTGGTGTCAACTCCCTATCTTCAAAGGTAAAAGTCTCTTACCTCTCAAAGGGAAATTTACCCAGTTTTCAGGCACAGAAGGTAACTATGTTTTTCTGAGGAAGTGCCATTTTTTGTTTGACAACTGATAGAAGCAGAGAGAAAATTCACCATAGCAAAATCTGAATAAACTAAATTGTATTTCAAAAATGATGTTCTACAACTATGTAAGACAAACCAGCAACAACAAACCTGTATATTTTTAAGAGAAGAAATAAATATTTTGACTTTGGAACTGTGAATGATTTTTTCTTATTTTCTTTATTTTTGAATTTTATATTAAAATCCACTTCTTTATATTTGAGAGAAAATATTGGTGTTTATTTAAATAAAAACCAAACAAACAAACCTGGTGTGGCCTATGATAGTCAACCCAGGGAGGAATACCATAAGGAGAAAAGCAAAATCTCAGACAAGATAGCCAATAGTCGAGACAGCAGAGCATGTTTTGCATTTTGCCATTTTCCTAGCTAGACAAAGAGCCCGGATGTATTATTGTATTTACATATTAGCATGATCTTCACAATGTGGTGTCTATTTGGACCTCACACTAGGTAAAACAATGAACTTGAACTAGGGCCAGGCGCCTCTCTCCCTAGGTTTAGGGAAGAGAGAACTTGAGTGGAGGTAGCAGGATTTGGTCCAAGGTCCAGCCTAGAGACATCAAAGATAAACAAATCTGTCTTCCAACATCCGCTGGACTGAGACCCCTTCGATGCCTTTTTTTTTTTTTTTTTCCCTTGGGGCCATACTGGTCTCTTTTTCTCTTTTGTTAGGTAGGTGCTGCCTATGGGAACGCAGCAGCTTTTCTTAGTAACCATAGGAACCTTATTGGCATGGCAACCTGGCAGCCCGAGGGAAAGGCAGCAAGGGGAGGAGGGATGGGAGTGGTGGGAGGTAGTTCTCTGGAAGAAGGGAGTGGGTAAGCAGGCTTCCTTCCTGCTGAGGAGAGAAAAGGAGGAGGAAAGATGTCCAGCTCTGTAGATGGCCCCAAGGAGAAGCCTCTGATGAGTTTAAACCTCACTCCATAGTCCAGTTCAGGAGGGGCTTGGGGCAGGGTTATAAGCCAGACTGGACACCAGGCCCTAAATCTACTGACCTTTTCTGTCCTATGGCATGGCTCAGCAGCAGCAGGAGAGTCATGGGGCTGGGGGCTGGGAGACGCAGAGTGAAGCATCTTATAACATGAGAGCATATTCTGACCTTAAGGTTGTTTTTGTTTGTTCTTTGTTTTTAAAGTTTTTATTTAAACAGCTTTGATGCAGTATAATTTACATATGCTAAAATGAATGTATTTAAAGTGTTCATTTTCATAAGCTATGACCTATGTGTATACCAATGAAACTATCACAGAAATCAAGGAAACAAACGTATGGATTATCTCCAAAAGTTTATTAATACCCTTTGTCATCCCTCCCTCTTTCACCTCTCCTCCTTACACCCTCCCCCAGGCAACCACTGATCTTTCTGCACTATACATTAGTATGCATTTTCCAGAGGTTTATATAAATGAAATCAACTGTATGTACCTCATTTTGAACTGACATTAAGTTTTGATTGCAGGCAAAATACCATGCGGAGCTTTTGTTGGGCTCTGAGAGTCCTAGGGCTAAGGAAATTTCCAAGCAGTATCTAAAGCAAGAAACAGATCTATGCGATAAGGTTGAGGAAAGCTGAGAATGTAGTAAAAACAAAAACAAAACAAGATCCACTAGGGAGAAAGTACTTCTACTGCAGAAGAAGGAGTGAGCAGCCAGGAAGCTGGCACTGCCCTGATGGTCCTGTTTCTAGGCTGAGCTAGAATCCCTGGGTTTCTGGGTTTCTCTCATGGACAGGTGTGAACTGGGCTATCCTGGGCTGTGGAGTCAGATGCTGCCCTGCCCCTTACTTACCTGTAGAAGCCTCAAACAAATTAGTCTCTTAGAGTCCATTTCCTCTTTTCTTAAGACAGAGGATAATAATACTCTATAGGGCCATTGAGAAAATGAAATGAGATTAAAAACTTTAATAAACAGTAATAGTAATCAAAGCTCCTTGCATGATAGACACACAAATAATAGCTACTCATTACTTTGCTGGCTCTAGGAATGGCTCTTTTTGGCTGGTTCTGTAGCATCGACTGAGATTTGACCAATTTTTTTTTTTTTAATGCATTGACTTTAAAAAAAAAAACAAGACCTTTGAGCTTCTCTCGTGGTGCAGTGGTTAAGAATCCACCTGCCAATGCTGGGGACACGGGTTTGAGTCCTGGCCTGGGAAGATCCCACATGCCATGGAGCAACTAAGCCCATGTGCCACAACTACCGAAGCCTGCACACCTAGAGCCTATGCTCCACGCAACTAGAGAAAGCCCGCACCCAGCAACGAAGACCCAAAGCAGCAAGATAAATAAATAAATTTATTTTAAAAAAGCTTTATTGAGATATAATCATATATCATAAAAGTCACCCTTTTAAAGTGTACAATTCCATGGATTTTCATATAATCACAGAGTTGTACAACCATCAGCATCATCTGATTTTAGTACATTTTGATCACCTTAAAAGAAACTAAAGAAACTACACACCCATTAGCAGATACTGTCCATCCCCGCCTCCTCATAACCTCTGGCAACCACTAATCTACTTTCTTTCTCTATGGGTTTACTACTCTGGACGTTTAATATAAATGGAAGCATGCAATTTGTGACTTTTTGAGTCTGACTTCTTTCACTGAACTAAATGTCTTCAATGTTCATCCAAGTTGTAACATGTATCAGTACTCTCTCCCTTTTTATGGCTGAATAATATTCCACTGTATGTTCTTTATGCCTTCATCTGTCAATGAGCATTTTGGTTGTTTCCACTTTTTTGACTATTATGAATAAAGCTGCTGTGAACATTCAGGCACAAGTTTTTGTGTGTATGCACTTATCAAGTTTTAGTTCATGGTTTATCAAGCCCCATGGCCTACATATGGTCGGATAAAGAAATGGTCAATGTGAAAAACAGGTTGACATGATTATTTCTTTTAAAATTTCCCCCAGACTGTACTGTACTTTACTCTTATTCCCCTCCTTACTCTTACTCTCATCTCTCCACATAGAACAGTCTAGTCGATCTCATGCGTATTTCCAGATATGGCAGCTGAAATGTTTACAAAGGATGTTTCCCCCCACAAAACATATTCTTGAAATGTGGAAAGGGAGAGGCAAAGAGGGACAATGATATGTAAGCCAGACATTATTCAAGGACAATTAAAATATCATTTAGAAACATTGCTTTAAACTTTATTGAGGTAGGCTATCCATTCAAAAAGTGTACAAGTCAATAAATTATTACACACACAGCACCATTTAGGAATTGCCTACCTTTACCAAAGTGAGGATAGATATAGGGTTCTCAGAAAAAATATGGAGATACAGAGTGCCCAGTTAAATTTGAATGTCAGATAAGCAATGATTAATTTTTTAGTATAAGTCTATTCTATGCAATATTCATGACAGTTTTTTTTTTTATCCATTGTATATCTGACATTCAAATTTAACTAGGTGTCCCATATCTTTCCTTGGAAAATCTGGCAATCTTAGAAGGGGAAATTAAAGACCATCCAACGAATGTAAATCAGTTTTATGACAGGGTAGCAACTGAGGTTTGGTTATAGGAAATCTCAGAATAAAATGGAATTTGGAGTTAATTTGTAGATTTAATTTACTTTGCTCTCTCCCTGGTTTTTTTTTTTTTTTTTAGGATCCTTTTGGCTGCTTCCTCGTCCCTGGGGTTTTGTACAACTAAGTGTTGTGTCATCTTTCTTTCTTACAATATCTCTATGAAACACCTAGGAGTCTACACATGGAGAAACAAAGGCAAAGGTATTTAAAGACATTCCAAGATCCCTCAGTGAGTTTGGGGTCAATTTAAACAAGTGTTGCCATTGGTGTTTGAAAGAAAATATAGATTTTAAGACAGAAGTGTGGGAGGGATAAATTGGGAGACTGGGGTTGACACATACACACTACTATATATAAAATAGATAAGTAATAAGAACTTATGATATAGCACAGGGAACTCTACTCAATACTCTGTAATGGCCTATATGGGAAAAGAATCTAAAAAAGTAGATATATGTCTATGTATAACTGATTCACTTTGCTATACACCTGAAACTAACATAACATTGTAAATCAACTATACTACAATAAAAATTAATTTAAAATATAACTTAAGAAATATAGATTTTAGATTTATTAAATTTAAGAGCAGGAAAGGATTTTATTAGAAGCCCTTTATATTATAAAAGAGGAAACTGAGGTTCAGAAAGCCTAAATAATTTTCCCTAAGTCACAAAGCTTATTAACTTGACACTGAAATCCCAAACTCTGGGCTCCTAGTTTATGGAGCTTTTCCCAATTTAAACTAAATTGGGTCCCTTCCCTCTAGTTTTCCTCTCCTTTAATGTGGTCTGGATAATCAGATCAGCCATAATCACACAATTATGTGAAACACTAAACTGGGAATTCGTCTTAGATCTTCCAAGTAGTGGTAGAGCACTAGATTACTAAACAGGGAGCAAATATTTTCCCAATATTTGGGAAATAAATAAATATTTATTTACAATACATATTAAATAAAAAACAATAATAAATAAACAATAAATAAACAACAATAATATATAAACAATAAAACAAATATTGTTCTAAACAAGGGTTTCCTGAAGGATGTGAGAACAATTTCTATTCATTTTTTTTTTAGCTGCAAAGAGCTGCCATTATCAGATTTGGGGGTGATATTTCTTTTCTAATAGGCAATGAGTGAGATTCCTCTGATTTATGCATTTTGCATTTTATCCATGTCCAATCATTATACCCAACGAACAAATTCTTACCTCGTAAAGAAGCTGGATTTGTCTGAATATGCAAATCTAAAAAAAATCAGCAGATTTTTGAATGATCATAGATTGCCAAGCCTCTCAAAGCTTCTGGTTTTACATTCATTCTATGTCCAATTGCTTTGTGTGTTTCTAAGACAACAGTTAGTACTTGGCCTCATCAACTTCTTCTCACACGTTCCAGGAATCTGATCAATATCCCAGAATGAAGTCTTCCTTTCACAGCTCTACAAAGCTCAGTCTCAATGCCACGCCATGTCAAGGATCTCGCAGGATATTCTTTAGTCCGTGTATTTCAAAGGGAGCAATCTTGCCCATCACCAGCCCAGCATACCTCTTGGTGTTCAGTGTGGTTAATCTCTCATCTTGTAGGACATGACGACTAGTAGAGACTGGCTTATTTGAATCCTGGCTGCAATGACTTTGTGAAAAAGACTAACTGTTGAAAAGAGACTTTGGGGAAGAGGTGAGTTTTTTGCTCATCATTTTCACAGGGTTGAAAATGCTTTGTGACCCAGAGTCCTGCCTTAGAGAAGACAGCTGTGGCCTGGAGCAGGATTTGCAGAGTATGCTGGGCTCTGAGGATTTGCTGGTGAAGTGATTTTTACATGGCTAGACTGGTGCAGTGAAATGGCAATTTTTTTTTTGGCATTTTTATTCCCTCAAGTTTGTTTCTGAATCATCTCTGAATACCAGGGCATCCTGGAGATAGCAGGAAATAGAGAAGATTTCCTGAGATTAGGGGGGTGGGAGTCAGTCTTCTGGGGTTTATACAAATGATGTCCCTGCTTGGACTGGGGAGGGTCTCTCTTAAAGAACCAAAAGTTAACCTAAAATTGCGCTGGTGGAGCTGAACCATGTCATGAGTGGTCTCCCCTCGTGACATGGCTTCTAGGCTCTGTTTCCTATTGTGAGTAGGTGACAACAATAGGTCTATTCTCTCCGCGTTCACCCAGGACACATGCTGATCTGAGCTGATGGATCACTTGGCAGCCACCGAGTAGGGAAGATTAATGACCTTTCTTTTTTGACCACTGTAGATCTAAAAGCTTCCCCCACACTGGGGAACGTCATTTTCCTTTTCCTGGTAAAATCTGTGGTTCTCCTTTCTTGAAATCTTCAATTCTTTTCCTATATAGAAAAAAAATTGTCATCACATTTACATTTATGGAATTTCCACTGTCTTAAGAGACCTCATTCTTTATTTGCCAGTAGCTCATGTATTTGGTCGTTTTTCATCAGAAAACAGAGGTGACTATTCTGGAATTTATCATTGTTCTTGGGGTGATTTATTGTCAATTTCTGTAATACTGCTTATTGTTTTTGAAAGTAATATGGTCTTGTTCTCGATGCATGTGCTTTGTGGTAGGGAGTAGTTACCTGCTGACTAGATGGCTATGAATGGAACTTGAATCTTGGGGAATATCCCATTTCCCTTCCGGAAGCTAATCAGGGAGTTTAATCAACCCTGGAGCTTGAGGACTGAGATGCCGAAGGTAGGCTTGAATTGAATGTTGGTGTTCAAGAACTACCAGTGATAGAAAGATCAAGTAGTCTTACAATGTTAGGAGGTATGAGCTCATCTTTATTTGCTGGGCTGTGATTGAAGTAGGTTTTCAGTAAAGATTCAGCAGAATTTCATGGAAAATTGGCTTCTTCGAGAAGGATCCTTTTGAGGAAGATAAAACAGGATGAGCACAATACATATCATGTTATCACTGAATTTCTAAACTTAAAAGGCCATTTCTAGCCTCGAAAGCCAGTTTTAGAAAATGGAATGGGCAGCCCTGTGATGTCAAGTTTCTCATCATGAGAGGCCTCTAAGTAGAAGCTGTGTGTAACATAATCTAGGAAGGATATTGGTTTCTGCATCAGGTGGGTGTTTAGACTAGATGACCTTTAAATGCTCTATAAAGATACTTTGATTCTATCAAGTAGGTAAGTTCAGTTCAGGAACTAAAATAAGCCATGTTATCAGTGTAATTCTAGGAGTGATTGTACTGCCAACAACCAGTGGTTTGTACCTTATAACCCAGTCTTAATTTTTTTTACTGGAAAGGCATGTGTGTGACTTTTCACATATCCAAGCTTTAGTCCTGCTAATTCCCTCTGTAGGAAATGCAGCCCCATCCTAGCAGAATGTTCACTCACTCCTTAAAGATTTACATCTAAGGTAGTGGTTCTCAGCTGGGGCGATTTTGCGATTTTTTTCAGCCCTACAGGTCGTCTGGAGACATTTTTGGTTGTTACAACTCGGGGGTTGCTACTGGCATCTAGTGGCCAGGGAAGCCTACGGCATACAGGACAGCCCCCAATGGCAATCCCCTAGCCCAAAATACAACAGTGCCAGGCTTGAGGATCCCTGGTCTAAGTTAGGTGACCTTTTGGGCAAACCCCCTGCTCTAGTCCCCAATATCACATAACAATCATAGAGCTTTGTTTAAAACACTTTATATCTTCTTTAAAACACCTTTGTCCACTGGGAGTGTCATTTATTTAGAAACTTTTAAAGCTCTAGGAACTCTTAACACGTATAAAATAAAATTGGACTTACTCCTATTGGAGAAGTGGGGAGGTGGGAATAGCTCTACCTCTCAGTTCTATGGAAGATTCTTGAAACTCCTAACAACGACACACAAGCAGCCCTTATCAAGCACTTCCATACGCTAGGTCCTATGCCAAAGCTTTACATGGATTGCACACAGAACGTATTAATATATGTTGAATGTTGAATTATTTAATTCTTCTAGGGTTCTGGATTTGTTTCTTAAGACTGCCTTAGCAATGACACCAAATCATTGGATTTCAGGCCCACCTTAATTCACTATGATCTCCTCTTAGCTAATTATTTCTGCAAAGACCCCATTTCCAAATAAGGTCACATTCTGAAGTTTGGGGTTGCTATGGTCTGAATGTTTGTGTCCTCCCCAAATTCACGTGTTGAACACCTAATGCCCAATGTGATGGTATTAGGGGGTGTGACCTTTAGGCAACCTCATGAATGAGGTTCCTCATTTCCATCTGAGACCATAATTACAAGAAGCACCTTTAAGAGCCATATTTCTTTCTTTCTTTTTTTGGGGGTGGGGGTGGGTACGCAGGTCTCTCACTGTTGTGGCCTCTCCTGCTGCGGAGCACAGGCTCCGGACGTGCAGGCCCAGTGGCCATGGCTCACGGGCCCAGCCGCTCCGCGGCATGTGGGATACTCCCGAACTGGGGCACGAACCCGTGTCCCCTGCATTGGCAGGCGGACTCTCAACCACTGCACCACCAGGAAGCCCTTAAGAGCCATATTTCTAACAACATTCTGTTCATGACAATATGTATATGTTCTATGGTGATAGAAGCTTTCTTGATAACTCTTCTTTTTTTCTGAGCCTTTGCCAGAATCACCTTTAACCCATATTTCTACCAACAATGTCTTCAAGACAACCTAGGCTTTTTCTGTCATGTGCCTCAAAATTCTTCAAGTCTCGATCTCTTTCCCAATTCCAAAGCCATTTCCACATTTTAAAGTATTTGTTATAGGACTTCCCTGGTGGTGCAGTGGTTAAGAATCCGCCTGCCAATACAGGGACACATGTTCGAGCCCTGGTCTGGGAAGATCCCACATGCCGCGGAGCAACTAAGCTTGTGCACCACAACTACTGAGCCTGCGTGCCACAACTAGTGAAGCCCACGCACCTAGAGCCTGTGCTCCACAACAAGAGAAGACACTGCAATGAGAAGCCCGCGCACCGCAACGAAGAGTAGCTCCTGCTCGCCGCAACTAGAGAAAGCCCACGTGAAGCAACAAAGACCCAGTGCAGCCAAAAATAAATAAATTTATATAAATAAAAAAATAAAACACTCCCTCCTTTTTTTAAAAAAAGAAAAATGTGTTACAGCAGCACCCCACTACTGTGCACCAATGCCAAATCAAATCCCAGAGACAGAGTTTTGGGTGAAGAAGAAAAGAATAGCTTTGTTGCTTTGCCAGGCAAAGAGGGACACAGCGAGCTCCTGCCCTGAAAAACTGTGTGTCTCAACCCAGGAGGATTTGCTGAGGAGTTTTATAGCAGTGGTTCAAGTGTGGGGTTGCCCATAAGATCAGGGTGTGTGCAGGGCCTGCACTCCTTTAATCTGGTCTCAGGTAATCTCTTGATGAGTTTCTTTGGTTCCTTTAATCTGGCCTCAGGTGGTCTTCTCTGGAATGAAGAATGCTGACATCTTCCATTTCTTGGGGGTTTTTAGTTCTTTAAAGAGCTTAAAGATATAGTTATGTGTATCCCTTGAGATGGAACCAGGACCTGTCCCAAGGCTGCACTATTGTTTCTCGGCTGTTCCTCCCTTATCTCTGCATCCCCTCCCTTCCCTGATTAGCAACTGTTTGAATCTGCCCTTTGGAACTCAGGGAAGGTCACGGAGGCTGGAGTCTATTCCCTACAAACAAGAAATGGGGGACATGGAAAGGTTTCTGTGCCCAGGAGCCCCACAGGGTCCTGCTCGGTTTCACTACCAAAATCTATATTAGTTTCCTATGGCTGCTGTAATAAATAACCACAAATTGGATGGATTAAAACAAGAGAAATTTATAGTTTCATGGGTCTGGAGACTAGAAGTCCAAAATCAAGATGTCAGCAGGGCCATGCTCCCCCTGCAGGCTCTAGGGAAGAATTCTTCCTTTCCTCTTCTGGGTTCTGGTGGTTCCAGGCAATCTTTGGTGTCTCTTGGTTTGTAGTTGTGTCTCTTGGTTTGTATTTGTGTCACTCCAGTCTCTGCCTCCTTCATCATGTAGCTTCTTTCCTGTTGCTCTGTGTCCTCTCTACTTATGGGGACATCAGTTATTGGATTTAGGACCACCCTAATCCAGTATGGCTGCTTCTTGACTAACTACATCTGCAAAGATCCTGCTTCCAAAAAGAGTCACATTCTGAGGTTCTGGGTGGATATACACTTGGGTGGAGACACTATTCAACCCCCTACAGTTTCCAAGTAGCACAGTTTGGAAATCAATGCAATAAACTCTGCACCTATTGAAGGCAGAGTTTAATACCCTCCCCGCCCCCCCCCAATCCCCCCCCCTCCAGCTTCTAGCACACGCCATAGAATGCTTTTTTAAAAATGTTGCCTGGAATTCATACCTCTGCATTCACAGCATCATTATTCACAATAGCCAAAAGGTAGAAAAAACCGAAATGTCCACAGAAGGAAGAATGGATAGAGAGAATTTGTTATATACATACAACAGAATATCTCTCAGCCTTAAAATAGAAATGGAAATGGGATTCTGCCACACGCTGCAACATGGATGAACCCTGAAAGCATTACGCTAAGTAAAATAAGCCAAACACAAAAGGACAAATACTGTGTGATTCCACTTACAAGAGATACTGAGAATAGTCAAATTCATTGAGATGGAAAGTAAAATGGTGGTTACCAGGGTCTGCAGAGAAGAAGGAATGGGGAGTTAATGTTTAACTGGTACAGAGTTTCGGTTTGGGATCCATGAAAAAGTTCTGTAGATGGATAGTGGAAACGTTCGCAGCTTTCTCGGCCTGAAGCCAACCCCACCCTGCGTCTTTGGGAGGTAAAAGCGTTTATTACTTTTGACTCGAGGTCTGAACCCGGTTCAGCGTGGCAGGCATCTTTTCACTTGCTCACCCCAGCCCCCAGCAGAATAGAAGGGGGAGGCCAGAAAGTCCAGGGAGGTCTTTGAGTGTGTCTGCGGGCAACCGCCTGCCCATCCACTCGGCCACCCGCCTTTGCTTTCATGGAGAAGCTACAGTGTCAGGCCCTCCCTGTGAGAAATCCACACTGGGAGTTATTGCAAGCGCACATCTTGAGCTTCTGAATATTCATGAGGGAAGCAGAAAGACCAATGCTAAAGGGGGGAGAAATAGTAATTCATAAATATTAATAAAGGCAGGCCACATGCACCAAGTAGGGCTAGGAATGTTAATGAGAAGATGACGTCCGGGTCCTGCGCGTGCCCGTTGGGCGGGTGCCCGGCGCGGGCGCGGCCCCCGGAGCCCGGGCACGAGCGCGGGGGAGGTGGAGGTGGGGGTGGGGTAGGAGGGGGGCCGGGGCGGGGAGGAGGGAGCGGAGCCGGGCGCCGGCGGAGCTGCGAGGGGAGCGCTCGCTAGCTCGCGGCTGCCGCTGTCGCTGAGCTGCGCTCCGGCCGCTCCCCGCGGCCAGTGGATGGGGGTGTCCAGCTGAGCCCCGCGATCCGCCTTCCTCCTCCAGGACCCGCACAGGTGCAGTCGCGGGGGGCGACCTTAATCCAGACCGACCCACTGCCGTGGGTGGGGGTGGACGGGGGTGGGGAAGGAGGCCCCGCGACTTGGGATGCTCCGGCCGGCAGGTCTGGAGGCGCCGAAGCTCCTCACCCAGGACGGTCCCATCCCGGAATCGGAAAGGGAGAACCCGGAGGCCGTCGCCCTCCTGCCCAGCCCTTCACGGGAGAGCAGCGGGGCGCAGCGCCCGGTGCCGGGAGATACCGGATGATGGGCACTTCAAGCATCATCGGAGCCGCGGCCCCCCAGCCAGGCGTGTGTGTGTGTGTGTGTGTGTGTGTGTGTGTCGAGAGGCGGCGCGGTTTGGGGACTGGGGGAGGCAGGGAACGCAGCCCGATGGTGCTGGAGCCGTGGGTCGGTACCTCCTCTCAGGACCGTTATCTGGTCCGGCTCTCTCGACGCCCCAGAATCATCTATGCCTCTAAGAACCTGACCCCGCACCCCGCCCGTGCCCCTCCTTGGGACGCCGAGCCTCCTCTCCCCAGGGACCGTGCATTCCTGCAGTGTCAGAACCGCTGGTAGCTGCCGCAGACGCTGGCGGAGCGATTGTTTTACCGCGAACAGGTCGGAGAAAGGACGGGTGTGATGGTGGTGGGGCACGCTGCCCTCCTGTGGGCCCAGGGCCTCTGGGGCTGGGAGCGCATCTGACGGAGCCCCCAGGGGGTACATCACAGCTCTCTCTTCTTCTCTCTTCCCTATTCCTGCCCTACTCGCCGCGACACCTCCCGACCCCCTCCGCTCCCATGTCCCGGTCTTGTTTGGCTGAAAGGGCCGCGTGCGGCCTGCGCGGGATGCCCCCGGCTTTCTTGGATCTCCAGGCTTTGTGCCGCTTGGAGGAGCCTTTCTTTACCCCAACAGACTGGGGGAGGGGGATGTGAGATGAGGGTGAACGGAGCAGCAGGAGGAGGGGGAAGGGGGAAGCGGAACCGCAAAGGGGGTGCTGACTTCTATGCGGTGAAATCCTCTCTTTCCGTCACAACGTGCAGCTTGGCAGGAGCACGTACCCTGGCTGGGCTTTGCTGAGCAGTGGGAAACCGAAGGTGGGTCAGTGGAGGGCAGCTTTAGGGATGCTATGGGGGCGGGGCATAGAATCAACTGGTCTGTGGGGCAAGTAGTGGGAAGAAGGGGAGATGGAATGGGGCCTGTGTGGAGGTGCAGAGGCCCAGCAGGGGGAGGCATGGTGCTCCGCTCAGCAAAGCAGGCCCTGGGAAACGGTGCTGCAGCCCCGAGCTGCAGTTACTATGCATCATTGTGCTACACGGGAGGCTAACCGCGTGTTTCCTACTGGGTCTCTGTTAAGTTCTGAGCCGTCTTTTCTTTTCCAAATGACAGCATCTATTGGGAACCAAAATAAATGGAATAGATTATAGGACATAAGCAAACTATAGTCCTGCACTCCTGTTCTGTGATAAAGAGAAAGAGACAAGACCACCCTCCTATGGTTCCTTCTTTCTGCCATTCTTCATGTATTTTTTTTTTTTTTTTCAAATTGATTTTGGAAGTACAGAGAAAGAGGATAAGCTCTCAATTGAATTATCCCTAGCTTTTAAGGGAAAGAAGCTTCTGAAATGAGCTGTGACTGAAGACAGGGGCAAGCTTGCCAGGATGCAAGGGTAGGACATCTCATTCGGGGGGCAAAGTTACCCCACCAAGAGAGAAGAGCAAAGGAAGGAGAGAAGGGGAACCCTTTAAGAAGGACTGCCAGCTCTAACCCAGAGACCCCTCCTTGAGGCCTTGGTGGGGCCAGTCAGATGCCTGGCTCTCACCTCCTGTGCCACAGCCTGGGCTCTTTCTACAAATTCTGGGCTCAGTTTGGGAGTCAGGTGACTTTGATTTTCAATGCAGGCTCTCAGTTTTAGTTTCCTCCCCACCTGGCCGTTCACGCGGAGCTTCTTGGCCCCTGGGTAGTGAGTGAGTTGATGAAAAGAAACCAGGCGATATTGCACATCGTTCAAATGATCACATTTCTGAACTGTAGAGCTGTGATATCCATTTCTTCTTTTATAATCTTCTAGGTGAATCTATTTTCTCTAGAGCCTGGGCTGAGGATAGGTGCTTTCAGGATAATCTTTGTTGCCAACGCTCAAAACTCAATCGCAGCCCTAGGTTCCACTTGGCTAGCCCTCCTGTTACTGGTTAATGTTATAGATCGTGCTGTTTCAAATCAGCACCCTCCTTGATATCACCTTCTCACACCAGCTCCCTTGTCCCCTCCAGGAAGAGTACAGATTTAAAGGAAGCGTGATATCTGGCATACCAGCTGGTTAGCTTTCATGTCTCTCTGAAATGGAACCAGCGATCTGAGTAGCTTTGACCACATGAATTGAAAATAGCAGGGGTGCCTTAGTAAAAAAGATGGTAACATTCATTCAGCAATAGTCCTCTCATTTGATACGCATTGTGAAGCATCACACATGGAGTATCATGGCAAGGATAGTTTTTCTTTTCCTTGAAGCACTCTCGCCCCTCATTTCCACGTAACTAAGTTAGCCTCGCTTTCCTGATATTATCGACATTTACTGGATACTTCATGCATTCCACACGTCGTGCTTAGTACTTCCAAGATTATCTCATTTACTCCACCAAATAACCTCCAATATAAGTGCTATTTAAACACCATTTTAGGGATGAGGAAGCTGAGTCAGAGAGGCTTATAATTTGCCCAAAGTCTCATAGCTAGGAAGTAATAGGAACAGGATTGGACCCTGGGGCCCGGCATTAACCATCAGAGTCCTTCCTCTCTCCATACAAATCCCTTGTCTGTAAAACCTTCCTTACTCTCAGTTGCACTCAGTGATCTTTTCTAAACTCGCTTTTTTGGCACTCGGAGGTTCCTAATCTTTTCTGTGCTATGAGCCACTTTACCAATGTCGAGAAACCTTTGGGATCCTTCTCTGAATATGCTTTTAAGTGCATAAAATAAAACATGGTTATATTCAACGAGCCCTTGGGGGTCTGTCGACCATAGGTGAAGAACCTCTAGCTGGTAATTAGTTGTGTGTATATTGCTTAATAGCTGGATTGTCCAATATGGTAGCCACTAGCCATACGTGGATATTGGACACTTGAAATGTGGCTGATCCACATGGAGACATACTGTGAATGTAAAATACACATTTCAAAGACTTAGTATAAAAAAAGAATGTAAAATGTCTCTTTTTAAATTAATATTTAAAAATATGGATTACATTTTGCAATGGCAATATTTTGTATATATTAGATTAAATAAACTATACTATTAAAATATATCAATTAAAAGTATTAAGTTAATATGTTATTAAAATGAACTTTCAGAGGCATTAACTCTATACCGACACCTTCATTTTAACAAACGAGGAAATCAGGACCCACAGTGCTTGTCACTCAGCCAGCCTTTGGCAGGTCTGTTGGCTCCTGAGCCTGTGTTCTTTCCAAGCTGTCATAATACTGCTTTTATATCTTTTTGTATTCCAAGGTCCTGTTATGTTGCCTTTGCAAACTGTAAATACTCAGAATATGTTTTGATGAGATGTGGTGGTAACTGACTTAATCCCAGTAAAATCCCAGTAAGAACTGTCCGGGTCCTCACCTGGCGTACCCTCTGCCTCGCTTATTTAGAGTTTTAGTTTTGTAGGTAGAGGTGGAGAATGGCAGTCCTGGGGCAGAAGCCGTGGTTTTTGCTGTCTGTCTGTTTTGCTGGTCCTCTTGAGGTAGTGGTTCCATTTAAGCATCTATCTGGATCAGTCATCACCTAGATAGGAGGGAAAAGTTTGGTTGCCTTGCCGTGTTCCAGGGAAGGAAGCTGAGTAGGTGGAGAAGGGTATGATAGACAATAACGCTTGTGCTGCCTGCAACGGAAAATGAAAACTGTGTGAGGGGGACAGAAGATCATTTGTCAGTGAGCACACATTGATTGATTGCCTCGCTGCAGGCAGTGTGTGCTAGAAACCATGGAGGGTATCCAGAGGACGTCTCTGCCCTCGAGGAATTTAAATTAAAATTGGGGAAGGGCTTGGATGTACGCACAGATGGTTAAATCACAGCGAAAGGCAGTGTATGTAGAGGACCCGGAGCTGTTGGGAAATGAAGGGAGGTGAGTGTACAGCCTTCCAGGGTGTAGTGCCCAAGGTGGTTGTGGAGTCTGGGCTTTGGAGCACATGAGTCTCTGGGTCTTATCTCTTACAGGGTACTAGGTCATTTAATCCATTCTTCTAGTTTCAGACATATGCTGTGTGTCTGGGAAAAGCTCAGGTGCTTGTTTGAAAGTCTGTATTAGTGTTCAATTAGTCTATCATTTATTGATGAGAGTAATAATATCCAGGTCCATGAAGCCCTATCCAAAACCCTTGGGGCCAGGCATGTTTCAGAATTTAGATTATCTCAGATTTTGGAAGGCGATAATAGAGCGCATATTCTGCATATCATCCCCCGGGGCCTGGGGTATCAATCTCTATAGTTTAAAAAAATTAAAATTTCTGCAGCAAAACACACTAAATGGGATAAATTAAAACCATGAACAGCTCTATATTCATGTAGATCAGGTTTAGTTGCCAAACGTGTTTAGGTCAGGGCAGGTTTTACCACCAAATAAGTTACGAAAAACTTCCAGGTGTTTTTTTGTTTTTTAATTACTTTATTTTATTTATTTATCTCTGGCTGTGTTGGGTCTTCGTTGCTGTGCGCAGGCTTTCTCTAGTTGCGGCGAGCGGGGACCGCTCCTCATCATGGTGTGCGGGCTTCTCATTGCGGTGGCTTCCTGTTGCGGAGCACGGGCTCTAGGCGCGGGGGCCTCAGTAGTTGTGGCGCGGGGGCTCAGTAGTTGTGGCTCGCGGGCTCTAGAGCGCAGTCTCAGCAGCTGTGGCACACGGGCCCAGCTCCTCCGCGGCATGTAGGATCTTGCCGGACTAGGGCTCGAACCCACGTCCCCTGCATTGGCAGATGGATTCCTAACCACTGTGCCACCAGGGAAGCCCAAACTTCCAGTTTTGAGAGCACATGGTTAGGGTTGTGGACCTATTGTAATAGAAATAATAATAATAAAATAATAATAGAGAACATAAACTGAACAACATAGACGTTTATTATCTGCCAGGCACTGTTCTAAGCACTTACCAGTGTTTACTCCCTTAACCCTGAGGACAGTCCTTTGAGATAGGTCCTGTTATTATTTCTGTCCTGAGAAGAATAAAAGGGAGCACAGAGAAGTTAAGTTACTGCTAAGGTCACAGCTGGTAAGGGGCAGAGCATGATGCAAACCTAGGCAGTCTGGTCCAGAGGCTGCATGCTTAACCGTTAGGCTTTGTTTCTTGGAGCAGGGAATTGGAAGCAGGTGTGCCTCCAAAATGTATGCTAATTGGGTTAGCATTATTCACACTAACAATGATATTTGAACTCCTTAAGGGTATAATAGCGAGGAAGTAAGGGAGCGATGGACCAGTAAAGCGGAACTTTTGTTTTTAGAGGGATGAGAGTTATGGAATAAGTGATTATGGTTCCTTAGCAGAGTTGGCACAAAAGTCCAGTCCAAACTCACATCACCCTGTTTAATTCTTCTAGATAAACGGCTCCTGAGCATTGCAGTTGTCCTATTGCTGTACAAGAATGGAGGCCCCACTGGTGAGTTTGGATGAAGAATTTGAGGACCTTCGGCCCTGCTGCTCGGAGGACCCAGAAGAGAAGCCACGGTGTTTCTACGGCTCATCTCCCCACCATCTAGAGGACCCCTCCCTCTCTGAGCTTGAGAATTTTTCTTCTGAAATAATCAGCTTCAAGTCCATGGAGGACCTGGTGAATGAATTTGATGAGAAGCTCAACGTCTGCTTTCGGAACTACAACGCCAAGACCGAGAACCTAGCTCCCGTGAAGAACCAGTTCCAGATCCAAGAGGAGGAGGAGACCCTGCAGGATGAGGAGTAAGCTGTCTTAATTGCCCTCTCTTGCCTCAGATTAGAGCCCTGGAATCTGGGGCTTCTTGACGTAGAACGAGTTTCTGTCCTTGGGTTCATGGCATATTACTTATATTTTTCTCTGTGAGGCAGCGCCCTGGTAACTGCTGACATTGTTCAGTTATGTCCCTTTACAGTTACTCATAGAGCTTTCTTAAGTTGAAACCACAAAGGAATGAAGGATTTTTAGGAAGTGGGTTTTTCTAGATGCAAAATTGAATTTCAGGAGCATGGTACATTTGGGGGTCTGTCTATCTTCAACTTTCTTTATATCCATGGTAACCCACCCAGATATTAGAAATAAGGACCAGAAAAAAATTTAGTTAACTGTGACAGAGGAATATATGTCGTTGGAACAATTTGCTTTACAAAACACCAGGATTGTGAAAATCTCCAAATTGTTTATAACCCCTTAGGACTGGAAAAATTATCTACAAATGTTAAGATATGTCCAAATAAGAAAGCATACACATTGAACCAAGAGAACAGGGAATTACTCTGGACACAATAAAGGTGATAACCAGGTGAAGTGGCTTTTGAGTATGCAGATTCCCTGTGTCACTTACTAGCCACCTTGCAGGGTCTTAACAGAAGTCAAGAAAAGGAATTTGAGAAAAGTGCTGTTCAAGGAGGGACTAGAAAAGAGAAGAAGGGAGTGATTTGTCATATAAATTAAAGAAAGGTGTTTGGGGCATTTAGTAAAAATAGGCATAAATTCCCCATAGGGATAAAATATGCATCAACTGTTCTTTAGGGATCACACAAGAAATGTCAAGTTGTTGGCAGTGGAAGTTTGGAGCAACTGTACTTTTGGTTTCTCTTTTTATGGACTTGGGTGGGAAGAGTTGCCCATGAGTAAGTGGGGGAAGAGGTTTGTCCCACAGGATTGAACCTGATTGTATTGGGCAGACAGTTCCTTATTTGATGACTACTGAGACTGTATCTCTGTGAATACAAGGGTTGTATATCTGTCTGTCTTATTCATTATTATCTCTCCACTGTCTGATTCAGCACATGGTGTGTAGTAAGTGATCAAATAATATTTTTGGAGTGAATATTGAATATCGAATGACCTGGATAAGCAATAATAGCTAGCCTCGTAGGTGCACTTAATGTACTTCTAGGCCCACGCCACTTCCTTCTTTTCTTTTTAATTAATGCTAGCCTGAAGGCATGATCACGAGAACATTTCACTCTGGTGACCAGTACTATAACTGTGGGCTACGTGTTTCAATTCAATCTTAAGTTTCAAATTGATTCTTTTAGATTCTGAGCCTTTTATAGTTTGCTCAACTCCTCAAGGTCAAAAAAGAATGGCTCTGGGGCTTTATTATACAGAGTAGCTTTTACTGTTATCTACTTCATTGCACCAGGCAATGGACTAGAAACACGATGAATTGCGATTTTCATACTCTCACTAACTCACTGTGTGACCTTGGGCTTGTCACTTAACTCTAGTTGACTGCGTGGGTCCTCATCTTTGGGACCTCCCGAGCTCAATCTTGATGAAGCAGGGCTAAGGACTTGCCAATAAGCTAATTTCTCACCTCACCCAGGCTGTGCTTGGAAAATTCCTTTTGCTTCCCACAAATCATTTCTCCCCTGTCCAAACCACCCCTCTGCCTCATTAAGGACAGAGGCCCAGCAAGCAGGTTCTTACTCTTTCATAGCACATTAGCAGAGGCCACTCAATGTTAATTACCGTCACATGAGATTATTAGTCTTATCCTGATTTTTCTGACTTGCCTGCCTCATTGACTGCCTCAGCTAAATGACCTAAGGTTGAATAATTCCTTGGAGATAAAATATGATTTGGGGAAAGTGTGGTGGGAAGAATCTGGGACGAGAAATCGTAACACAGTGGTTTCTAGGCATTCCGCGTATCTAAAGCTTTACAACTTAAAATAAAAATTTGAATTAAATTACACACTTTGTTTTAGAGACACCTATCAAGCTATTTCAACTGTAAAATTATGATGAGGTAAAGGAAAAAGATAATTTAATATCCAATGTGGTTAATAGTCTCCTGAGCCCTGCTCTGGTGTTCTAATAAACCTGCTTAGGTTTAGTAGTTAGAGATTTATTTCATCCACCAATGAGTCGAAAGTGTTTTGGGTGGGTTAGAACTATACAATAGAGGCTTCAAACAAAAACAATGAAATTCTTGGTCAAACTAACCTCCTGAAAGATAGCACGAATCAGAAAGCAGGGTCAGTGATTCCCTTTGAAGTTTTGACTTCTTTAGTTTTCATTTGGAACTATGTAGCTCCGAGGGAATTGGCTGAGATATCAACTCTTCTCTGATTCGTCAGGGCATGGAAGCCCTAGGCGTTAAAACAGAGTCAGTATGTATCTATATGTATTTCTTGTTTCTAAATTTAGAAAATATTCCAGAATCTCTTCTTTGCATATGTAGGAACACCCTTTCCTTTGTCATAAGAGATCCGACCTGGAGGCCTACAGAGTGGGAATGGTCAGCCCTCACCCCACTTCTTGCTTCACCGGGGTCCCTGTCTTACAAGGACCCTGGAGACAGAGGGGCCAAACATGTGAGAACACTGACAGTCCTGTCCTTCCGGTAGAATGACTGGATTAAAGGTCATGTTAAAAATCAAGTTCGCATGATAAATAAACACCCTGGAGTCAGCCATGCTTTAAGTCGAAGAGAAGTGACTCCCAAATAATCAGATAGGGAAAGTCGACAGATGCCTGTGATCTTTAGGAAAGTTCATTCTCTTCTCAGAGGTTCAGTTTTCCCCATGTGGAAAACCGAGATAGGATGAATTCTACTGAAGCATTTGAAAGAATCTAAAAAGTTGTTCAAAGTCATTGATGTGTTAATAATTCATAACTCCTAAGTATTAACAGCAAAAGTATACTCATGTTAACACACATCTAAGTGTGGATATTGGCCTGACTCGACACAAATAAAACTGGACAAGGGCAGTAGCCAGCCTAGAGGGGCTTAAGGGAAATGTTCCCAAGTTGGAATTCTGACAAGCACTGTAGGCTGTCTACCATATTGTCAGGAATAGGTATGTAGGGGTGTGTGTGTGTGTGTGTGTGTGTGTGTGAGTGTGTGTGTGAGGATTGATGTAGCCTTGATAGCTATGTTGCCAGTTCCAGACCCAGATTTTTGGATACGTGTCTTGTCCAACCTGTTCTGTTTGGTTTGCTCATCCTCTGTTAGCATCCTTTTCGAAATCCCTAGCCCTCCATGGTGAAAGATACTTACGGTCATTTCTATAGGCATCTAAGCCCATGATATAAAATATGCACATGAAAAGGCTTTTCTGTTATTACAGGGACTGAGGGAGCAAATTGGATCTCAGGCGCCATGGCAGCGTGATGACAAGAATGGAGGGAACCTGTTTAATCTTAGTTCTTTGATGAAAGATATAGTGGATAGCTTTCAAAGTCTCCTTTCCCCAAGATAAGTGTAAATAGCAGGATGCTTCTCAGGAAGTGGAGTTTTACAGTCCACCCAGGATGCCTCTAACAGGGAATATATCTCTTCCCAAGAACCCTGCTTAGGGTAAGATGGATAACCTCTCCGGGGAGAAAAGTCCGTCCCATTCTCTCCCTCACAGAAAGCTTTGTGTTTTTCCCTCCCACCGCCATTCTTCGTTCCCGTGCCTGCCTTTGCCGTCCATTTAACCTTCCCTGGGCTGGAGATCTAGACAGAAAGCAGGCGCGTACCCTTGCTGACCTTCCCATTTCTCCTTTCATAGACTGATGAAAGCACCAGGTCCAGAATAATGCAGTTATAGACTTTCCACGCAGAGCCGGCTGCTGAACTGCTGTTCTAGGCTGTGATTTGGAACTTGGCATATTGTTCTGGTGCCCATGCCCATCATAAAGTTCATAAAGAATTGGAATAGTTAAGTGGGTAGGAATATAGGCTCTGTAGCTGTATTGCCTGGGTTCAAATACAACCTCTGTCATTGCTGGCTGTGTGAATCTAGATGAGTTAATTAACTTCTCTGTGTTTCAGGGTTTTTTTCTCAGTACCTGCCTTATAGAGTTGTGAGGAATGAATGAATTAATCCACAGAGAGTTTAGGATAGTACCTGGCTTATGCATAGTAAATGCTCAGTAAGGTTGGCTGCTATGGTTATTATTGTTAAATGGACCCTGAATGAATACGGGAAGGGTGTGCAAGTGATGACAAAGAGATGAGAGTCGTTCAATTAAAGGTTGCTTATGAACCTCAAAGGATAAAAAGTATGTTCATCAGAAAGCAAGAAGAAAACTTGAAGCAGAAAAAGGATGACTTGATATCCCGAGGAGATAAAGGTTTAGGGAATTGTCATTAAAAGTCTGGAATTAGAAGGTAAAATCCAGAGTATGTCAGTGAAGGCTCAGGTGAGAAAAGTTGCCACCCTAAATGATTTGAGGCAGTCTCCAGTTGTCACTTTAAGGATATAAACAGTTTCAAGGTCATTGGAAAGTGTGCGGTCCATTCAAGGTTCCAGCTTCCATCCTATCTAGGAGAGGTACAAAAGGCTCCTGCCTGTTTTGGGCTTTGCTGAATTTTATTTTTCCAGGCGCCTGCTGCAGGGTCAGACCTGAAGGTCAGTGCCTGCATGCAGTTGTTCATTCTCGACGCAGAGAGTGTAATGCAGTGATGCACGGAGGACTTGACTGCTGACCTTCCTAGTGGGTGTGGCGCTGGGACTTTTGGAGACAGCAAATCATATTTGCCTCTTGGCTTTAGAACGCTAATGAGACTTGGATTTAGAATTAGGCTGGATTAATGAAGCTCTAATAGTGCTTGATGGAAACTGGATTATCACCCACGTTTAAGACGTAGACTGAAATCCTGCTGAAGAGATGTCGAATGAACACTTGATGAGGTCTCTCCAAGTGCCTTCTTGTAATTGTACTACAAAAAATGAACAAGTGGATAACCAAAGCAGTGCCATTATATTGTGTTTTCTTGAGTTGCTTTTTTTTTTAATCACCAAATTGTGTGCATTGTGCACTAGGAAAATCTCCTTGATTATATACCCATATGTCATATGTCATTCCAGATTTTATATATGTTAAGAACACTCCCCTCCCCCATTTTATGTATCTGATTTCAAGTGTCTGTGCTCTGATATATATATAAATATATATATACATATACATATATATATATATATACACATCTTGCTATATATATAAAATGTGCACTTATCTTTTCAGCATCTTACACCATACTTTGTCATGTTTTGGATTTGATCTGTATGTGTACATAGTTGCTTATTTTTAAATGACCATTTCCTTATATTAGTATATCTAAATAAATTGTACCTTCTTATACCTTGTTTCCCAGGTATCATTCATGTTTGATGTGCATAGGCTCCTGAAGGAGATTGCACTGAGCCCTCATTATTTCATTAGCTAATATTAACTCAAGTGCCGCTGGCTTCCATGGATGGTATTCATTATTTTAGGAGCTTGGTTTACTGATTTACATTAATCTCTTAGTGTTGACTAATTTATTCATTTTCCTGTGTGTGAGAGTTTGTGACTTCGGGATTTTCCCCAAACCCCTTCCCATTTTTTTCCCCAAGAAAATCTTTCTGAAATAAGTGAGTTAAGCGAAAAGAATTGTAGAATACCCTTTCTTATAATGTACCTATCAGAACTTTAAAAAAGAAATGTAATAAAGGGAACCCTATCTTCCCCCACTAAAAACTAATTGTGTAGACAGTGGTGTATTTATTGGTTCCTTTCATATATTTTCTTTGGAGTCTCCACGAGAGAGACAGGGCACACTTAGACTCTGCATTGCTAGAGTACAGGATTGTGCCACCCTGGGATCCCTAGAACATTTTGGGTGATAAGTAACGTTTAGTAGCATTGGCATCATCCCCTTACCTACATTAGATGTCAAGGAGTTAATTCTTGACCTTTTAGATTGCAGGCAGTTAACCCTTGAACAGCATGGGGATTAAGGGCGCTGACCCCCGGGGTAGTCGAAAAATCCATTTCCTGCTGTTTCTGCCTCAAAAACAAAGGAATTAGTAAACCACAAGGGCAATAAGCTGAAACAATTTGAATAGAGGCAGGACTCAAACCCTACTTCTTTTAAGTGCACATACTGTGATCTCTAATCAAACACAAACTTTCCTCCACACTTAAAGTGAAGAACTGTAAAATACTGGTGCGACGATATTTATCGGAAAAGAAATCCACATGTAAGTGGATGCTCACAGTTTAAACTCGCGTCGTTCAAGGGCCAGCTGCATATATAAACTAGACAACTGACCCTGATCTTTTTTTTTTTTTTGCGGTACGCGGGCCTCTCACCGCCGTGACCTCTCCCGTTGCGGAGCACAGGCTCCGGACGCGCAGGCTCAGCGGCCATGGCTCACGGGCCCAGCCGCTCCACGGCACGTGGGATCTTCCCGGACCGGGTCACGAACCCGTGTCCCCTGCATCGGCAGGCGGACTCTCAACCACTGAGCCACCAGGGAAGCCTGACCCTGATCTTAATGAGATTCAGCCAGAAAATCTGCCCAGATCCATCTCTCTCTTCCTCCCTCCCCTTCTTCTCATTCTTCTCTGCCCATAAGAAAGGAAACATGGACATTTCTTAAGCTCGTGAGACAGGAGCCATTTGGTTGAGGGGCAGATTTAGTTTCAGGGGCAGTTTATCTGTTGCCAGAGGTGTTTTACTTGTAGACGCTACTGGTGAGAAGTTCCTCTTCTCTTAAGCAAACACCTTTGGCACTGAGGCTCCTGGCCAGGGCCCGTTCTCTTGGCTCCTGTCCTGGTAATGCCTGAAATTCAGTTTTGAAGCTACTTCGCTCCTGCATGCTGGAAGGCAGATGATCTCAGCCTGGCACACACAGAAGCCTCTCTCCTCCCCTGGCCCAGCTCTTCCTTCCTCCAGGCCAGGCCAGGCAACAGATGTGTGCTAATGAGAGCTTCTCTTTGTTTACAGGGTTTGGGATGCTCTAACAGACAATTACATCCCTTCACTCTCAGAAGACTGGAGGGACCCAAACGTGGAGGCTCTGAATGGCAACAGCTCTGAAACTGAGGTACCTCTCTGGGGCCCCCAGCTTAGCAGGGCTTGAGAAGCTGTGGATTCCAGTTAGAAAGACATTCAGTAATGCAGCAGTCTTCCCCATTATGTAATGAAGCTCGACATCATTGCTGGGAAAGTAGAAGTTGTGGAGGAAGTGAAAAATAAGATGAAGGGGGACATCCAGGGTGTATGAGGTGATTGGAGTGATTGTAAAGACTGTAAATGCAGATCACTTCTGTTGCTCATCATCGGCCTACAACATGCAAAATAAGGTGATCTGAAGTAAGAGAGGAGAGTGGATATAATGGGCTTTTTTTGTGCTCGAATAATAATGGTTAAAAAAAAAAAATCAGAGTTTCCCATCTAAGATGGACAGTTCAGTCCCATCAAAAAGTGTTGACAAAAAAAAAAAAAAAAAAAAAAGTGTTGACAGACTTGTGACCAGCTCAGGGCCTGGCTAATGGCCAGAGTGGGGACCCAGATAATAGTGAGGTGACCATGCAACGGGGAGGAATTCTTTATGAAACTCATTAAACAGGCACTTATATGGCTGGACCTGAGTCACGGTCTGTGGTTACTGATGCCGAAGAGGAAAGTAGCCTACGGACTTCTGAAAAAGTAAAGAGAAGACTGATTTTGAGTTGACTTGCGTAGGTTATGGAACGTGACCTTTCAGAATATCCAAACTGCCCCTCCTAGCTGAATATACATATAGAAAGCGAAATCACGTAAGGGCTCTGTCCTTGCTAAAAGCCTGTTTCTACCTTGCTTAATCTTCTAGTTTCATTTATAAAGGAAATTTGACAATTTCTTATCAGGAAGGGCTGTCACAATCCTGTACGCACAGCAGATGAGGGTGGGAGGTGGATCTGATCTTTCTAGGTGCTCCAGGAGTGAGTCCAAGGAAGAGCAAGAACCAGATTTCCCTTACTGGGCGACATTTCCTGCAGATCATTGGCCAAAATAGCACAGCAAAGAGATCAGCAATTGGCCGATTTGTTGAAAAGGTGGCTGAATATCCTTTTTAATTCTTCTAATACTTAGCCATCCAAAATACTTAAAACCGCAAGTATAGACTTCGAAACAAAGAGATTTGCTTCAACCCTTCTTAGCGTGGATGTGGGATGTCTCAGGTCCTGTTTTGAACTCCCGGGCGCTTTTTTTCTCTTGCAGTACTTCTATGGATAGTGTTTAGTACTTACCCAAAATGCAAAGGAGAAGATAGGCAATAATGGAATAAACCTAGTGACTGAAATGAAATCAGGTCCGTCATGGTGCAAAAGGCAGATTTTGCTTTGTTATCTCCTTTGCCACATTTCCAACTCATTTTGTGGATTAAGCCAAAGTATATATAAGATAGCCTACCCTTCAAAAGGACTCTAATTTATCCTCATTTGCAGATTTCCCTCAAGAGGGTTAATATTTCAGGGCAAACTGAATGACCCTGAGAAGGATGATCTTGAGCTCTGCTTCTTGTAGAATATTCTCCATCTGACCCACGGGAAATGGACGGCGTAGCAAAAGTGGATGGATTAAGGTTGTTTTATTTTAGCCTCCTTTATTATCTGGATTCATTACAGTAGAAGCTCTTTTCACTGACATCAGTTTCAACGACTTGCTATATAACCAGTGCTCTGTATTCCTTCTGTAAGACATGCCAACCGAACGCCCTTGGCATGCGGCATGCACACGACTGGTAGGCTTCTCTCTGGGAAGTCTTCTCTCTTCTTCCACTTAATTCATTGCCAAGAATCAGCTGTGTTTGTTCCCAAACCTGTTCGTGCTTGTCCTTGTGACTGTAACCAATGTAATGAAATGTTATGGAAACTGTAGGGTTATGACTGCAAAGACAGTCATTGTTTGCTTTTATAAAATCAAACACATGTGTGTAATTTTAAAAGTCAAATAATACTTTTAAAATAATACGAGACAACAAAAAATATAAACAGCAGTCTCTGACTTATCTTTCCTGGCTCCATAGAGGCAACCACTTCGACTTCTTATAGTTGTTTCTTTTGGCGGGTACCTACAATTTTCTAAATAACACATTTATGTTACTACTTCTTTGATTATCTAAAATGAATAATTTTGGCTGTTGTCCTTTATGGAAGATAAGATTTAAGTCTCTCGCATCACCTCAAATACTCACATTTGGCCTTCTCCCTTGTCACCAATTAAATCAATATTACAAGTACACACTAGGGTAACTGTGTAAATACTGTTTCTTGCTGAATCATGTAGTGTTCTATAAGAATATTTCCTCTCTTGTACAACTTCTTATTTAACCTAGAGTGAAGAATTGCCTTGTTTTTTCATTTGCTTAGCTTCCTGTATATCTATCATTAGTTCAACCCCAAACTCTGAGTGAACCCTACATCTCATAATATGTTTTAAAAAAATCAGATAGTCTTTCAATTCAATCAAAAAAAAAAAGATCCAAACTAGTACCCTCCATCTTTCTGCTATAAACTAATCTGGTTGTACTCTAGATCTGGTGCACAGCTGTTGTCCTGGGAAATCTTCATGTCTCTCTCTCCTATCCTCTGACTGCCATGTTTTTATTTTTCTGGGTATGTTCCCTTGTTTTGGTGAAAAAAATTCAGTATATTCTTGAGAAAGGGTAGAGAGGAATATATTTGTTAGAATAGATGATGAGAGTGTCTTTATTCTCCCATCATACTCTTGATTGAGAATTTGACTTGATAGAGTTATTTTAGGTTGCAAGTGAATATTTACTCAGAATTGCAAAGCCATCATTATCCTTTCCTCCAGCTTTCAGTGACGATTGAGAAGCCCCATTTAGAATCCATTCTGATTCTTTGTCTTTTATATGTGACTCTCTTTTGGCTCTCTCTAGAAGCTTTCAGAATATTCTCTTTTTCCTTTCTCATTTCTTTTACAGTAATGTGCCTTAGAGTGAGCTTTCTTTTTTTCATTCAGATGAATTATAATCCATGGCCCCTTTTGACCTGGAAGCTCATGACTTTAAATTGTGGCATGGTTTCTTGTTATTTCTCTGAAGATGAATTATTTCCATTTTCTGCCTCTATTGAGATGATTATATGGTTTTCTCCTTTATTATGTCAATGTAATGAGTTACATGAATTGAGTTTCAAATGTTAAATCAACCTTGCATTCTTGAGATTAAAGGCAACTTGGTCATGGTATATTATTCTTTTCCTTTTTAATCATAGCTTTACTGAAGGATAATTGGCATACAATAAACAACACATGTTAAAGAGTGCAGTTTGATAGGTTTGGACATATGTATACGTCTGTGAAACCATCACCACAATCAAGATAGTGAGCATGTCTGCATGTCCATCACTCTTCCCTTTCACCCCCCAATCTTCAGGCAACTAGCTGCTGTCATCATAGATTAGTTTGCATTTTCTAGAATTTTGTATAGGTGGAATCACGCAGCATGTACTTTTTTGGGTCTGATTTTTAAAACTC
The DNA here is from genome assembly GCF_963924675.1 of Phocoena phocoena. Taxonomy (NCBI): domain Eukaryota; kingdom Metazoa; phylum Chordata; class Mammalia; order Artiodactyla; family Phocoenidae; genus Phocoena; species Phocoena phocoena. The sequence continues at coordinate 8,895,053 of NC_089226.1, forward strand.
AATGTAATTATCTAGATACTCATCTATTTTATTGCATGTATCTACATACATTCCTTTTTATTGTTGAGTAGCGTTCCATTATATGGATATACTATAATTTGCTTATTCATTCACATGTTGATGGACATTTGGGTTTTTTCCAGCTTCTGAATATTGCGAATGAAGCTACTACGAACATTCTCGTATAAGTCTTTTTGTGGACATGTCTCTGTTTCTCTTGGGTAAAAACCTATGAGTGGGATGTCTGAGTCATATTGTAAGTGTCTTTTTCACTTTTTTTTTTTTTTTTTTTTTTTTTGCGGTACGCGGGCCTCTCACTGTTGTGGCGTCTCCCGTTGCGGAGCACAGGCTCCGGACGTGTAGGCTCAGTGGCCATGGCTCACGGGCCCAGCCGCTCCGCGGCACGTGGGATCCTCCCGGACCGGGGCACGAACCCGTGTCCCCTGCATCGGCAGGCGGACTCTCAACCACTGCGCCACCAGGGAAGCCCTGGACAGCCTTTTTGATTTTAGTCATTTGAGTGGGTATATAGTAGTATCTTATTTTAATTTGCATTTTCCTGGTAACAAATGATGTTAAGCATCTTTTCATGTGCTTATTCACAGCCCATGCATCTTCTTTGGTGAAGTGCCTGTTCAGATCTTTTGCCCATTTTCTTAGTGGGCTGTTTGTGTTCTTAGTAATGAGTCATTGGAGTTCCTCATGTTAAAAGATAAAATGAGGCATATTAAATTTCTGAGAGTTTACCTGAGCAAAAATCTGTTCGAATCAGACAATGCCAAACCCAAAGTGGGTAGGAGTGCTCCATCGACAGGAGCTAGAGGAAGAACTTTTACAGAGAAGAGGTGGAAGCAAAGGAAGGAAATTATCTGATTGGCTGTAGCTTGAGTGGTTGTATTATCTGGAAAAGTCGGGGTGGCTGTTTGTGAGTGGCTGTCCTTTGGTTTGAGTTCTTAACCTTGAGGCATTAGAGGTTTTGGTTTGCTTAGGAGGCTCCTGAAGCATTCAAGTCATCTCAGTCTAATAGCCTCTTTGTTTACTTATTTTAACACGTATATTCTAGATATAGTCCTTTTTCTGTTGTATGTTTTACAAATATTTTCTTCTCGTCTATGGATTGACTTTTAACTTCATTAACAGTACATTTGAAGAGCAAATGTTTTTTAAATGTGATGGAGTCCAGTTTATTCATCTGTGTTTAATAGTTTGTGCTTTTTATGTAGTACTTAAGAAATTGCCAAGCCCAGGGTCACTAAGAGTTTTTTCTTAAGTCTTCTAGAAGTTTTGTAGTTTTAGCTCTTATATAGTTTATGATCCACTTCACATTAGTTTCTGTATATGGTGTGAGGTTAATGTCAGGGTTCATGTGTATGGCTATCCAATTGTTCTAGTACAATTCATTGGAAATATCCTTTCCATATTGAATTGTCTTGGCACCTTTGTTGAAAATCAGTTGACCTAAATGTGTGGATATATTTCTGAATTCTCTGTTCTGTTTCACTGATATATGTGTCTATCTTAATGCCAATATTATGCTATATTCATTACTGTAGCTTTATAATAATGTCTTGACATAAAGCATAAGTCTTTCAACTTTGTTCTTTTTTTTCAAAGTTGCTTTGGCTATTTTAGGTCCTTTGCATTTCTGTATAAATTTTGGAATCACCTGATCAATTTGTACAAAGAAACTTGCTGGACATTCAACTGTGATTGTATTAAATCTATAGAACAATTTATGTATGTAGATCAATGTTAATGTGATGAATTACACTAATTGATTTTCAAATATTAAACCAACCTTTCATTTTTAAGATAAATCCCACTTAGTTGTGATAGATATCCTTTTCACGTAATGTGGGATTTGATTTGTTTATATTTTCTTAAGGATTTTTGCATCTATGTTCATGAGGAATCTTTTTAATTTTCTTTTCTTGTAATGTCATATGGTGAGTTGGGAATTTTTCTTCTTCTATTTTCTGAAAGAGTTTGTGTTGTATTGGTATTATTTCTTCCTTAAATGTTTGATTGACTACACCAATGAAACTATCTGGACCAGGGGTTTTCTCCGTGAACGTTTTTGATTACAGATTCAATTCCTTTAATAGATATTGGGCTGGGCTTCCCTGGTGGCACAGTGGTTGAGAGTCCGCCTGCTGATGAAGGGGACATGGGTTCGTGCCCCGGTCCGGGAAGATCCCATGTGTGCGGAGTGGCTGGGCCTGTGAGCCACGGCCGCTGAGCCTGCGCGCCTGGAGCCTGTGCTCCGCAATGGGAGAGGCCACAACAGTGACAGGCCCGCGTACCACAAAAAAAAAAAAAAAAAAAGATATTGGGCTATTTAGATTTTCCACTTCTTCCTGAGATGATTTTGGTAAAGTGTGTTTCTTAAGGAATTTATTCATTTAATCTAAGTCATAGTATTGACCACAAAGTTGTTTATGATATTCTCTCATTCTTTTAATGTTAGTAAGATCTATAGTGATGTTCCCTTTTTTATTACTGTTATTGTTGATTTGTGTTTTCTCTCTCCTCTGTCCCTCTCCCTCACCCCCTTCTCATCAGTCTGTTTTTGGGTTTATCACTTTTATTAATCTTTCCAGAGAACCACTTTTTTTTTTTTCCTCTGTGTTTTTTCATTTTCTAGTATGTTGATTTCTTCCCTTAACTTGATTGTATCCTTCTTTGTATTTAAAATAGGGTTTTACTTCACCCTTTATTTTTTTTTTATTTTTATTTTTTACGGTACACGGGCCTCTCACTGTTGTGGCCTCTCCCATTGCAGAGCACAGGCTCCGGACGCGCAGGCTCAGCGGCCATGGCTCACGGGCCCAGCCGCTCCGCGGCATGTGGGATCCTCCTGAACCGGGGCACAAACCCGTGTCCCCTGCATCGGCAGGTGGACTCTCAACCACTGCGCCACCAGGGAAGCCCCACCCTTTATTTTTTAAGCTTCTAAAGTGGAAGCTTAGGTCATATTTTAAACTTAAAAAAAATGATCTTAGTCTATTTGGGCTTCTATAACAAAATACGACAGACTGGGTGGCTTATAGACAACAGAAATTTACTTTTCACAGTTATGGAGGCTGGATATCCACGATCAGGGTGCCAGCATGTTTGATTCTGGTAAAGGGTCTCTTCCAGCTTGCAGACTGTCATCTTCTGGCTATGTCCTCACAGGACACATGGTACAGAGGAGCTCTGTGGAGCCTCTTTTATAGAAATACACCCCCACTGATGAGGGTTCCACCCTCCCCAGCACCTCCCCAAGGCCTCCTTATACCATCACATTGGGGGTTAGGATTTCAACATGAATTTTGGGAGGACACAAACATTTAGTCCATAGTAATAACATAAGCATCTTAAAACAATAACATTTCTTTTAAGCATTGCCTTAACTGAATCCCACAATTTTGATGTGGTATGTTTTCATTATCATTCAGTTCAAAATATTTTCCAGTTTCCTCTTTCTTTTTTGGCCTATGGGTTATTTAGAAGAATGTATATAGATATTTTGTCATTGATTTCTCATTTAATTTTGTCAGAGAACAAAATCTGTACAAATTAAATCTTTTAAAATATATTGAGACTGATATATGACCTAGCACATGTTGTATCTTAGTGAATGTACTATGTATCACTGAGAAGAATGCATATTTTGCAATTGTTGGTTGTGATGTTCTAAAAAGGTCAACTAGATTAAGGTGGTTTATAGTATGGTTGGATTCTTTATATTCTGATTTTTTGTCTGTTTATTTTATCAATTATCAAGACAAGAGTGTTAAAAATTTCCAGTTATTACCCTGGATTTGTCTATTTCTTTCTTCAGTCCTGTTAGTTTTTGTTTTATATATTTCGAAGCTCTGTTGTTAACTGCATATACTTTTATTATTGTTATGTCTTCCTGATTGACCCTTTTATCATTATGAAATATCCTTCTTTATCTCTGGTAATACTCCTTGTTTTGAAATCTGCTTTGTCTGATATGAATTTAACCACAACAGCTTTCTTATGCTGTTAGGTATACATTTTTTTCAATCCTTTTACTTTTCATCTATCTGCGTCTTTAAAATGTATCTTTTATAGATTGTATGTAGTTGGGTCTTTTATATTCAGTCTGACAATGATAATCTGTGCTTTTTAGTTTGCTGTGTTTAGTTCACTTGCACAGCATTTAGTTCATTGACATTTGATGTAACATGACTCGTTTGTGTTTAGGTGTACCGTCTTGCATTTCTATTTGTTCCATCTGGGTTTTTGTTGTTATTGTTCCTCTGTTTCACCTTCTTTTGGGTTAATCAAATACTTTTTGGTATTCCATTTTATATCTACCTTTGGAATTTTAGTTATACCTCTTTGTATAGCTGTACCTTATTTTTAGTGGATGCTAGATTGGCATCTGCTCTCTAGCATCTCTTTTTTTTTTTTTTTTTTTTTTTTGCGGTACGCGGGCCTCTCACTGCTGTGGCCTCTCCCGTTGCGGAGCACAGGTTCCGGACACGCAGGCTCAGTGACCATGGCTCACGGGCCCAGCCGCTCCGCGGCATGTGGGATCTTCCCAGACCGGGGCACGAACCCGTGTCCCCTGCATCGGCAGGCGGACTCTCAACCACTGCGCCACCAGGGAAGTCCTGTAGCATCTCTTTTGCTGTTGTCTTTTCTCCAGTTCTCTTTGTCCCTGTGGGATATTCTTTTGATCCCTTTACTCTCACTTTAGCAGAGTTTCAGGAGATAACTGTGTGTGCTCAATCTCCCACGTACCTTCCTTCTACTGTTCAAAAACAGAAACAGGAAACAAAAGTTGTGTTGTAATGTGGATGATGCAAGAAAGACTACATGAAATTCTACTCGGAGGCCCATCATGGAAGAAAAGGCCTTGGCCTTACGTTAGGAGCTTTGTGAATGAATAAATGTACACTTATGTTTTTAGGTCAAAATAATATGCTTGAGCTATGTATGTATGTATGATTATTATTCACAATTCTCCACTTTTAATTGGGTTTTTCAGTTAATGAACCTATTCTGTTCCTGACTGTGATGTAAAAGATGGTCTCTTGTATCCCTGTAACTTTAATTGATAGCAGATGGTGGTTCTCTTAGGCAAGAGGAAATGGGAGTCTAGGACAGTAAGTTACATCCTTCTGTTTTCAGGTGAATAAGCACCTCATTTATCTGTGGAGGTGGGACTGAATATAGGAGGTGATAGTATTGCCATTCAGTCCTCTCCTTTTCATTCCTTCTTTCAACAAATATTTGTTGCCGCGCGCTGTTTGCTGTGTTCTGGTGCATCTCCCTTTGGGGATATAGAAGCACTGACTTAACCCACACAGATGGGTTAAGTTGCCCTTTCCTTGGGCTAAGTACATATTGGTGATTTTGTCTCTTCCTTTTACTTTTTGACTGGAGGTGAAAATGTATCTTTATCTCTTAAATTTGGTCAAGAAGACAACCACCCATGTGAAACAATCGTGGTAAGGGGAGAGAAATATCGTGCAGTAGAAATTCCCTTTCCTATGAATGGAATCATCTGGAATGCTTTAACAAGCAACACTGGTTAATAGTCATTATTGGACACAAGAACTTGATGTCATTTTAATTCTCACTCAGACTCCTGTGCACCTAGATTTAGCACTCTCATAGTCTCCAGGGAAGATTCTCTGCATTTATTTTTAAGCTTTAAGTGACCAAGTTACAGCCCTAAAGGCACACCGTTTACCGAAAGCAGGAGGAGGAAACAGCTTGCTGAATAGTATGGCCAGGCTCATTTCTGGATCTTAGTCTTCTATTCTCAATTCTGGGAAGAAGTCACTCGGAAGAATGAGTTTTTTTCTTGGAAGAGCCATAGTTCACTTCAATAATATGGAGACAGCTTGAAGATTTAGTCTACAGAGAAATTCAGCCCCAATATGACAGCCTTCTCATTTCCACACAAGAGGCTAAAGAACTCCCTGCAGTAGTTTCTCTGCATGTGTCATATATTAAGAATAAGAGTATTCATACACTCGTCCGTATACCTATGTGTATGAATATATATGACGAATACTGTTATCAATATACGTAAATGCTGTCATTTTCCAAAATCTTTCTCACCAGCTTTCCACACTCTGTACAAGATGCTGTCCTGGGAACAGAGGGAAGGGAAGGAGTCTGTAAACAGCATTGAAAGGAAATAGGGCTTGTTGAGAAGTGACAAGAGCAGAACAGAGTCCACTAGATAGAGGCAAAACATGGGACCGGGCTTAGAGAGGGTGAGGAAGATGAGGGAACCAGAACAAAAGCTACAGAGTGAGGAGAAAAGGAGAGGGACGGGGCAGATGCAGTGAAAGCAGAGGATGGCAGAGATCTACGTAGGGAAGAGGGAAGGGGCCAGGGCTTTCTCGGGAGGACTTTGTGCATGTGTCTCCTTTTATTTTATTTCATTTTGTAGCGGCAGACTTCTGAGATCTGAGAACATATGGGTTAGGTATAGCTCCCACAGTACTACGAACTCATGGTAACTTTCACAAGCTTATAATTCATTTTCAAATCTCGTTTTACACATGCCTGAAAAATCAAACCAGCAGGCTTTGTACCAGAGGGGAGAGAAGGCTCTAACTAGGAATCATCCATGCCGCTGCCTGGCTTCCCTTATGTCTGAACAGCAAGAAGGGTCTATGCCTAAAAGCTCTCCCCTGCCTTCACCTGGAGCTCAGAGGGAGGACTTGGGAAGGGCGATGGTGTAGTTGAAAGATGCAGTATTAACAGCCAGTGAGGTAAACTCGCTAAAATTGACCACATCTCAGAAAATGTAAATATTCCATTTAAAAAATCAAATTACTATGAAAAAAATTCTGGTTATAGACTAACACTTGCTGTCAGATGCTTATAAAAAATAATCCAAACAGAAAAGAAAACTTTGTTTCCCAGCATGAGCCTAACTTCTACCACAGGACTTTCTAGCCCTAAGAAAGTTCTGCCATGTGAGAGTAGTTGTGAACAAACCGTGGCTACAGGAGTTTCCTTCTGCACAGTGGGGAGCTGCAGAAAGCAGGCGGGTACCACAGGTGGTGGACTTGGCGGAGAGAGGAGCATATGGGTTCGACAGCAGAAATAGATGTCACCATCTGGCACAAAACCCCTCAAATAATCCCATTACCTCCCTGTCCTACCCCTTATCCAGGTTGAGAGCAGAGGGCCTTTGAGATATATTTGATTTTTTCTTTATGACATAGTCCTGGTTTTAAGCAAATGTAGATAGAAGGTGATGTGTTTTGTTGGGGGTACCTGCCAAGGTGGAGTTCAAGGAAGAGGGGAGAAGTTTCTGAGGATGGACTCCCTCTGACATGATTGCTTGGATTGGAACTGGGATGTTTCCTGCGGGTGCTAATTAGAACAGGAAAAGTGTAATCTCCAGGAAAGAGGGATATCAGCATGCCAGCTGTTGGTGCACAAGTGAAATTGATTCCTGGATGACAGGTGGCTGCAGAAAGATTTCCTGGAGGCACTTCTTGCCAGACCCTAAATGACTTTCAAATGAGACTCCTGGACACAGACAGCTTGTTAGGTGGTTTAGGGGCTTATCCTGTGCAGGTTTTGAACATCAATACCAGGCTATGGGTGCTTGGGACACGGACAGTAAAGTCAGATATGCTGTGAATACCTTGCTGGACTTCTACATTTAGAATCTCAATGGTTGGGAGCTTTCAGAGCCTTACTTGGGATGATGGAAATCTGGAGACACGTGGCAAATGTTTCAGTATTTGCTGTTGCTGTGGAGTTTGTCCTTTGGTTGGTGTGCTTAGGTTGTTCCGTTGGCATGTCCGACGGAGCTTCTGTACATCCTTCATCAACTACGACACCATGCCTAGATTCCAATGACACGATGACATTTCATCAAATTTTAAAAACATGATTATTTGCACTGGAACAGCCCGCCCCTTTAGATGCCTAATAAAATAAAATCTGGAAACTGATCCCCAGATTGAAATTCCTTATATAAACAAGTGTGCCTTTGCTGCAGGAGTTGGTTGCCATTTTTACTCACCTGAAGAAGGTTCCTTGTTCATGTAAAAACGACCTGTCTGTCGGTTAAAGAACAGTTCTGCTCCCCATGGGTCAGAATGGTGCCGGCCACACATGCCTTATTGTCTTTTCCTAAGCTGGACCCAGTGATGCGTGCTGTGTGGACAGGGTACCCTTGGAATTGGATGAAACTCTGCACACCTCTTCAGATTTTCTCTTTACACAGGGGATGGCCAGAGTAGCCTCTGTCAGTGTCATCTATTCTAGAGACTGGAGAGAATCCTAGTTCTGCTGATGGTCAATGAGAATTCCATCCCCCACCCCACACCTCTTTCAGATCCATGAGAAAGGAGAGGAAGAGTTCAGTGAGAAGAGTGAACATTATTCTGGAATCAGTGAGGAGCCTCTGCTCACAGCAGATCAGGTACGAATCTCTCTCTCTCTCTCTCTCTCTCTCTAAATTCTTGGAACTTTTAGTTCCTTTGATAGACAAAAAGTCTGAATACATACCTGTCACATCCCTTTCAGGCAGTAGAAAAATGTATGGTCTTGTGGTGGCTGTGTCTCTGGTAAATTTCATGTCTCTTTAAGCCTCAGTTTATGCACCTGCTGTAATTAGGGATGTAATTCCTGACGTGTGTTGGATTTGGTCCATGTTTGATAACAGCCAGAGATGGGCTCAGCGTTTACTGCCTTCATTTCCTGCTAAGTGTCTTTATTGCAGCTTATTGTACTTGGGGTCAAGACACTTAAACAAGGGTCCCAAATAGCTGTTCTACAAGAATAGAAATGGCAGAAGAGGCTTCCAAGTGATGGACATTTTCTCATATTTCATAGAACACTGAAAACGTTGAGCCTTCCAAAAGAAGTATTAGAAATGCTTGTTGTTTTTTAAAAAAAAGATCTAATGTTTCACATTTTATTGAGTTACTTATATTTTGGTTTTAATAATTTGTTACTTAGGGAAAATACTCCTGAGTCTCTGGATTCCTTATTCAACCTTTGAGTCAACAACTATTTATGGGCACTTGCTTTGAGCAGGCACCTTTCAGGTGTTTTCACAGAGTGGTTCTGAAAAAGCTCCACTAGGAGTTTTGGTTCCAGAAAGTGCTTTTCAGTAAAAGGAACTCTTTCATATCTGTGGTAAAAAGGTGGGCTATAAACAGATAAGGATCAAGAGATTAAAGGGAACCAGATTAAAAAGAATAGGGGCTAGCAGTTACCTTGTGAATTTGGGGGGAAATACAATTCAGTGACACAAGTTCAATGATAATGACTCTGAAAGAGAAGCTCAGCCATAAAATTCTAAAGGGGGTTGGTGTAGTTTGCTCGTGTTCCATGAATGGCTTGCAGTAGTCAAAAGCTAAGTATCCCTTAAATTTGTGAGTGGAGATGGGAAAGCTTGGGAATAAAATAGAAATTATTCCAGAGGAGGGGACCTAAGTGCCTTTATCTTTGATCCAGCCTAACATAAAGGAACCCACTTCAAAGACCAGTTGGCCTTGGAGATGGAGTCCATCACAGCATCGAGAACAGACAAATATATAGATGCACTGTTCTGACCAGACTCGTGGATGGCTTCTTCCAGAAGTGGTCTTTGCTTATTCCATTTCCTTTATGTGTAAACAATTAATGTACAAAGTAGTTCAGTCTTATTCCTCTTGGCAGTTATCTAATTTTACTCTCTCTTCTAGGAGCTGTCCCCTACAAGAGTCTAGATTACAGCTGGGTTTCTTATCGATTTTCTGCTCTCCAGAACCTACCTGTCCTTTTTTTATGTCATTATCTTTATTTCCACTTTTGTTGGGCAGCTTTAGTTCCTGTCCAGGTGAATTCTGGAGGAAGAGCTATTTTCCTCTATGTAAAAAAGCAACTCCCCATTTTGAGTTATCCTGGGAACACTTTGGTTTTTTTCCCATCTTAAGCATCATCACAATGAATGGACTGGATTTTGTGTTTGAGTTGGGTAGATAAAATGTCTTTCCACTTAGAAAGAAAGTGCTCAGAAAATTGAAGTAAATGTTCCCTTCCAGGAAGCTCTGCTTCATTTCCTGAAAGAGCAGTTTATTCCCAATAAAGCACTCATCTAAATGATGTTCTTGGAAGAGTTTTGACATGAAAGAGGACTTCATATCAAAGGAAGAGTGTTTGTAAGCCTTTGGTCAGATCTAGTTTTATTATTCTTCAGTATTTATTAAGTAACAATACTGCTTTAGGAATTTTACAGACAGCAAATTAGGAACATCCTTCCCTGATCAGAATTCAAGCAGAGAAGAGTGAGCACTTCCTTGTGTACCTTCTCCAGGTGATTGAGGAGATTGAGGAGATGATGCAGAACTCCCCAGACCCTGAGGAGGAAGAGGAGGTTCTAGAAGAGGAGGATGGGGGAGAAACCTCCTCCCAGGCGGACTTGGTCCTCCTGCAGGAGATGCAGGCCTTGACCCAGACCTTCAACAACAACTGGTCCTACGAAGGTGAGAGTCCTGGGGGTGGGCTCACGGAGGACAAACTCAGCTCTGCCAGGCAGGGCACGTGCTTCACACGCCACTAAGAGAACCTCGGATCTAGGGAGTTGGCAATACCTTTCTTACTGGACATCAGGAGAGAAGTTAGCATTGCTGGGGGCGGAAGCAATATTAAAATGATAAAACGACCTGCTGTACAGCACAAGGAACTCTACTCAATACTGTGTAATGGCCTATATGGGAAAATCTAAAAAAAAAAAAAAAAAAGAGTGGATATATGGATATGTATAACTGATTCACTTTGCTGTACACCTGAAACTAACCCAACAGTGTAAATCAACTATAATCCAATAAAAATTTTTTAAAAATGAAAACAACGGTAAAACAAACCAAAGAACAAGACTAAAGCAGAACGAGTAGAGGAAATCTGAACCCACTATTCACAATGATCTACCATGAAATCAATGAACAAACCTACAAATGGTAATGATAATAATAGCTCGTATTTTTGGAGAGCTTTGGAGGGCCAGGTGCTGTTCTAAAACTTTCTATGCATAATCTCATTTCACGCCCGTGCCAACCCCATTAGGATTGAGCTAACTGAGTTTCCAAGAGGGTAAGTGACTTGTTTCGAGGCCACCGTTGCAGAAATATAATTAAGAAATAAAATCTCCTCCCCACCCAGAAAACCTCTCCACAGAAGTAGAGGTTTTCTTTCTGAGAAAATGAAAACAATTTCATTATTGAATTGATGCATGTCACAGTCAACCCACTAAAGGGATTGCAAAACTGGAAAGAAATCTAACCCGTGTCTACAGCTAACTGGACACAACCCATTACAATTTTGCAATTTAGAGTCAGGTGGCAAGTTAGGCCCCTATTTTCGTTCTTGGGGATGACTTTTCAAAGCAGCGGCTCCCAGGTCCTTGAGGAAGCACATCTGAGTCCTGAGACTGGCCAGTGGCTTATTTAGCATTAAAATGATGCACATATATTTGAAAAACAGAGAGAGAGAGATTCTGAAAGAAAAAGGGAGGTGAGGGGGGGCTTCCCTGGTGGCGCAGTGGTTGAGAGTCCGCCTGCCGTTGCAGGGGACGCGGGTTCGTGCCCCGGTCCGGGAAGATCCCACGTGCCGCGGAGAGGCTGGGCCCGTGAGCCGTGGCCGCTGAGCCTGCGCGTCCACAGCCTGTGCTCTGCAACGGGAGAGGCCACAACGGTGAGAGGCCCGCGTACCGCAAAAAAAACAAAACAAAAAAAAAAGGGAGGTGAGGAAGAGGGGAAGTTTCTTCCCTTATTTTCAACAGGGAGAATCAAGCCTCTTATTTTATTTTTTTAACATCTTTATTGGAGTATAATTGCTTTACAATGGTGTGTTAGTTTCTGCTTTATAACAAAGTGAATCAGCTATACGTATACACACATCCCCATATCTCTTCCCTCTTGCGTCTCCCTCCCACCCGTCCTATCCCACCCCTCTAGGTGGTCACAGAGCACAGAGCTGATCTCCCTGTGCTATGCGGCTGCTTCCCACTAGCTGTCTATTTTATATTTGGTAGTGTATAACATGTCCATGCCACTCTCTCACTTTGTCCCCACTTACCTTTCCCCTCCCCGTGTCCTCAAGTCCATTCTCTACGTCTGCGTCTTTATTCCTGTCCTGCCCCTAGGTTCTTCAGAACCTTTTTTTTTTTTTTTTTTAGATTTCATATATATGTGTTAGCATACAGTATTTGTTGTTTTCTCTTTCTGACTTACTTCACTCTGTATGACAGACTCTAGGTCCATCCACCTCACTACAAATAACTCAATTTCGTTTCTTTTTATGGCTGAGTAATATTCCATTGTATATATGTGCCACATCTTCTTTATCCAGTCATCTGTCAATGGACACTTAGGTTGCTTCCATGTCCCGGCTATTGTAAATAGAGCTGCAGTGAACATTGTGGTACATGACTCCTTTTGAATTATGGTTTTCCCAGGGTATATGCCCAGTAGTGGGATTGCTGGGTCCTATGGTAGTTCTATTTTTAGTTTTTCAAGGAACCTCCATACTGTTCTCCATAGTGGCTGTATCCATTTACATTCCCACCAACAGTGCAAGGGGGTTCCCTTTTCTCCACACCCTCTCCAGCATTTATTGTTTGTAGATTTTTTGATGATGGCCATTCTGACTGGTGTGAGGTGATACCTCATTGTAGTTTTGATTTGCATTTCTCTAATGATTAGTGATGTTGAGCACCCTTTCATGAGTTTGTTAAGCCTTTTATTTTTAATGCATATTTTGCCCCTGTGTCACATTCAAGTCTTAAGGGGTGGAGTCAAAATTTGAAACTAGGTAGGTTGACTGCAGAGTCCACACTCTTCATCTGTGTATCGTATTAACTCTCTGACACAGATTTGTGGTAATTATGATCCTGCAAAGAAAGAGGTGGATGAAGCGTGAAATTAAAAGATGTAACAGCAGTGGCAAAACTGAGTATAAAATTCATCCATCTGCGGGGATCGTGGTAACTAGGCGGCCGGAGGGGACACGTTCCCTGGGAGCGGATCCGAATGGGGGTGACGGGACTTATAAATGACGGAGAGGGAAGGCGGGCTGGTCAGGGTATAAAGGTCCAAGCATAGACTAGAATAATGGCGAAAATAGAGGCGTGATCTGAAGAACTGCACCCTCTAAGTAAAACCCTGTGGCTCTGAAGAGCAGAGGCAGGGCGATGGCAGCAGAAGGAATCCGCTGGGAGGGATGGAGTGGATTTGGCCCTGGTGCTGCATTCACAGCCACTCCAATCAGGCCATTCTCCGGCACACAAAGGTCCCACACATAGAACTGCTCAGCAAAAGACTCGGGAAAACGGCTGAAATGCAGAGTGAAATGGCAAAAACAGAAGGAGGAGGACAGCTCCAAAGAGTGAAATTAAAGGAGAAGGTTGAGCTAAGTCAGCAAATCCCCCAACAGAGCAGGAGCGGAAAGGGAAAGGAAAATGGATTCTGATGTAGAAACGAAAGATGCCACTAGGACGGGGCACATTCAAAAATATGCTCCCAAATCTACTTTAGGTGAAGAAGTCTCAGGGGACAAGAGTTTAAAACAAAGTGATCGGTGTCCTGTCTTCCCAGGTGCCCTTTCCTTTTCTCTGACAGTAGCAGACGACTCGGTACCAACAAGCCAGACTTCATTTTTCTGTACGTGTTGCCCATCTTTACATGTTTCACGTATTTGGGGGCACGTGCACCGCGGCACAGGACAGCAGGTGTAAAGAAGGCCTCAGATCGCTCTGCTGACTTTGCTGTCGGCTGTGTCTTGATCAGGTTTTGGGAATAAACACCACCTCTCTATTGCTCCTCAGCACGGATGCCAAACCCCTTCATCATGATTTTCCCCCCAATTCTTGACCCATTTCACATGAGGAATATTACAGAGACAGAGGGAAAATAGGGAGACGGAACAAGGGATCAAAACCCACACGTCTGCCCACACACGTTTTTTTGTTTTGTTTTGGTGGTACGCGGGCCTCTCGCTGTTGTGGCCTCTCCCGTTGCGGAGCACAGGCTCTGGATGCGCAGGCTCAGCGGCCATGGCTCATGGGCCCAGCCGCTCCGCAGCACGTGGGATCTTCCCGGACTGGGGCACGAACCCGTGTCCCCTGCATCGGCAGGCGATCTCTCAACCACTGCGCCACCAGGGAAGCCCTTCCCACACACGTTTTTGTGGACAGAGTCCACAGACTCCACAGTCCTTGGGGGCTGTTCTTCCTCCCTCCTTCATTTCCCCGAGATGATGTTCTCTTCCTCAGTCGATAACTGACTCTCCCTGCTGGCACGCCCCTAAATTGTGAAGGTCTGTCATGGCCCTTTGAGGAGCTGTCTGGGGCCGGGGGGTCTCCTGCAGACCTGTCAGGCGGCCAGGGCCCTGGGAGCCTCTCCAGTGGGCTGGGCTTGATGCAGTGACACTGCAGGATGGTCTTCCCCTGCAGGACTGAGGCACATGTCTGGGTCTGAGCTGACAGAGCTGCTGGACCAGGTGGAGGGCGCCATCCGAGACTTTTCAGAGGAGCTGGTGCAGCAGCTGGCCCGCCGGGACGAGCTGGAGTTCGAGAAGGAAGTGAAGAACTCCTTCATCACGGTGCTCATCGAGGTGCAGAACAAGCAGAAGGAGCAGCGAGAACTGATGAAGAAGAGGCGGAAAGAGAAAGGGCTGAGCTTGCAGAGCAGCCGGATAGAGAAGGGAAGCCAGATGCCACTCAAGGTAAGAGGACCGCCCGGCACGAGGACCAAGCACACCCACGCCTCCGGGCTCCCCGTTGCAGGTCCAGGGACCAGCCCTGCCGTGGCCCCAGACAGACCTGTCCTAAGCCGTGACAATGAGCAAGGACACCCTGGCAGACAGCAGAGCCACGAGAGGGAGAAGAGCCCACCCGTGTCCTCTGCTCTCCTAGAAGATGCCCGGTCTAACTGGAGGAGACAGGATGTAACACTGGAAAATAAGTGACTATGGCGTGTGCTCTCTTAAGCTAGATCTGAAAAAGTGGGGTGAAAGCATTTAGGATTGAAAGGAGTTGTGCCCTGGGACGAGCCTGCTACCAGCACAGCTTAGGGTCCTGACTCATCTCTTTAGGATGTCCATAGGGTGTTTCCGGATGGAACATTATGACGCCTTGTGATATTGACCAGATTCTTCTAACCAGTGGTTCTCCATCAGGGAAGCTCAGCAGAATCAGCTAAGGAGCTTTTTCAAAATACCTTTCCCTGGGCTCCCTCGCAGACCTACTGAATTGGGCCCGGGCATATGCATTTTGGAAAAAGCTTTCCAGATGAGGACAGTCATTTTACACCTGCCCTTCCCAATGGCTGGGCATTTTGTTTTCTTCCCTGAGACATTTTCATCCTCATCTGTCCAAGTTTCCCTCTGCTGCTTTATTTTCCTGTGTACACAATGGAGGCTGAAATGAGGAAACCCAGGAGTGTGGGGGGGGGGGGGGGTCTTGTCGCCCGAGGCACTTACTCAGATAAGAGTCTTTGAGACTCTGCTATTGCTTCTTGCAAAGCTCAGGCTGAAATTTTGGCCTGTCTCTTAGCCCAGGTCTTACCTTTGCTTTCTAGTCGCAGAATCGGGGCCCGGATCTGGGACAGTATGGAAGCTGACAGGTCCAGGTAGCTTAGGGAGGACACAGGTGTCCCTGGGGCAATGAATATGAGCGGGAAGCACTTGCCCTTCTGAGTCTCGTTGTCCTCCCCCCCCCCCCCCCAGCGCTTCAGCATGGAAGGCATCTCCAACATCCTGCAGAGCGGCATCCGCCAGACCTTTGGCCCCTCAGGAACTGACAAGCAGGTACAACCCATCTCCCTGCTCCCAGCTTCCTTCCCAGATTCTTGCAACTTGGTCTCTCCAACAGAGCAGGGGATGGTGATTCACTAGAATTATACCCGCACGGGGCCAGGTTGCAGGGGGAAATGTCCTAACAATTTCTTCCATTCTAAGGAGGAACAGAAAGTGTCTTTTTAAAGGCAAAGTTTTTTGAGCTTTAATATGAGAGGGCCTGGATAAAACTTAAAACTTAACACTACTTGTAGATCTATGAGTTCAGTCGTTTTCAGAACAAAATGCATTAAAGGGGAATCCACTTCCTGAAAGATCCCATCCAAGAGCTTCATTACCTCTGCCACACTGGGCCACCAGGTGAGCCAGTCCCACCAAGACTGCCTCTTCACTTCAGCTGCCCTGTTGACTGTAACCCGTGCTGTGGGGGTCTCCCGTTTAGCTCCATTTAGTCCATCACTTCTCACCTGAGAAGTGGCTTGCATTTCTGGCTCTCAGGTGCCTGCCATGTGCTAGGCTCTGTTGCTTAGGGCAGTACAGAGATGAGGAAACCCTGGTCCGGCCCTCATGCAATGCATAATAGTCTAACAGAGAAGGCCAATTTGTCAATAGACACCTTTGAGGTTGTACACAAAAACTGTGTATGTTTTAGACATATTTGTAGCTGAATCCTAAGTGTTAGAATTCTGGAACTACAGCCTGGGAAGAGATTTTAAGAACATCTAACTCACTCCCCTGAGTTCACAGCAGTGAGAACTAAGGCCCAGAGAGATTAGGCGTTTCCCCAAGGCCACGCTGCTAGTGGCAGGGCCAGGACTGAAACACAGGCCTCCTGGTCTAAAGCTCTTCTCACTCACGACCCCCAGGCTCCCTCAGAACCTTCCAGGTCTCTCTGGCCGGTGTTCTTTGATATCCCACTGGACTCTAAGATGATTTTGTTGTAGGAGCACCTCATCTCCAGCAGAGGGAGCAAACCCAACATCCCAGACCCAGGGCAGGGTTGAGGTTTTCTCACTAGTCATTTTGACCGAAGAGAAACCATTCATTCTCAAGTTGCACTGCAGAAGATAAGAAAATATCACCCCCCCACCCCCTTAGAATGTTGTCTGCTTTCAGCTTGGAGGAGAAAAAGCTCACCAGGATTCCTAAATAATCAAAAAGTTTCTAGTGTCAGAAGAATATATCCGTTGGAGTGGAAGGACATTCTTCCTGGCTAATATGGTAAAGTCTTACTTTTAAAGAGACATTTTCCAAAAATGGGGGAAAAGTCCTGAAACGATGGTGCGCACATCATCACGGGTGTTGTCGAGAACGTCAAATTTGACGGAGCGTGTTTTTTAGAGAAAAGCCCAATCCCCATGCAAGCTGTCAACCGTATCTCAGCCCCCGGGGGCCGGGCTTCTGTCTCACATGATGCACACCCTGCTTGTCTTCTAGTACCTGAACACGGTCATCCCTTACGAGAAGAAGGCCTCGCCCCCGTCGGTGGAAGATCTCCAGATGCTGACAAACAGTGAGTTCCTCCCATTTGCAGCGAGACCAGGGGCTCATTTCCCTCCCTCCCACCCTGTGAGTTGCACCCGTGGTATCTCAGTCCAGGGGTGTCCCCAGAGCAGTTTCTATGGGTCAAAATGTGCTCCACACCGTTGCATCACGTCCCCGGCACGGGGTACAATTAAAGAGTTCTGCAGCGATACCCAGAGCTGCCTCGTCTTTTCCCGGTTCCTGTAAGGGAAGAGACTTGCCAGAGAAAAGGAGCTGGTGGAAGAGGCTGGGGCGGTGGCAGGGTGGTAGTGGTGTGCAGGGGCTCTCTGTGGTTCATCCACCGGTCTCAAGGCTGTGCACTCTCTGCCTTGCCGTTTCTCTCTTCTGAAGCTTGAGGTTGCCTCGCGTCCCCAAGGCAGGGAGCTCCTTCTAAGGGACTGGCTGTATTTACTGAGAAGCAAGGTTTCTTGGGTGGGGTAAGGCTGATCAGAGAGAATAGAGTCTGGTTTTCATTCCAGGCAATGACTGCTTCCTCTCTTCCACTCTGACTCTAGTGTCAAGTAATATTAAGAAACATTCTGAGCTATGGGAGAAAACAGCCTGTGATAAAGAGCCTTTTGGAGGCAACATCTCTTTATAGACATCAAACACTACAACCCGCAAAGGGCCGGGGGGCACGTGGTGTCAGCCCTCAGTGTCAGCTGGATTCTTTTAGGAAGAGAAAAATCCTAGGCTGAGATGTGGGGACGGGCTCAGTGAATCACGAGACCGTCCATCTCCCTGGCAACCGTGCACTGCATTGAGTGACACACTGACGGGGCTGCGGCAGCCTGCAGCCCTGTTGCTGTGCTGCTGCCTCGGCGGGGATGGACCCCTGCAGGGCTATTTGACACCCTAGGGAATGGGAAGAGGAGCTTCAGCTGTTTGGCTGAGGAAGATAGATACCTCCTGGGCCCAGTGCTAAAGGTGCCCAAACGGTTTCATTTTTATCGTTTTGGAGAACTAAAGCAGGAGGTTCTGGTAAACGGAAATCTTGCCTACATCAATAGATACTGCGGCCTTGAGAACCTGGAATTTTAAAGTCAAAGTGCATCGGCTTCCTCATTTGGAGCGCCTTTATTTGCATACATATGCACAAAGATTTTTTTTTTTAATGGAAGCAGATAGAAACGAGCTGACATTTATAGGTGTTTGTATTTTCACAAGGAGTAAGCATTTGGAAAATAATTTGGACAAATTATGAAGGTTGATATATGTAGAGTACTCTATCGTACTCTTTTTTTTTTTCTATCATGCTCTTTTTAAAAAAGGAAGAGCTATAAATTTATGACAGATACCCATTCAGGAATTCAGTGTGAAATCCTTTCATTTTAATTAAGAAACACTGGGTTTGTTTACACATTTCAAGTTCATTTTAAAAGTTAGGGCTAGAGTATATCCATCATTTAGAATACTTTGGAAACATAGAAATGTGAACAAAAGGAAATAAGTAACTTCTTGTCCCCTTCACTGTGGTTACTGTATGGTGTTTTTCAGCCATAGTATTTTATGCCTTTTCCATATGGTTGGGATTATACCGGCTATAAAATTTCATATCATGATTTCAGTCACATCAGCTAACATTTGGTTAACATCCTTTTTATGGCTCTCTCTTCTGTCATATGGACATACGACATTCCAATATTTTATCCCTTTAAAAATAAAGCTGCCAACTTTCCTGAATACCAATTCTCCTGTAGATGATGAAAGCTCTCTTTTTGGGCACATCCTTGTATGGGTTCGTGAATAACAACTCCTCTTTCCCCAACTCCTGAGTCAGAAATGTAGGCCAGGGCTTCCCTGGTGGCGCAGTGGTTGAGAGTCCGCCTGCCGATGCAGGGGACGTGGGTTCGTGTCCCGGTCCGGGAAGATCCCACATGCCGCGGAGCGGCTGGGCCCGTGAGCCATGGCCGCTGGGCCTGCGCGTCCGGAGCCTGTGCTCCGCAACGGGAGAGGCCACAACAGTGAGAGGCCCGCGTACCGCAAAAAAAAAAAAAAAAAAAAAAAAAGAATGTAGGCCAAAGACTGGCTCCGGGGACTGGGCAATTTATATAAAGTTTGGATTTTGGAGATCACCTTAGTCACATATTGACTGAGTGCAATTATTGTATTTTTACGCCTATCTTCTTGGTGGGCAGCATTTAGTCTGCTTGTGCTCAGTTGCAAAGTATTTTCAGCCTATTACATCGAAGTGAATCCATGTCTAAAAATACGGAAGAAATAAAAGAAACCATTGCCTGGATGGCCTGAGGTCCAGTCTTTTTCTGGAGTTGGCCACGGACTCGTGCCACCATCAGGCTCTGTTCCTCACCCACTCCTGAGCTTTGGAGTCAAGTTCCATGACCCTGACTTGCAACGAGGCAAGGTAATCAATGGAAAACAGGACCTAGGAATGGACTGGGGGGGTCCCTCCATTGTAATGGTTGCCTCCTGACCCCAGCTAGCAGGGCCAGCTGATCTTTCGTGCTTTTTCCACTTGCCAAAAGTAATACATGTTCATGGAAAAAAACTGGACACTGTAGAGATATCACAGTAGAAGGGAACAACGCCCGGGGTCTCACACTCCGAGGTATCTGCTTTTTACGGTTTCATGCACATTCTTCCAGATTTTTCTATGAATATTAGCATTCATTATTTACTCATTTAAAATGAATACATAAAGTTCTGCAGCCTTCTTTCTTCATTCATAAGTATGTCTTGTATATAGACATCGCTCTCACCTCTCATGAAGCTGTATGAGACTGTGTATATACTATATACACCAGAGTTTACTTAAGGTATCCACTGATGAATAACTCTATTGTTGGATAACCCACCCCTGCCCTCACTTTTTGATAGTATAAGCAAGGTCCAGGTATTTTCTTGAAGGATTTTCTACAAAGCTGACTTCCACGACATGAATCATGAATATGAGAAGATGCTTCCTAGTTTAATAACAGAAAAATCTGTTTTAAAAACTTTTATAAAAAGCCTTTAGGCTTTATCCACTTCCCTATTGTTTGCTTCATGTGTAGGTCACATCCTGTTTCAACAAGAAGTCTGTAAGCTCCTTGAGGGTCATTAATACTCTTGCATTTCCACAAATTCTAGCGCTGTACTGGGCATAGAGTAGAAAATATTTGTGAAATTAAATTCATTTGCTGTTAATAAACTGGAGGCGAGAACTTTGCTAATAATATCTGTTTATACGAATAGAATGTCTTTAAAGACAGATTTATCGGTGGTTCCGTGATGTGACAGCTGTTATTCTTAACATTTGGATTGCATCTGAAAGCTGATTCCTTTTTTAAATTGCTTTGTTTATTTTTATGATCATTAAAGATACATACTTAGGAGGTGATGTGGAAATTATAGATGAGCACACACAAAAAAAGTAAAGGATAAAAGTGAAGTCACCTCATCCACAGGGCCACCCTGACTTTTTTTTTTTTTTTTTGCGGTACGCGGGCCTCTCACTGTTGTGGCCTCTCCTGTTGCCGAGCACAGGCTCTGGACGCGCAGGCTCAGTGGCCATGGCTCATGGGCCCAGCCGCTCCGCGGCATGTTGGATCCTCCCAGACCGGGGCACGAACCCGTGTCCCCTGCATCGGCAGGCAGACTCCCAATCACTGCGCCACCAGGGAAGCCCTGACCCTGACTCTTTTGATGGATTTCCCAGCAGCCCCCTCCCCGCCCCAGCAGGTTGAATGCTGACTCTTGCCAGAGGCTTCTAGACTTTGCTCAGTACTCAGTGCTCAGTACTTGTTTCCTTGACTCTGTCTCGCTCACTTTGGGTTGGTGGGTTGTCTGGCCCCAGAGGTGAGCCCTATGCTCTGATGCATCTTAGCTCCTTTCTCTCTCCTTCTCCAGTTCTCTTTGCCATGAAGGAGGATAATGAGAAGGTGCCCACTTTGCTGACGGACTACATTTTAAAAGGTGAGAGCGGCCCAGGCCTCTGGGAGCAGAAGCATCCTCTAGGGCCCCCTCCCCCAGGACTCCTGCTGGACACGTGGAACCCTCACCGCAGCCCTCCCAGGGCATCCACGCCAGGCCAGATCGGGCAGGGCCAGGGAACTCAGTGGACAATTGTGGGGAGGCCCTCGCCTTTGGATGTTGCTAGGAGGCCTGAGGAGGAGATTCCATCACCCCCGAGTCACCAGAGTGACTCCACACAAAAAGCAGCCAAACCAACAAAAGAGTTATTGTGAAAGTTCTCTGTGGCTTGGGCTATTTAGTGGCAAAAACAAAGCCAGAGGATACCTTTAACAGTTTCAACTACTTGGAAGGCAGCAAACTAGAGTTATGATTAGCGACATCCTTTCATAACTTTTTGTTTCATCTTTTATTATGGAAATTTTTAATATATATAAAAGTAGAGTGAATGGTATGATGAACTGCCATGTACTTAACATCCAGCTTTAACAATTATTAACTCCTGGCCAATCTAGTTTTCATTTATATCACTTCTCTCTTCCATGTTATTCTGAAGCAAATGCCAACCACTATATATATTTTTCATCCATGAATATTTCAGTGTACATTCCTAAAATATAACCACGATATCATGACCACAACTAGAAAAATAAAAAATGTAAAAGTATCTTTGAGGGACTCCCCTGGCCATCCAGTGGTTAAGATTCCACACTTCCACTGCAGGGGGCTCAGGTTCGATCCCTGGTCGAACTAAGATCCCACATGCCTCATGGCATGACCAAAAAAAAAAAAAAAAAGTATCTTTGATTACCCAACCAGTGTTCAGGTTTCCCTGATTTTCCTATAAATTTTTTTCAGGTTATTTGTTTGAATCAGGATCCAAAGAAGGTCCATACATTACAATTGCATAATGTATCTCTTAAATCTCTTTTAATATATATAGGTTCCCCTTTCCCTCCTCTCTCTCATTCTTTGCATTTTATTTCTTAGAGAAACCAGGTTATTTGCCCCATAGCATTTCCTCATTCCGGCTTTTCCTCGGTAGTTGTGTCCTCACGGTTTCATTTAATACGTTCTTCAACCTTTTGTATTTCTTGTTGCCCAGTAGAGCTAGAGGACTGACCACATTCAGATCGTCCACACCAGACCAGACCAGGCAGGGCCAGAGAGCTCAGTGTACAATTGTCCACAAAATTTTTGATAAGTTTTAGGTTATCAATGGTTGTAAACTTCCATTAAGAGACCTATTACCTGGTTGTCTTTCTTTGGGGGATATTA
The DNA here is from genome assembly GCF_963924675.1 of Phocoena phocoena. NCBI lineage: Eukaryota > Metazoa > Chordata > Mammalia > Artiodactyla > Phocoenidae > Phocoena > Phocoena phocoena. The sequence continues at coordinate 8,917,547 of NC_089226.1, forward strand.
ATATCTGTATTAGTCTGCTCAGGCTGCTGAAACAGAAGACCGGGTGGCTTAAACAACAGAAATTTATTTTCTCGCAGTTCTGGAGAGTAGAAGTCCAGGTTCAAGGGGCCAGTAAAGTGGGTTTCTAGTGAGGGCTCTCTTCTTGGCTTGTAAACAGCTACCTTCTCGCTATGTTCTCACACGGCCTTTCTTCTGTGTGTGTGGGGAGAGTGCCAGAGCGCTCTGGTGCTTCTTCTTACAAGGACACTAATCCCGGCAGATCAGAGCCCCACCCATAAGACTTCATTTAACCCTCCCTCCTTAGAGGCTCCATCTCCAAAGACAGCTGCACTGGGGGTTAGGGCTTCAACATGAATTCTTGGGGGGACACAAACATTGATTGTGTAACACTCTCCATCAATGGTCAGTCATTGTCCAGATTCTGTTTTTCATTAGGTTTTGCTCCACAGGCACAACCTTGGGCGCAGCTTCCAAAGGCTTGTGGACCTCAGTTTAGAACCTCTGAGCTGTATTGTTTCCATAAGGCTCAGAAAGATTAATATTGAATTTCCGCAGGATGAATTTAGGCTAAACATTGGGAAGAACTTCTGACTCTTAAAGGTTTTTAAAGAGTATCCCATTTCTCAAAGGAGGTGTGTAGAAATGGGTTCTATACGTCTGGGAGCCCGAGAGCTAGACTTTACCCCTCACGATCCACTGAAATGTCAGTGAATTTATAAAACTAGTTAACATTTACTGAGCACTTTCTATTTGCCTCTGAGCAACCCTGTGGAGTAGGCAGAGGCACAGTCTACTGTATACATGAAGAAACAAGCACAGGTAGGAGAAGTTATTTCCCGAAGGTCATAGAATTTGTAACAGCCAGACCCAGGATGTGAACCCAAGCAGATGGGCAGCAGAGACCATGCAGTTAATCATTACACTGAACAATCGCCTATCCCTGGCTCTTCCTCCTTCTGGAAGGAAGACACGTGATCACCATCCTTCCCTGGTTCTAAGGGGACAGTTCTCTGCTCAGGACGCAGGCGAGAGGCTGGCGTGACCGCTCTCGGCCACGGACACCCTGGGCTGGCAGGTCTGGCCACACACTTGCTTTGACATCCCTTTTCTCCTCTTCTCTTTCCAGTGCTCTGTCCTACCTAACCTTGCCCTTGGGAGCAGCCTTGCTGCGGAGGTCACTGAGCAAGAGTCATCCCACCGCAGGGACTGCATGACACCACGTAGCCTCCGCCGTGTATTTAAACGTGTATAGCTTAACCTGGATTAAACATGAGCAAATGCGCGGGGTCCTTTGCTGTTGGCTTCTAGTCCTAGTAACCATTGGATGCATGACCGAGGGGCAGGGCTGGTGACGTCACCTCCTCTCTGCCTGTGTCGGAGGGAGGTAGACGCTGTCGCCACTCATGGTGTAGTCTGGCTCCAGCCCTCAAAAACAGCTTCCACCCTAAGACTAATTTTGAAATAAACCTTCATTTAATTAATATTCTTCATGTGCTCTGGCGTGTGGTGCCCCTCGGCCCTCTGGTACAGACCTCCAGGGAAAGGATGTGTAGCTGCAACTTGATGCTCGTGGCCCGTGGCAGCCAACACGGCGTTTAGGGCTGGGCCGGGGTCGGGGGGGTGGTGCATGCCATGCCCTGTGGCGGGGCTGCAGTCGTACAGACGGGAGGACGAGGCCATCTGCAGACGCCTAAGATCTAACTGCTTGACAGCTTTACAGGGAGCCGCACGCTGAGTTGGAGGAGCTACTGGTTAGAGAGGAGATTGTGAAGTTAGCGCATGGCAAGTGAAGCTCGGGGGGAGCGGCTGGGCAGCTGTGGTGCCTCCTGTTGGGATGGCCGGGTTGACTCCAGGAAGCCCAGGTGCTGGAGGGCATCAGCTCCGCTGGGTTCTCCCAGCGTGGGGGTCCCGGCTGCTTTCCTGACTGCTCCCACTGACCCCCGGTATCCTCTGGCCGTGCGTGCCCTCCTTGCCCTCCCTGCAGCCCTCGACTCCCATGTGCTGTCCCCGGCATTGCCAGCCTCTTTGGGCCAGCAGGTGAAAGCTGTCCTCGTATCCGGAGGGGGCTCGATTTCACCACGACCTGAACTGTTTTGGCTTCCATCTTCTGGCTTGAATGATATTAACTCTGCAGATTCCCACAGTCCTGTCTTAAAACAAAACTTTTATCAAGTACTTGCTATGCACCTGCCACTAGCTTTGTCACCTCTACAAATCATCTTGCATCTCAGCAGCCCTACGTAGGTAGTAGCATTGCCCTGATAGAAGGATGCGGAGACCAAGAAGCAGAGATGCTCAAAGTGGTGGAGTCAGACTGGCACCTCGTCCTCTAATCCAGTTAGATCTCCACCCCCTCTTAGGAGTTTGGCGTTTGTGTGCCCCACGGAAAGCCGTGCTTCACCACACTGGCAACTCCACAGAAGGCCACAGATCGACACAGGTGACAATAGAAGGCATCCTTGTTGCCCTGCCTCTCACTTCCTGGGCCTCTGCTTTTCTAGGAGTGGTGCCGTAGAGCAGTAGCAGTCTTCCCTGGGGGTGAGGGGGCGGGGAAACTACCCCAGTGCCTGCAGCTCAAACTCAGGCATCTACACAGAGCAGGACTTCTGTGTGGACAGAGCCCCGGCCACTATAGGAAGGTGGAAACACCACAAGGTACCCAATGCAAATCCTCAGGGGTCAGCATGTGTACCTAAGTACAAGAGCTTTGACGAAAAGGGGCACCTGCAGCTCTGCGTTCTTTGGTGCCACGGCCAAGGGGCAAAGGGCCACTGGCGGGGTGAGGTCCTTAGCACGCTTCACACTTTGCCAGCCATGGGGGGGTGGGGTGGGGTGGGGGAAAAAAAAAAAAAAAATCAGTGAATTCCCAAGAGCCTTCCTTCCTGCCTTGGATTTGTCAGATCTGGGTCAGCCACTCCTTTCCCCCAATTTATCCTGCCAGCAGGTGTCTGAAGCAGCAGAGACAAGCTAATCAAAGCTGCTGGCAGTTAAAAATAAGCCTCAGGTGCCAGGGAGATGCTCCATCTCGGAGGAGGTGAGTCTAGCAGGACGGGGGCGGGGGTGGGAGTAGCGGCTGCTGTTTCCCTCCTGTTGTCCACATCGGGAGCCGAGGGGGATAGTAAATCAACGTCTCGTGGTTTTGCATCACCCTTTCCTCTGTCCTTGCTACTCAACATGAGGGGCCCAGACCAGCAGCAGTGACAGCGCGTAGAAACTTGTTAGAAACGCAAAACTCAGGCCCAGCGCCCAGCAACCCCCCCGCCCCACCGTTGGAAGCTGCATTTTAACGAGATTTCCAGGTAATTGGTGTTTGTGTTACGTTTGGAGACGCTTTGCTAAGCTTTCGGTAAAAAGCTGGAGCCCTGACTCTCGGAGACTGAACCCTCAGAAAGCAAGGATGGTGTGATTAACAGGTGACCTCACTGTCTCTCCCCCGCACTCTGGTCCTCATCCCTCAGGGTCCCAGGGTGGATGGATACTTCTAACTCCAGTCAGTCCCGACGGCAAAGCTCAAGTCGACCTAGGGACTTGAGCTAGGCACTCAGCCAGGACCACCGGGGAGCCAGGGCCTGCAGGACACCCTCCTGGGCAGGTAGGACGTAGTTCGGCCAGCAGGCTCCTTCACTGAGGTCCATCCGCATCAATTAAAGGCCTCCATGTGGGTTTGCGAAGCTTAATCTGATCCAGTCTTGGTGAGGAAATGCCGTTGTCGGGCCTGATGCCAGCCTTTGGTTGTGTAGAATCGAAACAAACTATCCTATGTCCCCACACTCCCTTTCCTTGCATCTCTGCTTCAAGACGGGAGACAGATGTGGTATCTCAGAAAGAAAACCCAAAGGAAAATAAATTAATTAATTAATTTAAAAAGAAAAAGGACTTCCCTGGTTGGCACAGTGGTTAAGAATCCGCCTGCCAACGCAAGGGACACGGGTTCAAGCCCTGGTCCAGGAAGATCCCACATGCCGTGGAGCAGCTAAGCCCGTGTGCCACAACTACAGAGCCCATGAGCCACAACTACTGAAGCCTGTGTGCCTAGAGCCCGTGCTCCGCAACAAAGTGTAGCCCCCGCTCTCCGCAACTAGAGAAAAGCCCGCGCGCTGCAACAAAGACCCAGTGCAGACAAAACTAAATAAATAAACAAATTAAAGAAAAAGAAAACCCAAAGGGAAGGACGTTGGGATACTAAGTTTTACGGGATGAGTTGGATTTTTAAAATGAAATAAACCTTTTGCGTGCTCACTGGAATAATATCTGGAGTATAACTATCTTCTAGAGGCCAGGGAAGAGACGGGGAAAATCATAAGGTGCAATCCAATGGGTGTTTCAGTATGAATGATGGACCAAGTCCTAACGGGCGTGATGAGTCCGTTCCATGGGCTTTGAGCATCACTGTGTCCTAGGGACTCCCCCAGCGGCCCCGTCACAAAGAGCGCTTCCGGTCTCACCAAAGGCCAGGAGCAGGGGGCACCCCAGGGGCCCAGCCCTCCTTCAGCAGAAGCGTGAATCGGGAGGGAGCCGGGAGAGGTGACACCCGGGCCAGCGTCCACGATTAGTATGCGTGGAGGGGAGAGTAATTAGATGCAGCTCTTGGAGAAGAGACACGTTCTTGATGGCGCCTGATGATTTATTTCCTTGGGAGGATGAGAGGAGACTCCTTAGGATTTCTGTCTGAGCCTGAGCTTTGCTCTCCTCCTCCCTTCGTGAGAGAGGGGACGCAGAGGCCACTCTGCTTACCAGGAAGGTGCTTGGCTTCATATTACTGCCTTTCTTTTAAAAGAACAATGGGCCACCTTAACCCACAGCCTCGCAGCTCCAGCCCCCCACCCCCTGCCCAAGCCCTCATGCATATTCATCCTGCTTCAAAGAGCACAGCATGGAATATGCAAATTGGCCAGGCAGGAGCTGGTTGGCATTTTGATAATAGCTTTGTCTGACAAACCCCAGAGACACACGCACATCTAGTTCCTCTCTCTCTTTATCTCTCTCTCTCTCTTCCCCTCCCTCCCTCCCTCCCTCTCTCCCCTTCCTCTATCCTGTGTCCCCCTCTTCATTCTCTCTTCCACTCCCCATCTGTCAGAGAACAGGAAAATGAAGCGAGTTAATGAAAGGCCAGGTGTCTGCATTCCAGTCCAGTGTATTTCCACTTTTCTCTCCTCCTCCTTGAACAGAACCATTTTGTTTTTCCCATTAAAGTGTTCCTGATCCGACAACGCCTGGGGCCCCGGGCCTGCCCTCTGCTCTCAGTGGCCTCCCCGACTTCGTCTGGGCCCCATTCTCTGCTCTCTCTCCCAGAGATGAGCTCCCTTCTCTTTGTCCTTCCATCTTTCAACCTGGTTTTACTGTCAACAGTCGAGCCTAAAAAACCCAAGAACCTGGCCTTGCCCTCTGAACAGGAGGGAAGGAATCACCTACACAGGCTGGAAGTGAGGGGGGCTTGGATGTCTGTTGTCATCACTGACAGGTTACTAGGACTCAGCAGTTCCTGACCTCTCGCATCCATCTCTACGACACATCTGAGCAGCCATCAGCAACGGCGCAATGGACCTGCCTTTGCCCCGTTCTTGGTCCCCGTCTGTTGATAGACAACAGCGGCCTCTCCCCCAACACTATCTCCCCAAGCCCCTGCCGCAGCACCGCTCCTAGAAAAGCACGCAGAGCAATTTCTCAAGGACTTAGGTCCTACCCTTCCCCCCCCCAATGTAAATGGTTGCTCCTAGAAAAGTACGCAGAGCAATTTCTTAAGGACTTAGGTCCTGCCCCTCCCCCCAAAATGTAAATGGTTCCAGCTGGAGGTGGTGGGCTACTGGGTAGATGCTCTGCCTTGGGAGAAGCAGCTAAGGTTTGGATCCCACGTCTGTGAAGGCTGTTTCATCTGGGAAACTTACAGGAGGAAAGCAGAGGCAGGGGCAGGGATGCAGGCACCTCCGAGGATTTCAGGCGAGAGGGGAGTCTCTTCCGTTGACCTTGAAGGCCAGCCCTGATCAAGCCAAAGCTCAGGAGGCAAATTACCTCATAGAAGGAGCATGGGTTTGAGGCTTGGGTCCAAATCCCAGCTCTACTACCTATTCGCAAAATAATTTTTGAGAAAATTATTTAATTTCTCTGTTTCCGTATTTTAGAAATGGGTATTAATAATAATGCCAGTAATTCCCCCAGGGCTTTTTGGAATCATTTACAGTATCTAGCATATATGCTAAGTGCTCAGTACATTGTGACTTTTATTGTTGCTGGTAAACTTCCAGGAACATAGAGAAAGGACTGGGCCCTATGGCCTCTTAAGCCTCATCATTTTCTCAATCCAGAAGCAACCAGGAACACCTGAAAGCAAAACCAAAACAAGATAGGGTGTGGCCTGTTCCCCTCAAATCGGCCTCACCACCCCCACCCCCTTTAGGCTCCCTAAATCCTGCTTAGTGGTGGCCCATCTGATTCTAGGACCAGTGGCCTCTGGGCTCTCCTGCACAAGGCGACAAAACCAAGAGGCAGAGCTGGGTCATATTCTGATTTCTCAGCAGGTTCATTCAGGGTGGGTGGTGGAGGAGGGACGGTGAAAAGTCACATTTATTTTTGCACTTAGAGAAAAGATTCTATTTTCACCGGCAAGGAGACAGGTAGAATGACAGAAGAGGAAGCACACAGGCCACCCCAGACGCAGTCAGAGAAGCCTCACGTGCTGTAGGATTACAACGTGATCCGATCAGGTGGGGTCATGAGGATAAATTCATGAGGTTGGAGAAAGGCACTGCAGATATCCCGCAGAGGAAGTAAGCCTCGAAGATCACTGCTTCCTCCACCCGCCGCCAGAGGGCAGCTCTCAGCTCGAGGGGTGGAGGTTGGCGGGATCCGGTGAATCTATGCAACGCTGGAGGGCCCCGGGCTCCCGTAGCTGGACGTGGACGGCAAAGGTGGGTGACAATTTACAATGCGCTGTGGATGGGGTTCCCACAGGGAGTGGGCAAGTTGGGTTTACTGACCCTTGGTGCCCTTTCCAGGACTGAGAAACAGTGTTTTCACTCTAGCCTGGGATCTTTGTTGTGTGCAAAGACCCCTAGAGGGGGCGGTACGGAGGGCAACAAGGCCCTTGCGGCTCAGAGCGACTCACCGCGGAGCTTTTTCTGCAATCAGGCTTGGGTGAAGCAGTGGTTCAGCATCTCCGGGGTGCTATTCAAAATGCACCGACCTCAGCCCCACCCTTGGAGAGTCTGCTCTAGCAGACTGAGAATGGAATTTGGGCGCCTTCACCTCCAAAACCCTGCTCAGTAATTCTGAGGTGCCTCCTGCAGAGAACTCCTGAGGTGGAGATTGGGAGAGAGACGAAGATGCCCTTGGGCATGGAGGCGCTGGGGGGATTTCGTCACAAGAGAGCTAGGTTATTTCATCTCCTCCCAAAATGTGACCCCACATGCATACACAGCGCCATGCAGGCAAAGGGGCAGCAGGAAAAGTGGAGTAGGCTAGCTGCTGGGGGCCTGGGCAGTGATGTGGTCTCAGCTTCCCCAGCAGGGCTGGGGTCATCCGCAGGGAGGAGAGGCATCCCCAGGAGGAGCTGGGGGTCCGCTGCACTGTCGTCCGCGGGACTGAGTTTCATAGAAGATCCACCAAAGGGGAACTTAAAGACCCTCCCCTCTCACCCCCTCGCTGTGCAGGTGAGGAAGTGAATTTAGGTGGTCCCTGTGGGTGAGGGGAAGTATCGGCAGAGTCTCAGTCAAATCCAGGGGAAGCCAGTGCTCTTTCTTTCCCTGCAAAGGAGTCACGGGAGGCCCGCAGGTGGGCAGAGCTGGCCTTGCATGAGTCTGATATCATAAAATGTTGCAGTACTGTGGGGGGAAGAACCACCCAGAGATTCACGAAAGAGCAGGTGGATGGGAGAGCTGCATACCTGAAGTGAGTTCTCTGGATAATGCTTGGGTGTAATAAGATGAAAAGAATCTGAAAATGAAAAGGTATAATGAGATATACACAACTGAAGGGAATTGTCTTAAATGGCTGATTGTAATGAGATGCACATAAATTGTCAGGCTTGTAATGAAATGAAAAAAAATTCTTGCCTGGTAATACTGGGTGTAATGTCTACACCTGAAATAAGTCGTCTCAGTGCACTGAATGTAATGAGATGCACATAATTTTAAAGAGTGTAATGAGATGAGAAATAAATCAAACACTTGTCTTAAAATGAAAGATGTACTAAGAGGCATACACCTGAAGGGCATTGTCCTAAATGGTTTTGCTTTAATGAGATGCATTTAATTTGCAAAGGGGCTAAATGAGATTGGCCCAGAGAGAGGCTGAGAAATATAAAAGTATAGGGTACACTTGAAAGTGGTATCATAAAATCTGCCTGGTATGTGGGATGGAAATAAGATGCTACCTTAGAAATGTGTGGAGGACTTCCCTGCTGGCACAGCGGTTAAGAATCCGCCTGCCAATGCAGGGACACGGGTTTGAGCCCTGGTCTGGGAAGATCCCACATGCTGCGGAGCAACTAAGCCCGTGCGCCACAACTACAACTGCTGTGCCTGCACTCTAGAGCCCGCAAGCCACAACTACTGAGCCCGAGTGCCACAACTACTGAAGCCCGCATGCCTAGAGCCCGTGCTCCACAAGAGAAGCCACCGCAATGAGAAGCCTGCACACCACAACGAAGAGTAACCCCCGCTCACCACAACTAGAGAAAGCCCGCGCACAGCAACGAAGACCCAGCACAGCCAAAAAGAAAGAAAGGAAGGAAGAGAGGAAGAAAGCAATGCATGGAGCGTGATGCTATTGGCATTCTTTCTGCCGGTCCTCTGTGACCTTTGGCCTGGGCTGCTCTGCAAAGTTAAATTATCCTCTGTCCCCCATACGATGCCAGGCACATAGTAGGCACCTGTGGATACTCACTGAAGGATTAACTGGCTCAGGGAGTTGTAGTGTATTTAGCAAAAGGAAGTTAAGGGGAGCAGCTATAAAACAAGGAACTTCTAAAAGGCACCTGAAAACTATTTTCTGAGAGCGATGTTTCTCAAAGTCTTTAGCATCTTGATCAGAATCTGGGAAAAATCTAGTCGTGGGACCTAATCATATATAACAAGCAACCTGGTGGTTTTTATGCCTCAAGGCTCATGATCACTTCTGAGGGCCAGGTAGGCAGGCAACGTATGAGTGAAGGTATCTGGATGTCAGACACAGGTACCTTTGCAATTAAAGGTGGGAGATTCTTCACTTCCACAAATATATTCTCCTGAAGTTTTTTCAAAGGCAGAGTCCCCCCCCCCCCTTTTTTTTTCCTGCGGTACGCGGGCCTCTCACTGTTGTGGCCTCTCCCGTTGAGGAGCACAGGCTCCGGACGCGCGGGCTCAGCGGCCATGGCTCACGGGCCCAGCCGCTCCGTGGCATGTGGGATCTTCCCGGACCGGGGCAGGAACCCGTGTCCCCTGCATCGGCAGGTGGACTCTCAACCACTGCGCCACCAGGGATGTGCAGAGCGCCCCCCCCCCACAACTTTTTTTTTTAAAGGAACCATTGTTTTATTTTTATAAATTTACTTTTATTTATTTATTTTTGGCTGCATTGGGTCTTCGTTGCTGCGTGCGGGCTTTCTCTAGCTGCGGTGAGCGGGGGCTACTCCTTGTTGCGGTGCACGGGCTTCTCGTTGCGGTGGCTTCTCTTGCGGAGCATGGGCTCTAGGTGCACAGGCTCAGTAGTTGTGGCTTGGGGGCTCAGTAGTTGTGGCGCACGGGCCTAGCCACTCTGTGGCATGTGGGATCTTCCCGGACCAGGGCTCGAATCCGTGTCCCCTGCATTGGCAGGCGGATTCTTAACCATGCGCCACCAGTGATGTGCCACCATCACTCTTGATAGAGCAATGGGTATAAAGCTATATTTTCCTTTTTAAAAAAACCACTCAAATATTGGAGGGAAAGGCAAAAAAGGAAAAGAATAAAAGGGAGGAGGAAGCTTAATTAGTCAACGAGCCATCCAAGGGGCGGCCGCCCAATAATAAATGACCCTCAGCCTTCCGGTTGGGGGATCACATGAGTTGCCATTGTCATGACAACCTGGAGCCCACATCATCGGGGGCGGCAGTGACTCAACTACATTCAGCTGTAGCCGGGTGGGAATATAGGTCCCGAGTTGCCTGATTGCCCGATTTTTGAAGAGAAACCAGGAATCTGAATTTTTATGTGCAACCTTCTAACTTAAATGTTGGCCCCCAAATTTTACAAAACAGTATATGGTCCAGACAAAACATGACCGTGAGCTGAATTTGACCTGAGTGCCTCCTGTTTACAGCTCTGAATGATCAAGTTTGAGGTCATTGTCCTAGGATGCGATCATAACTCATCCATTATGGGGATGTTAGGAGCTCACTTCAGTCTCAATCTTCCCCTAGAATGTGAATTCTCTGAAGGCAAGAACTATGTCTTTGTCGATCACAGTTATATCCTCCGTATCTAGAACTGCCTGGGACAGAGTCGGCGCTCAATTAATACATGAATGAATGAGTTCGTGCCGGCTGCAGTGTGACAGTCACTGCCCTCATCTGGTCACATCCAAGGCAGCAGAGAGGTCCCATGGTCGAGGAAGTTGAGCTCTGGTCATGAACTTCCCTGAGCAGGAATCTCCAATCAGTTCATCCCTGATAGGCTCAGGGCTGGGGCTAAAAGTTAGTCTGAACATTTCCCAGGGCCCTGATACCACAGCTCCATTTTGGGGGTAAAGGAACCTCTCCCCCACCCCCACCCCCGCATTGTCCCATCTCTTACTTCTGCATGGACTGTGGCACATCTTCTCCGTGGGTTGGATAGGATTGGGGTCATGCACAGAAAGCTTGCTGCCTTCTCAAAACACAAGCACCCACATCTCAAATGATTTAGGAAACCACTTTTTAGTTAGAAGCATTGTGTAAAAGATGGTGGAACTTGAGAGAAACACTTAGGAAGGGGTGGGAGAGGCTGGGGTAGAGCCACTGTAATTTCTGAGAGTAGTGTTTCCTGAAATGTGTTTTGTGTGTAACTAGTATAATTGAATAGACATTACTTGAAAAAAAAAAAAATACTTTTGGGGAACATGTTAAACAGAGACAGGCTTCTTTCCTGCAGGACTTCTCAGAGGCTTTAATGTACTAATGCACATTATGAAACTCCTCTATCAAAATATAATATGCAGTTCATCCTAGACTAATTAGGCTGTGGAATTTTTTATTTTATTTTATTTTTTTGGATAGCATATCTTTTAAGACGGTGTTCCTTGGAAATCACTGCTTTGAAAGCTGTCTTCCTGGCTCTGAAAGGTGAGGTTCTAGGTATCAGCGTCCTGTGGCTCTTGAGACTTTTTTCACTGCCCAGAGGTGGCGTCTCTGCTGTGTTTGCAGAATCTCCAGGTGTGACTGGGGGCTGGGCTCTGGGAGGGCGGTGACCCAGGGGACCGCTATCCATGCTGCGTGGAGATCCGTTTTGCCTGTGGAATCACTCCCTTTCCCATCTTCAGCCTGGCCAGAGGGTGTCCACGGGTAAGTGTGAACTCTGCAGCCTTTTTGAACTGGAACGAGGAACCCTCCCTCCTGCTTCTAAACCGATACCCCAGTACAGGGCCCAGATAAGGAAACCTCTAGGTTGAAAGTAACATGAAAGACTGCCTCTCACTTAGTTGGGGAGATAGCTGCCTCTAACTTTCTTCCCGCCCTAGGGAATAGAGTGCTGAATTATGCGGTTCAAAGGGCAGGCTACGCTCTGGACACAGCTCCTGGATTCACTGTGGCAGTCAAGACTGCCTCTCCTTCCTGATTCCCGGGACCTTTCACCTGAGGGATAGGGCATGTGAGGGCTGGGGGAGGGGCAGTGGTGGCCCCGACTTGGATGGAGGTCGGAAAAGCAAGGGGCTTTGAGGGTAGAGTGTGGTGGAAGAGCTCCCCTGCTATGGGGGCAGCCTGCCAGGAGAGGGCAGTGCAGAGCCTCCTCCTGTCTTCCCTCCTTCATCTCTTTGTCTTGGAGCAGACACGTCTGCGCTGAGTGTACTGAACTTGGCCGTCGTCCTCCCCAGAGAGGTGAACTGAGGACACCCAGAAAGCCTTCTTCCTTGGTCCTTTCATGGGTATTCAGGTCAACAAGGAGTATGCTGAGGTCTCCAAATTTTCTCTGGTCCAGGGTCCCCCTAACCCCTAATCACAGAAAAAGAGAATCGTGTGCCAGAATTATGGTAGGTAATAAGGTTTACTGAAAACTCGGCCACATTCAGTACTGGTTTGGTGGATACATCAGAAGAGGTTGCATAACATTAATTAGGCAGGAGGAGGGGGCTGGGAGGAGGATGTGTGGGCACATGTGTGCAGGTGTGCCTTGTGCTGGGGTGGGATGCCTGTCAAAAGTGATAAGTGGAAGGGTGTGCATGTGAACAAGAAAAAGAACCAGAACAGGAAATGTATTTTATCCCGCTTCACGTTGCAAAATTCTCACGCCAGAAAAGCTAGACTTTCCTCTACCTATGGCATCAAAAGGGAGTAAAAAATGATTGGATCACCCAGATTATAAATAAGGTTATTTGTTTCTCAAAAATCCTTATTAAAACATTAAATATCAGCTCTTTTGGGGGAAGAAATACATTCATTTCAGGGAGACCTCAGGAAAGCCACCATCCTTTTGCTCCTCCTTCGGGGGCCCCGCGGGGGCCCTTGAGTTGAGCCAGGCAGCCGCTCACATCCTGCCACTGATGGAGATGGCCAACGCACGACTGACACATGAAGCTGCAAGTCCATTAAATTAACTTCAATGGAAAACACACGTGTGATCAGTCCCGTCATTCACAGCCATAGGGGTGGGAGGGAACGGGAGGATGGGGTGCCAACCCCGGGGGACTGGATGTTGGGGTGGGTGTGTGTTGGGCAGATGGTGGGAAGACTCCTCCTCCTGGTGGAGCCCCAGTTCCTCCAGTGCTGTGTAAGTGATGGTGTGTAGAACAGTGAGGCGGGGGTGGGGGTGGGGCACCTCCTCCACACTTTGGATATTGATGAGAAGAGGGATGTAGCACCTTCTCCAACCCCTGGCTTCCCACTGGGCTGGATGCTTCTTTCCAATGTTTCTTCTGCCTCCTCTGAAGGACAGAGTGAAGACGAGAGGATGAAGGCTGGTGGAGCCGACCTGGGAGCAGGGCGACAGCAGTGAGGGACAGGAAGGGTGGACAGATTCCAAGCTAACCTGGCTCCACCCTCTCTGATGGCCCCTGGAGGGGGCGGAACGTCTGGGGAGCTCCACCTGAGGGCTGGAACATCTGGGATAAGACACCGCTGTCCTGTTGTTACAGGAGCTGAGTTCTGTGACCACTGGGGATAGCTGTGGTCCCCAAAGTCACCTTGATATGGCTCCTACCCCAGGTTCTGCCATCTCCTTGGGTCCTGGAGCCAACCCAGGTGAAGGGGCTCCGCTTTACCTCCTATAAACGAGCCCACCAGCTTACCACTGATTTCCAGGAGAGAGAGAAGGCAGCTCCGGTGGCTCCCATCCCTCTCTCCCAAGTCCACGGCTGCCTGTGCCCAGAGACAGGGCCTTGGAGGGCTGAGAGGAGCTCCAGGAGTCCAGGTCCCACCCTGGTCTGCCGGATGTGACGCCTCAGGCCGTTCCCCTCCTCCAGCCATGGATTATACGTTGAGGCTCCCTCCTGCCCTTGAATGTCTCTCAGAGGAGCTAACAGTCCTCTGGAGGTGGAACGCAGACCCTCTTTGTCTCTCCCTTTCCTCCTAACTCTGTTCCCTGGCAAAGGCTCACTCTGTGAACAGCACTGATCCACCTCACGGCGCAGGGCTTGTAAACAACTCAAGTCCTTCAGTGGCGGGGGTTTGGGGGCGTGGGTGCCATCTGTCTTCAGGGATTTGGTGAGTCCAGATCTCACTCCTGCCTTTCTGTCCAGGCTGCTCGACTGGCCCCGCCAAACGAAGTCCTCTGCAGCTCTAGGGAAGTGGGGCCAGGGTACTGGTGGAAGCTTGGTGGTTGGGAAGGAAAAGGTGTTTCCTCTGCATTTCCTCCAGCTACTGATTTTGGGAAGCCAGGGTCCAACTTCCTCGGTGCTGCCTGCCCAGGTCTCCTCCCCCGCCAGCCTGAAGCCCTCCTGACGACACTCCTGCTCGGTGATCAGTGCCACCTGGGCTGCCCGGCTACTCCAGGGAGTCACTGTGCTCCAAGCCCAGGTCGCTGACATTCGTTGTCTGCAGCTCGTCGGCCTCGTCCTCCAGCTCCTCTTCCTCTTCCTCTTCCATCTCGTCCTCATCCTCTTCTTCTGTCCCATCCAGTGAGTCGTCGTGTGCGGCCATCATAGCCTGCTGCATGGCCATGGTGGCATTGTCTGAGGACAGGGACTGCAGGTTGTCCAGGTTGATGGAACCTATGTGGGAGAAGAAGGCAAGGGTCAGGCCCAGGAAAGCCAGTGGCTTCAGTGGTGAGCTCCTACGCTGGACAGTCCCCTGGCGCGAAGTCTCCTGTCCGTTCCCCTGTCAGCCGCTCCCTGCCCCATCCCAAGCAGCAGCGCTCCTGGGTACCACTTCCTGAGCATCTTCTGTGTAACTATGTCAAACACTGTTGCCTTTCGAAGAATTCTGTAAGTAGGTGTCATCACCCCCATCCTCAAGAGGAAGGAACAGTCTCAGACAGTTGAGTCATTAGCTCAGAATGACACAGTCAGGCATGATATAGCTGGGATTCTCTCCCTGGTTGGTCAAGCTCAAAATCTGTTGATTTCTACTCTACCCCATAAGACTATTGCCCACCACACGGAACTGGTACCCAGTCATATAAGTGCACGTATACATGAAGGTAGGCCTGCACACGTGTACACCTCCACTCCACTTCCCACACAGAGCTAGCTTCACGTGCTAAGCTATTAAACGTTGTCTGGCTCGTGGCTCATTGAATTATTCATTGTGCACCAGGCGACCGGCAATTAGAAACGTGTATACGAAGGGTGTGACGGAGAAGCTGGGAGAACAACGCTCTTCCTGGCCTCCGTTCACAAGCCAGCTGCCTGCTTCGGTATTTACAGATGGCCCTGGCTCTCGGGGAACCGTGCAGACACTGGTGCTGAGCAACTTCAGGTGGGTGTGGGACTGAGGAGGGGGGACTCTGCTGAGAAGCCACTGACTCAGATGACCACCAGCTGACTCCCACTCGTCTTTGTGAGATTGCTTTTGGCTTGTTAAAGTAAACGCAAAAAAAAATAATAATAATAATTCCCTTCTTTCAGGCTGACATACATCGTTTGATGGGGATCGGGTAGGGATACCTATTGTGACGGAGCTGACACGGCCACTCAAGCGTGTAGACGATCAGCCCCTGACTCTGTGCACAGCTGCGCCCATAGGGGCTCCAGGAGCCCCTCCCGACCAGCCCCCCACCCCCGTCTACAGTACCCTCAGCCCCAGCTCTTACCATCGGGGTTTGTCCCCGGGGCACCACCCTGCTGTTGCAGCACCCCTGCAGCAATGGAGTTGGGCCAGAATCTTTGGGTGGGCCGGTGCTGCGACTTGATTTTCTTGGCTTTGGGGGCAGGGTCGGGGTTGCTGGCGTCAAGCATGGGCTGCAGGATGCGCCTCCGGGCGTTGATGAACCTGCCCAGGAGTAAGACGGAGACGGGTAAGTCACCACCAGGGGGCGGGAGCATGTGTGCGCAGGCACGTGTGTCTGTGTGTGGGTGTGTGCACGTGTGTATGCACACGTGAGCTTGTGTCTGTGTGCGCACGTGTGCGTGTGTGCGCATGCGTGTGAATGTGTGCGCAGAGAGCGCTAAGCCGCTTCCAGATCCTGAGAAGCTGGTCCTTGTACAGAACAGACCGGGGTCTGGGCACCGAGGAGCTCGTGACGTCACCAGGGGGCTTGGTGACCACAAACCAGCGTGGGACGAATGCGTGAGAAGGGTCAGGAATCTCTGCTCCAGACCGGTCAGGACTGAACAGAGGAAGGAAGAGCCCCCCAGTCAAAGGCACTAACCTCCGACCTGACCTCTCTCCAGAGGGCCAAGGGTCTGCTCCCATCCAGCCAGAACTTGCCCTCTGAGGTTTCTATGACACCCCGGGCGGCCACAGAGGAGGGGGCACGGGAGCCCTGTGGGGTGAGGACTGCCAGCTCCTCCCTATTCTTCCTGCTCCCAGCCCTGAAGAGTGTTTCAGCCTGAGCTCTTTTTACATGGGTGGTGAGTAGACCAGATGACCACCGGTGGCCTCGGGTCGTGGGATGCAGGCACCCCTGTGTGTCCGTAGTGCAGGTGGGGCTGGGTTTTCTGCAAGAAGGCAAGAAGCTCCCAGTGATGTTCCTGACACAGTTTCCCAGGAGAGGGCGCTGAGAAGCTGCAGATGAAGCCATAGGTGTTGATTCCGGATATCTGCCTCCAGCCCACAGGCGATGGCTGGCATGGTCGCCAGGTTGAGACTGAGGCCAGGCTGGGCACTCTAGCCTCTTTCCCCTGCTGTGCATTCCCCTGCCCAGCAAGTGGCCCCTGGGTCTGAGAGCCTCTGGGCAGGCGATACTAACTCACCAGTTATTCACTTGCAGGAGGGTGAGGTTTGTCTGGGCCGCGATCTGCCTCTTCTCATCCTCCGTGGGGTAGGGGTGCTGAAATGAGAGGTGAAGGGCTAGTGAGGGGTGGGCACGTGGTGGCCTGGTCCCCCTAGAGACCCTGCCCACGACACAGGCAGCATCGCAGGCCAGGTAGCCCCAGGGGTTTGGGGAAAGTGTAATGTTCCCCAGAAAGAATGGCCAAGGGCTTGGAGGGAGGCTGCTGTGTGGCCGAGGAGGGCTACCTGCCCTGAGCCCAGCCCCCCATGGTGGAGGACCAAGTGGTTTCCCAAGGGTCGTTACAGTTCAATACTGATCGCTTCCAAAGGAGTGTCACATCCTCACCTGGTCCACCCCCAAACAGGCAGGTCAGGCATTATCTATATTAGGATGGACAATGGCCTCGAAAGCCCACAGGACTCTCAGAAGGTGGTAAACGGGGGAACGAATCCATTTAATTTAAACTAACTGACATTTACTGAGTATCTACTACGTGTGCAATTCATGCAGGCATCCCGGGAGACAGAAGGTAAATTCAACGGTAACTACGACTCGTGGAATACTCTGTAGCCTATGAAATGCTTTCATGCACTTAATTTCACTTAATAAAGCATATCGGTAAAACTTGGTAAGAGGCAGGTTAGGTGAAGAAACTGAAGGACTATCTCCACTGTCCCCCAGATGGCGGCATCAGCTCGGAACTCAGTTCTGACGTTGGTCCGGGGTCCCCGCATCACTTCACGCTTCCACTTTGTGAGACGGAGTCGGTGTCTTTGTGGGGGTGAGTGAGGACGTGGGGCAGGGGCTTCAGTCCTGCACTGACTACACGTTTGTCTCTCTCGGATCATGTTTCATGAGGGCAGAGACCAGCTCTTATTAACGTATCCCCAGCACCCACCACATGTACCTGAAGTACAAATGGCTGCTGAGCAAAAGAAAGCAGAAACAAGGCGGTGGGTGCTGGGGTTTGGGTAACAAGCACCGGAGAAGCTTAGGAGAAGTGGGTGTTGGCCAAAGCGCTGGGGAGGCTGAATAGGTCACATTAAAGACTGGGAAAGTTTGGGGTGGCAGAGGGTTGGGGGACCTTCTGGATCCCACTGGGTGGTGAGCCCCACGATGTCTGGGTCTATGTGTCTGTGTGTCTTTTCCAGGCTTCTACATAACACCCGGCACCCAGCAGGCTTGCAATATAGGTGTGATGAGCGTCTGAACGGGTCAGAGCCTTGCCCTGGCAGCTAGGGGAGGTTCGGGAGCTCTCAGGGTAGAGGGCCAAGCCGTCCTCAGGTCAGAATCATCCCCTTATCGAGGTGGTAATCATCCCCTTATTGAGATAGTGGTGCTTGGGCTTTCCAAAGTCCTGAAGACCGGGGCTCAGATTCTGGCTCTATCACGAAGAGCTGTGAGATCTCAGGCACATCACTTAACCCCACATGATAAAGTCATCTAATGATTAAAAGAAATTATTCTTGTAAAGTGCTCAATAAGAGATCGCTCTTCATACTATTGTTGGACAATGTTGGCAAGGTGCTTAAAGCTCTCTAAGGGATGAGCTAGAGATCAACAGCCTCCATAGAACTCTCATTATCAGTGACAAAGGAAAGGAACCTCTTCGGTGTCCTCGATGTCCCTCGACTGAAGCAATCGGGGTCCTCAATGTCCCGCGACTGAAGCAATCAGGGTCCTGTGTCGTTTTAATTCACACCTCTGACCCTGACCACAACACCAGGGCAGCCGGGACTCGTGATCCATATAATATTAAGATTCTAACAAGAAGGAAAGCACGTTGGTGTCACAGGAGCCAATTTCATCTAACTGGGAAGGAGCCCAGGGAGATGGGGAGGAGACTGTAGCCTCCCAGGGGCTCCGTGCATCTGACACCCTCTGGGGAGGGGTGGTGGCCAAGCCCTCCTCCCCTGCCCCGTGGAGCTCCAAGCTCAGCGGCCCTGACAGGAGCCGAGCAGCCTCCCTGTCATCCGTGGCAACCGGTCTGAGAACACAGCAAAAATATAGTAACCTTTCGGCCTTCCTGGGCCCCACGAGGCCCTTCAAACCTCCATGCTTTTGCACATGCTGTTCCCTCTGCTGGAAAGCTTTCTCCCACTTTTCCACCGTGTACGTTTCTGAGCTTCTGCAAAGACCTTTCACAGGTCAAGTCCTCTGAGAGGCCTTTCCCCCCAGCTCCCCGGGGCAAAGTTAGTCACTGCTGCACTTGAATAACTGCCTTTAGCCCGCTATATGGTGATAGATATCTCCCCCTATCCTGGGAGTTGCTCTCAGGCAGGGACCCAGTCTTATTAGACATTGCATCTCCAGTGTCCAGACCAGTAACAGGCAGAGTGGATATTCAGTGTTCGTGTATGAAACAGATGAGTGAACCAGCACAAGAAGGAGATGGCTGACTTGTTCCCTGAGCCTTGCCGACTGCGCCGGTTCATCAACCACAAATGCTGGGAAGCTGCTACCTCGGAGGTGCCCGCAAGTGAACGATACCCGGCCATAGAGCTCGCAGCTTAGAGGGAAAGGCTACAGGCAAAGGAAAAAGCCTCTATTAAGAGGTAGTGTGTCTTCAGCACTGCAGTCTGTAAACTGTTTTAGTAAAGAGCTCAGATTCTGGAGGCAAAAAAAAAAAAAGAAAACGTAGTGTGTAAGTACCCATCGGGTGGTAAGAGAAGTCAGGGGAGCCTTCCCTAGGGAGGAGGGACCTCAACTGGAGTTTGAAGAATGGCCAAGCCATCCCAGTAAAGGAGGACCTGGGCCTTCCAGACAGGGGCCTTGCACTGGGACTTAGAGTCAAGTCAGATGCAAATCTCGTCCATCATTAGAAACCTCCAGAGAAGGAAATGCTTCAGCGTCACCCAGATAACATTTGCTGCTGTCTCTAAGGAGGCTTCGCGTGCGGGCTGCCATTCTGAGTGGATGTCATCAATCCACAGATTAAGGTGCTCCCAATTAATGGAGAGGGAGGAGAGGCAGGGTCCCTGAAACTGGCTGGTTGTTCTCTTATGGTAGGGATACGAAGCCCTTATCCTCCTGGGCGGCAAGTCCCACCACCCATCGCTCCTGGGACCAGTGTCTCGCGAGGCATGCGGTGGAGGCCATGGGGTGAGTGGCTGCATCTGGCACGGCCTTGGGGACAGGTGTGTCGCCAGAACGTTCCTGGCACCACGTCTGGGTGCTCATGGGAGCAGTCCAGCTCGTCCATGCCTCCAGCTTGTCTACGCCTCACACCAGATGATTCCTGAGGACAGAGTCAAAATAGTCCTGGCCGCTGGACAGCCCTCGATTTGGTCAGTGCTACTTTTAGCACGATCGGAAGGGCTCGAGGCCAGGGGCGGGGAGAGGAATCCAGCGAGATGGTGGTGAGCCATCAGGCTGCGGCAGCTGCTCTCTGGTCACAATTTGGAGGAGCTCCTCTGGAGTTGGGAGGGAAGGGCACAGACAGCAGCCCTCTAGGAGAGACAGAGAATGGACCAGAAAATTACAGCTCCTTTTCAGGGCCAGCGGGGAGCCTCAGGGGGCTGGGCAGTGCTGCCTGGTGGTTAAGAGCATGGCCTTTGCAGAGGTCGCGTCCTGCACCCACCGCTTAGCCAGCCGTGTGACCCTGACGATTTATTGTTTGATGTACGCCATCCTCAGTTTCCTGGGCTTAAAAGAGAAATAAGAAGATGGTGACTCCTCCCTGGACTTCGGGGGTGATTGAATGAATGATGCAGGCAAAGCACACGTGCTGCACTGACTCACTCCGCACCGCATGGTGAAGCCTCCCAGACACGGTATCGTTGAATATTTAGTCTCTGGGGAAGGGAACTGCAGGATTTATACTGAGTAGGCATTTCACGACACCACAGTTGGCATCGGGAAACTCCTCTGACGTCTGACCAAACTCTTTCCCTGACACCTCCCTTTTGGCCCTGGAACCCAAGTCTCTTCTGGGCTAAAGTGGAGCTGAAGGCATCTCTCAGTTTGAACTATGGGTTCCCCCTAGGGTCCCGGGTCTGAAAGCAGCTCAGCCAGGCTGGCCCATGGGCCCCTGGCCACGTCTTTCACTCGAAGCCCACCCAAGATGGTGCACCCACCTCCTAGCCCAGGAAGACCCGCAGGAGGCCAGCCACGTCCCGGAGGGACACAGCACGTGGGAAGCAGCAGCCTGCAGGTGTGAGTCGGAGCTGCCGCTGGAGCAGGGGCCCGCTGGAGCTGGCTTTCCCACTTTCCTACACTGGGGTCAACCACACCCTCCCTCCCTTCTCGCTCCTGACCAACTGTGGGCACGTGATCTGCAGCGGCCACAGCTTGACAGCGTGGCCGCTGCTCTACAAAGGCCAGAGACCAGCCGGAGGGAGGCAGCCAGGATGGTGAGGGGTCCTGAAGCAACCACATTTCATCACATCGAAAATGCGAGGCACACCCTGACTTCAGAGATGCTAGAGCAGTTTGGGGTGGAGAGGGGCACACAAGTCACCCAAGGACCCTCCCTTTCCTGCTGTAGCTGCCCTTGCTTATATGTCCCACTCTTCCATTTCTCTCTCTTTTCAACTCCCCTCCCCACTCACAGCTGTGCACACACAGAAAAGCACAAAGAACTGAAATGCATAGCTTGGTGTAGTATCACAAACACCCATGTGACCACCCGCCAGGTCAAAAACTAGAATTCTACCAGCACCCCAGCAGCCCCTTTTCTGCCCCCTCCCAATCACATACCTCCAAAGATATCCTCCCCAAAGATCACCTGATGTTTATGGTAATTACTTTTTTTGCTTTTCCTTACAGTTTTACTATCTATGTTACATCTCTAACCATTATGGTTTAGTTTTGCCTGGTTTGGGACTCTATATAAATGGAATCATACAGCATGTAGTATTTCACTCCACAGTATGGTGTGAGATCCACTTATGGCTGTTCTATGTAACAATCACAGGCATGTTCATTGCCGCATAGTTTCTCATTGTAAAAATCTACTGCCCTCTCGTTCTTCACCCTCCTGCAATTACAAAACCACTCTCCCTCCCTCTGGCTTCTTCAATCCATCCTTCTCATGAGAGCAAGATTGGTCCTTCTTAACCTGCTCCCAACCCCTTAGGTCCCCCCCATGAGCTCTGAGCCCTCACCCTACCCAGGATTCCACACACTACAAGGATGATCTGTTGTTTTTCACCCCAACCAGACAGGCTGCAATGTTTGAGAAAAGGGTCCACACCTGTCTTTTCATCCCCACCTCATTGGTGCCGAGGAAAACGCCTGGCCCATGCCGAGCGTTCAGTATGTCTTCGTTGAATGATCATAGGACCCTAGGGGGTAACTGGTACTTGTCACCATTCCCTCTGTGTGTGTTTGTGGGTGTGAAGATGGGTAGGAGAGGGTGGGGGAATTCTAGCTTGTATCAGGCTGCCTACGTATTAACGGTGCTATCCCCACAACTGATGGTTTCAAGCATATTTGTGGGGGAAGGGGGACGGGGAGGGGGTACCTTCTACACATGAGAAAACTGAGCCCAGAGGCATTGAACGCTGGCCCCAGGTTATATGGCAGGTACATGGCAGAGCTGGGACCCACACCCCCGTGTCTTTAACCACATCCATTCCACCTGTCAGCTACTGCGCTTTTTAACGTATTGTTGATATTCACCACAGGTAGGTATTATTATCTCCA
Organism: Phocoena phocoena; assembly: GCF_963924675.1. Classification (NCBI taxonomy): domain Eukaryota; kingdom Metazoa; phylum Chordata; class Mammalia; order Artiodactyla; family Phocoenidae; genus Phocoena; species Phocoena phocoena. The sequence continues at coordinate 8,939,707 of NC_089226.1, forward strand.
TTTTATGAAGAGGAAATTGACATCAGAGAAATTAATTGACTCGCTCAAGGTCATATAGTCAGTAAACAATGGAGCAGGGCTCAATCTCAGGTCTGCCTGCCTCCAAAGCCTTATTCCTTCTACTGTACCACGCTGCCCTAAAGGAACTAATCTTTTCTACAGACCAAACATCCCCAGCCTTTAACCATTCATCATGTGACACGTTTCCTGTCGGAGTCATTTGAACAGACATTTCCCCATCCTGGCTGCCCTTCTCTGGACACGGCTCGTCGAAGGACCTTTTGATATCTGATGCTCAGCCCTGGACACACTATGCTGGATGTGTCTGACCAGCAAGATGGGCAAGCCCCCTCACCTCTATCGAGTCATCTGCTCCCCAGCCCCTTGCGTGTGTGTTTGTGTAACAGCACTGGATCACATCACGGGTTGACCGCTCGTAGTATGTGTATGATTTATTCCCCCGATTAATTTATCAGCCCTTTGAGTGCCGAAATCATGTCTCCTACCTGAAGCTTAGGTTTTAGTGGACAGTTTAGTTAAAGATCTGTGTTCTGGTGGAGAGAAGCCCCCCTGGATTCAGGAAGAACAAACAAGAGATCTTCCTCTACTTTCAGGGAACAGAACTAGACCTGGGTAAACGCTGAGACTGGAGAGCACAGACTTCGTCAGCTTCTCCCTTTTTGGTGCCTTGTTGACTCTTCCCAGCACCCCTCTCACAAATGCCCGGGGCTTCGTGTTATCCTACAGTCAGCTTCCTGAACCGGAGGCCTCTGGCCTCTAGGGCTTCACGGTCAAATGCCCTGCAACTATGTTCATGATGATGGAGATAAAGCTTTCATCAGATTCTCAAAAGGGTCAAGGACCTAGAAGAGGTTGAAAACAATTGCTAGGAACCTTTCCTCTGGCACCCCAGTCTGGCTTACCTCCTCAAAATGCTGTGTTTAAAAATGTTCTAATCTTCATCTTCTACCAATAATAGGCACTGGCACTCTTCCCATGAAAGTGATCTTAGCTGAGTGGGTGTAGAAAACCAAGCTTTTGGATGAATTCGTACCTAAGCTGTGAAGGAGTGATGGCCTCAGGGCCTCGCTGTAGGTATTTTGACAAGGATTGGATCATTTTAAGTGGGTCTCTGCTGAGTGAGATTTCAGATAAGGGGATGAAGTTAAAGGAAAAAGTAGCAGACAAAATATTCTGGAACAAGAATGGTTCAGTCTCCCTAGGCCATTTTCTTGCTTTTTCAAGGTTTCCTACTTTCCTCCACAGATTCCCTAGAAGCGTCAAGGTTTCTCTCAGCGATTTCCAAGGCAGGGCAGATGGTGGGGATTCCTGGAGGGAGACGGGGGGTATTTGTAGCAGCAGCTGTGTCTGTATCAGGACGAAGTACCTTCACATCCATCATCTTATTCTAGCTGGGTATCGTGATTCCCATTATACAGCAGAGGAAACTGAGGCTTCATGAGGTCAAGCAACTCACCGCAGGTCTGCTGGCTACGCAGAGGGGGCAGCAAGACTCAAATCTAGATCCTGCCTCCGAGTACCATGCCCTTTCCATAGACTGTCTCTCTCTGTTGTAAGAGCCACCACTGTTCTAAGTCAGCTGTCGAGGAAGCCCGTACATGGGCCTCTGACAGGGATGGATGCAGGCTTCCTTCAGAGCTTAATACAATGCTAGGCACAGGGAAGGGGGCAAGAATGTTCGCTGAGTGACTGAAAGCAACGCCAAGGCTCAGAGGCAACCAACCGGATCTCACCTCCACAAGCCTTCCTTGGCTGGGAGCCCTTGTGCAGGGCACACACTGTACCCGGGTGCGCGACAACCCTGTTTCTTCCAGCAGGGATCAACCCAGCATGTGAGGCTCTAGCCCTGTGGGTGAGGATAGCTGGCAATCTGACAAGGAATCTCAAAGATAAGGACGGGCTCAGAATCGTGGGGTGTACACGAACGTGTGTAGCAGTATCACTCAAGGCCCCAAAGTTGAAACAACCCAAATGTCCATAAACTGATGAACGGATAAACAAAATGTGGTCTGTCTACACAATGGGAGACTGTTCAGTCATACACAGGAACGAAGCACTGCTATATGGTACGATATGGATGAACCCTGAACACATCACGCTAAATGAAAGAAGTCAGTCACAAAAGACTCCATATCGTACGATTTCATTCATGTGAATTATCCAAAACAGGCAAACCCATCTAGACAGAAAGTAGATCGCTGGCTTCTAGAGGCAGGGGAGTGACGGCTAATGGGTACCGGGTTTCTTTCCAGGGTGATGAAATAGTCTGGAATGAGATAGTGGTAATGATCGCAGAGCTTTGTAAATATACTTGAAACCTCTGAATTGTACAGTTAAAAAGAGTGAATTTTATGGCATGTAAGTTACATTTCAATACCAAAAGAATCAAACAGAGAAGGCCCCTGGTGTTTTTGTGCACTCAGCTTTTGTGGCTATAGCCGAGTTTATACGAGGGCCCTGGAGCAAGGTCCTCAGCTCTGTGGGGGCAGGGGTGAGATGGCTGCAAGCAGAGTGCAACTGTGACCCTGGCTGGATGCGTGCCGGGCTTGTGGATGTGATGGATACGGAAGGAAGAGGAGGGATGAGATAGTAAGACAGCCTCACTGTATCTAAAACTAGGGCCCGGCTATCAAAATCCTGCGGCTGTCCCAGGACGGGGCTCTGGGCCTCAGCTGAGGGTCGGGGTCCCCCTTTGCTTTACCTAGACTTTGCATGGGAACTGAGAGATGCTGTGGTTTCTTGCGTCAATGCAGAGGCAGTAACAGCCTAGTGGGTGAGACATTAGAGGCTCAAGCCACACAGACCTGGGTTCAAATCCTGCGGGACCTTGGGGAATGCGTTACCTTCATGGAGCCTAGTTTTGTTATTGGTAAAATGAGGATCATTTCACCCGCCGGCTGGGCAGGTGAAACGAGATGATGCAGGAAGATGCTTGGCCCGCACCCCGGCGCACAGAAGTAGCTAAGGGAGGAGGGGCTCCTCTGATGGTGGCAGGGCCGCTGGGGCTTGGTTTCTTCTCTAGGCTCCCCCCACCCTCAGAAAACACTCTGTAAACTTGCTCCTGTGCTTGGGTAACAGCAGCACAGAGAACAGGCACATTTTTGACGGAAATAGGCAGAATCACCCAGGCAGGACAGGGCGAGGCTGGGATCTGGACAAGAGGAGATGAGGGCAGAAGCGGGGGCGGAGCTGCGCCCCTCCCTCTCTCCTCCACCGAGAGGACCCTCTGCCAGGGTTTCTCACCCTATCTGGATTTGTAATGGAATGACTGCTTCCAGCAGGAGTTTAGCTGCTTTCAGCCAAAATGCAGTAGCAAGAAAATCTCACTGGATTCTTCAGGGACCCAGAAGCAAGGAACTGATGGATGAAACCATTCCAGTCTCACCGCAGCCTAACAGCAAAAAGGCTCCGGGGTTTAGCCTCCACCTCAGGAGCACGCCGTCATCTGAATACATGTCTATAGCTGCTAGTGCCCCAAACAGTGGAAATGACAAGGAGCCTCTGACACAGGGCAAAAGGAATCAAAGAATACTAACTTCTGCCTGAGGGAAAGAAGAAAACAGGAAAACCAGCATCTACGACAGAAGTTCTAATAACCGATCTCTATTAAACAAGTCTACAGATTATACCACGCTCTCCTGCTGTCAACCGTTAGAACTGCCGTCCACAGTATCCTGACGGCTCGAGATGAACAGATTACTCTGTAGAATGTTCATTAGCCAATTTATGTGCTTGTCAGAAAGTCAGCAGTGTTTGTGTTGACTAGTTTATGCCCGTTATACGTGTTACTGTAATCATGTAACTTTATTCTGTAAACCAATAAAATATGAGTGCAAAAAGCAAGAGTTGTAGCTAAGAAAACTAAGCGGAGTGCTTTGGGAAGACTCCAGACTCAAATTTGCTTAAAAATTTGCTTACAGGTGAGACAAGTATAAGAGACTGGGATACACAATAAAAGTCTAGAAATATCCTGCAGACAGATTACTTCCCCAAAGCCAAAGTTCTTATTCCATTTTAAATAAAGATGAAATGTATAGATTTTATAGGAGAAGTTTGTGCAAGTAAAATGACAAACTTTAATCAGAAAATGACCGTGTCCTTATAGCAAAACATTAGCAAATGTATTATGTATGTCTTTTAAATCAAAATAAAATGTATCTTACATGTACCCCTATGTTCATAGCAGCACTATTCACAATAGCCAAGACACAGACACAACCTAAACGTCCATCGGCAGATTAATGGATAAAGAAGATGTGGTACACACACACACACAATGGAATACTACTCAGCCATAAAAAGGCCGAAATAATGCCATTTGCAGCAACATGGATGGACCTAGAAATTATCATACTAAGTGAAGTAAGTCAGAAAGAGAAAGACAAATACCATATGATATCACTTGTATGTGGAATCTCAAATATGATGCAAATGAATATATCTATGAAACAGAAACAGACTCACAGATGCAGAGAACAGACTTGTGGTTGCCAAGGGGGATGGGGGTGTGGGAGGGAAGGACTGGGAGTTTGGGGTTAGCAGATGTAAACTAGTACATATAGGATGGATAAACAACAAGGTCGTACTGTACAGCACAGGGAACTATATTCAATATCCTGCGATAAACCATAATGGAAAAGAATATGAAAACGAATGTAAACATATATATGTATAACTGAGTCAGTCTGCTGTACAGCAGAAATTAACACAACATTGTAAATCAACTCTACTTCAATAAAATAAATTAAAAAAATAAAATGTACCTTTTTAATGGTTGTTTCTTTCTTCAATCAACTTTTCCAATTAAACAATCAACAAATTAGTTGTCTCCCCTGCACTGGATATGAGAACATCACTGATATTGAGAACTGCCCTTTTTCATACCTTTTCTAAGACTGAACAGCTACTATATGCCTAATATAATGTTGCCACAGAGTGGGGTTCTCCAAGAACTACAGTCTCAGACTTGCTCTCAGAGCAACAATGAAAACAAGAGTGACTCAGAGTGATCAAATATTTGGGAAGAGCTTCAAGCCACGCCCCCTCTTGCAAATTCACGATGCGCCCCTAGTATACTAAGGGTAAAGAAATAAGCTAAACTTCGTATAACCAGATTTTCCCAAATCTGTTTCATCAGGATACCCTTTCTTGGGAGCGACACCTACAACATCCTGTAAAGGTACCCATTTGGGAAGCAATGCTTTGGGGCCCAGAGAAGAGGTATCATGTATGATCTCTATTCTTAAACAATTTACATCAGAGATATACACCATGTAGATTCGACACACACACATACACACAGAACAGGTAAGTAACAGTATTAGTCAATGTATTCTTAGGGTCAAATGATGGGAGAATCAGGAGGTATTACAGATCAGAACAACAGATGAGCCATCCACCTCTAAATAACTTTCACAGATGTTGGGCCTTGGCCTCAAAAACTTGCTCGTGGTCTGCTGTTCTAGAAAGTTCACACTTCTTGAGTGTGATTGTGTATCAGGCATGGCTCTTTACATAAGTTATCTCATTTAGTTTTCTCAACCATGGAAAATGGGTATTATCTCCTTTTTCAAAGAAATAAAGTGATTGCCCAGCTAGTGGAAGGGCCTCAATTCATACTCCTGCCTGTCTGGCTTGAAAGCCTGTCCTCTTTCCACTGTGCCCTGTTACCAAGAGCCTTCACAGGCTTTTTCCTGAGCTGGGGTTTAGGGGAATTGTGTGCCCACCTGTATCTGGGGAGCCAGCCTTGGCCTGCAGGGGACAACTGTGTCATGCTAAGTCCCCAGGGCCTGGACTTCTCCCCATCTTCTTCCTCCCCCTCTTCCAGAAGTTCTGAGTTCTGACTTTAAAGGCCCACGGGTCACTCTCTTGTCCTCTCTCCATGGCCTCTGTGGGGAAGGCATTAAGTGGGGGAGGACTTGCCAGTGTCACGTGCTTTATCGACAGTACCCACACTGAGTGCACGCTGAAGAGGGCCCGGGGCGGGTGACGGCCTCACTCACACGTTCAGCAAGTCCCCGCCATCGTTCCAGGTCCCTCCTGCAGCTCTAAGCTGGGTCCTTCTTTCCCCTCTGCTTTGTGCTCAGCTGCTACACCCTCTCTTCCCTGCCTCTACCTTCCTCTGCCTTCCCACGTCCGGCTGGGGGTGGCCGTAGAGTGGAAGGGAAAGACCCTGAGCCTTTGAGGGGGCTCGGCAGGAGGCGGGGGCGAAGGGCAGGGCGAGAGGCAGAACATGAACTGAGTCCAAGGTCAGAGGAGGGATGGATAGTGTGACCCTCCGTCTCAGGCTGAAGACTTAACTCAGGGGTGAGTTGCCATCGGAAGTGACAGGAGTCAGCGGGGGGCACTGGCCTGGACGTCAGGCCCCTCTCCCTCCTATATTTGCCTTTTCTCCCCTCAGAAGTAAGGCTGTAGGTGTGTTCACATCAGTCTTCAAACATGCACAGGATGGGGGTAAGGAAAGGAAGAGAAGCGAGGGAACGAACATTTAATAAGACCCAGCGTGCTAGGGTCTTTGCACTCATTTCACTGCTCCGTCATGATCACCATAAGAGGTGAGTGTGGCCAGATCACAGAGGAAGAGGGAAAGCCTAGATGCGAAGCTGGGTTTGGTTGCCTCAAAAGCCCACGAGCTTTCCACCAAACCCACAGCCCTACAGTTACACAGCAACACAACGTAACACGTGGCCTCCTCTAGGTCCATGGCTGGGGCCGGGGAGGTAGCCTGGGTGCCCCCAACTTGGGTGTTACAGCTCAGTGCACAGAGACAGAACCTCCCCTACAGAGGCCCTCTTCCCAGCGCTGGGGCTGGGAGCTTCGCACAGACACTGGGCTCTCAGGGCCACCAAGTCCATCTGAGCCCTCTGGCTCTCTAACAACGTGGAAGAGAGAACAGGCAGGAGACCTGGGCATCCCCACCGCGAGCTCCAGATACTGAGTCAGAACAACAGGCCGAGGCTGCACCTGGCTTCCTCACTAGGCTCCGGGAGTCTCTCCAACCTCCTTTCCTGGCTTTAACCCTCAGCCTTCCAGCGCTTTCTCTCCAAATTTGGTTATTGTTTGCTCCCAAGGTGGTGCCTTCAAGATGTGCTTCCTCAGCAAACGCTGGGGCGGCCCCGAGTCCTCATTCCCCAGGGTCGGCGGGGAGGGTGTACATACCGGTGGGGGGCGCGGAGCTCAGGCCACATCCAGCACCTCAGAGCAGTTCTGGCCATCTGCTGGGGGGCAGGAGATCCTAAGATCCCCGGATCCTAGGACCACCTGGGCCTGGGCGCCCTGGCTCTTGGAGGCACTTCTATTTCAAATAAAGGGCTGATGACTGACTGATTAATTAGTTCCCACGATCCGCTGGTTTTTCTCTCCTTGTCTCTGAAGAAAGAGTCCCCCTAACTCCTGATTCTTCCCCACACTTTTCCGACCAATGTATCTACAGCCCCAAGCTTGGTATCTGTCTTCTGTCTGTGTGTCTACTACTCATGCCAGGCCAAGAGCTTGCAGTCCACTGGGAGCCCACCTGTGCTCGAAGAATCCACCTCCCCACCCCAGACACACACACACACACACACACACACACACACTCAGCCCGGAGTCCCCGGCTTGCTTTATTGCTCCAGCCCTGAATGATGTTAGCAGCTTGCTAGTGATAATAGTGTTAAAGTCGCTTCTGATAGTCAAGGCCTGTCTGCTGGAACTTACACCGCACACAAACACAACTACCGTCACGGTGGGTGCACAGGGCAGGCGCTTTAGAAACATCATACTTAAATCTGAGGCTGTGTCGTCATTTTACGAAAGAGGCTATGAACGCAACTGCTCTGCGTTTCTGAGCTCGGCTGGTTACGTGAGGCCAGGATTTCTGCCCGGGCGGCTCCTCCGGGGGGTGGGCTCAGCCACGGCTCCCCGGTATGTGCCTCCTCTGGCTGCCCTGATCAGAGGGAAATGGACGCACACCCTCTGCTTCCCCCCCGCACTGAGGACTCGGGAAGCAGAAGAGTCCTGATGGAGAATCAGCATTTTCTTCCACGGGAGAGGGCAGGGGTGAGCGTGGCTGACCGCGGGAGGAGGCTCTGAACCAGTAAGCACAGCCCCGGCTCCCACGGAATCTCACCCTGTCCCTGAAACCACCCTGTCCACTAGCCCAGGACTGCGTTCTCTCCAGAACGTGTCTGTCCCCACTCCCTCATCGATGTCACACTTTTTTGAGGCAGCGGCCGCAAGCACTGGAACCCCCAGGTGTAGGTCCCATTTAAGCCCCCCTCTGCCCTGGCCTCTGGAAGATGGTATCCCTATCAGAGGGCCTCTCTTTGAGGCCACACCCTCTGCAGATCTAGGGATGATGGTCTGGTGCCCCAGGGCTTATTCATACCCCACGCTGCAACTCCACACCCCAACACACACACACACACTCACCATGAGATGCTGGAAGAGCCAAGAACGCATTATATTGGTGGCATGCTTGGGCAAGACTCCTCGTTTGTTCTTGGACTTCTTATCCTCATTTTCCAGGAGGGAGGTGAGGTCAAGGTTAACCTTCAGGGCACGTGGAGAAAAAATCAGCATCAGCAGCCTGGCGGGCCAGCGGCTAGGGACCTGTTGCCATAGAGACAGCAGCCTCTCGCTGCCAATCCCCTTTCCCAACTCATTCTGAGGGCCCGGGGGAGGTTACCTTTCCTGTCACCCAGCGCCAGCCTCTCAGAGGATGGGAGAAGGGAAGACGGCGAAGAGGGAGGAGAAGGGGATGAGAGAGGAGACAGGGGAAACAGGGTCATGCAAAGGGCACAGGAGAGAGAGATTGGCCGTAAACCGTCCGTTATTAGCATTCCTGGGGTACGTTAGAGTCTGCACAGCGCTTTCCTATCCATGACCGTGGTCAGCCCTCACATCAGCTCTGTAGGCTGGTGGGGCTAGTGGGCAGCTGGTGTCAATCCCTCGTCTATGGATAAAAACTCAGAGGCTCAGAGAGGTTAGGTGACTCATCCGAGATGGCAGAGTTAATGTCAGATCTCGGGCCTCTGACTTCAGATCTTCTCACTCCCACCCTGGCCCCCTTGTGTACGCTCTACCCCACTGAGCTACAGAGTGGCTCGGAGTGTAGACCAGGAATAGGAAGTGCAGGATCCCTCCATGTAACCCCGAGAGGCGGCAAAATCCCAGTTGATAAAACCTTTCCAACAGCCACCTTCTTTTCTGTCAGGTGGGGGTAATGATACTCCTTAGAGGACTAACGAGGATGTAAGGAGTTACTGGTATAAAGTGCCTAGCAGGCAGTAAGCGTTACGGTCGCCCTCCCCCAAACCCATGCACATAGGCGCACACCTACACTGCACAAACACACTCACCTGTGTGTTCTGGAGCTGGATGGCTCCCTGGGGGATTGCCTGGGTGACCACCTGACCCTGGGAGGTTACCATGGTAACCGGCTGGTATAAGGCTCCACCTGAGGAGACAACCACTTTTGGAGTCCCCTGCCATGGGGGTGGGTAGGAGTGAGGGCAAGCAGGGTTCCCAATGCCCTTGGCACTCACGTGTAAGCACCCTCTACTCTGGAGGCATCCAGCCCCTGTGGAGGAGGGGTGGGACGGGGATGGGGTCCAGAGACTAGAGTCTCTCTGTGTGTTTGGCGGAAGGGTCTCTGACGGGCTTATGAGCCTTTGACCCAAATTTGTTCCAAACCACCATCACCAGGTCTTGCTAACCATCTATAAGCTTACAGAACACTTCAGTCAAGAAACGCTGCTGGAAGCCCCTCCCTCGGCAGGGGGCACCTCTCCCATTTCCTAGGACGTTTTGTTCAGTGCCCTGCCCCCAACCCTGGAATTCCCTCAGGGCCACCCGGCCTCCTCCCAGGGGTGCTCCCCACAATCCGCTGCACGCACCTGACACCACTTGTGAGTTGACAGTTGTCATGGCGATGTTGCCCTGCTGGAGCGCTGAGGCTGGGACCACAATCCCCTGGGGGTTATTGGAGACTCCGGACATGGAACTGGGGGAACTCTGCAGGAGGTCCTGGCAGTAAGGGAGGCGTGGTTTGTGACAATGCCACTAAGAGCTTAGATGCCACAGCCCCAAATTGCTCCTCTCCCCTCCCCCTTCCTGCCTTGCCTCCTCCCTTTTCCTGCTCCTCCCAGACCCAAATCCAGAAAGCAATTCTCATGGCTCCCTAGAAAGTGTGAAGAAGGCTCAATCTGAAAAAAAACCCAACCAACGATAGTCACGCATTTAGCCATTCTATTCCCCTGCAAACCTGAGACATAAATTATCCCGGAAACCAGCGGTCCGCACCTCGGCTTCACTTTGCAAGTTCCGGTATCCGTACCTAGGTTCCACCCCCGGCGATTCTAATTTAATTGGTCAGGGGTGTGGCCAGGGCTTTCGGCGCGGGGGTGGGGGTGGGCGAGGGGCGGGTGTTGAAAGCTCCCCAGGTGATTCCAACCCCAGGCCAGGGCTTCACCTGCACATCCTTCGTACTCAGTTCTGTCTCCAGATGCCCCACCCCGACCCCAGGGCCTCGCTTCCCCGTACCTGTATCGCAGCACTTATTACACCAAGATCAACACAAAGTGGCCTCCGACATATTCTCTTTGTATCCTTAGCACGTAGTTTAGGGCCTGACACATCACGGCTACTAAAATATTTGCTAAATAATAAAAAAATAGCCGCCTGGCCCCTTCATAACCTGTCTTCCAGGAATCTCACGTGAGCCTCCCCTCAGCCAGCCTCGGGCACATTCCATCGGCTGCTTCCTCTCCCTCAGGCCCCCACCACGGAGCCCACCGCGGAGGTCCCCTCCGCCCCACACTGTCACTGCCTGCCGGTTTCCCCCAGACAATGGCAAAGCAGCTAAGAAAACCATTTTCCCCCCTGGTACCCTCATCATTGCCACGTAAGAGCTGGGCTAGGATCGCTTAGACTTGATGTAGAGGGACAGCAGGGAGGCTCGGCCGTGGGTCTCCAAGAAGGGCAGCAAGGCCTCCCTGCTTGGCGGCCGGTCGCTCTGCTCTGCTCGGGAGGGTTTGTGAGGAAGGAATTGGGTGTGAGAGGTCGGGGTCTCCAGGCTTCATCTGGAGACAGCAAGGCAGGCGCAAATGAGGTGTAGTGCCCAGAGCCCGAGAAGACCCACCAGGGTCGCTTAGCGCCCAGCCTCTGGTGCCCCCGACCACAGGCCCACGTGTAAAAACAGGGCTTGAACCGGGTAACCTGCCCAAAAGGCCAGCTGGAAGGAATTAGGCAGGAAAACGGCCAAGGAAATAGGGGGAAAAGGAGGCCCCTGGCTTCCTAGCTTTGGTTTTAGGACCAGAGGAGCTTGGGCCTTCGGCTGCGGGAAGGTCTAGAGTGTGGAGTGAGGAGAAACGTGCGCTTGGAGGAAACCTGGAGCCAGTGACGGCACACAGGGAGCGACAGACAAAGGAGAAGCATCAAAGGCCGGGGGACAGCTAGGGCGCATCACCTCCCAGACCCTGGCACCCGGGAAGCTGGCCAAGCCTCTCACAGAAAGAGGCAGTCGGTACTGACTTACACGTCTCATTCGATTCAGCTGCCTAACCCGCCTTGGCATCTCCTCCGAGCTGCCTTTTCTACCCTCCTGTACTGTCCGGCTCAGGGCTATAAATACGCAACAGCGGGGCGGGAGCCTGGCTTCCCCTCCTCCATGCCGGGGGCCTCCCATCTGGCTCCTGGGAGGAGGCCTCGCTCCCATACTCGGCTCACCTCTGCGGCTGTGACCTTGGGGAACGGAGGGAGCGGCTCCTGCCTCAACTTTTCCTTTCTGGGATCTGTGAGGGCCACCCCACCAGCGAGGTTTATTCTTTGAGCAGAATTCTTGGCCTTCTCATTTGTACAGCTCCGGGGTGACGCTGAGTCTGACCTGCAGAAGCCTAGAGACTGGAAGGGCCCTTACAATCTGAGTATTTCAGCTCCCTGAGGTACAAATAAGGAACGGAGGCTCAGACATCCAAGCGACTTGCCCACGGTCCCCCAGCTGGGTAGCAGCAACAGGGCTAGAACACAGTCCTCTGTCCTCCACAAACACTGGACCCACACCCTGTGCCAAGAACTGGGCTGCAAGGTGCTCCTGGAATCACAGCGGTTCAATAGCTGTTGAAGGCAAGTGAGCAGATTAAAAACAGCCCAAACCTGGAAGTACGGAGACAGCGTGGGCACCCAAGGAATGAAGGTGGATTGGGAATTAGCACCTCAGGCCTCAGTCTCCTCACTTATAAGATGTGTCTGGCTCGGTGCTAACACCCAGGAATCCTCAAAGCCTGACTCTTCAGCTGTGAGTCTGCTCCAAGCTTGAGCTCCCCTCGTCCCAAACTCCCAGCCAACCATTCTCCCAGGGTGTAAAGCAATACTGAGATGACGTGAGGCTGAGGCAAACGTGGAAGGTAAATTTAATGGGGGGTGGGGTATCCACTCCATGCCACTCACCCTAAAACTATTGGCAGTGACTTTTCAACAATCTCTGGTTCGGAATCACCCATGCCACAGTGCTCGTCATTGAATAAGGATATTTGGGAATTTCAAACGTAAAAAGTTGTCCCATACTTTCTCCTCCAACCCCACCCCCTGCCCCTCGGAAAAAATATTCAGCAAGGTTAGAAAAACACAGGCAAAGCCAGTAAAATAAATATAAGATGTATGCCTTGGGATTCAACCAACACATTTTTACTAGCAGAGGCAAAAGGGTGAGCTATCACCAGCTTATTCAAACTCTGGCTGGCTCTCAGACTTGTGGCTTGGCTAGCCTCCATGCCAGCTTCCCCAGTTTAGGTAACTAAAGGCAATTTACACGTTGGCTCAGACCCTTCTCTTTCCTACCCTCTCCTCCTACTCTGGGTCTTTGCTGGGAGGTGCTAAGAGGCCAGGTTACATTAGTAAAGGAATGGGACGGAGAACTTCATGGGTAGAGACCGTGGGCAGGGCCTGGACTGGCCCCATCTTAGCTGGGACAAAGAGAGGAAGTGAAAACTTGGCATCCCTGAGGTCTGGGGAAATGATATTCATCTCTTACATTTGTAAATATGAGCTGTTTCACAAACCTGCCTGAGAACTGGGGTGTTTTTTTGTTTTGTTTTTATTTATTATTGGCTACGTCGGGTCTTAGCTGATGCATGCGGGATCTTTCGTTGCAGCGCGCGAGCTCTTCGCTGTGGTGGCTTCTCTCTAGTTGTGGAGTGCGGGCTCCAGGGCGTGTGGGCTCTGTAGTTTGTGGCACGTGGGCTCTCTAGTTGAGGCGCACGAGCTCAATACTTATGGCGTACGGGCTTAGTTGCCCCGAGGCACGTGGGATCTTAGTTCCCTGCCCAGGGATCGAACCCGTGTCCCCTGCATTGTAAAGCAGATTCTTTACCACTGGACCACCAGGGAAGTCCCCACTGGGGTGTTTTTTAAGACACAGATTCTTAGGACCATTGAATTAGACCATCAGCGATCTGTGTTTTTTAAAAACCTCCCTCACATGGTCCCAAAGATCAGATGGGTCTGAAAACTACCTATTTATCATACACACTGAATATCAGAGAGCATTCTTTCACTGTGCTATTTCATTTTAACCTCACCACTACCTATGGGGTCAGCAGAGGAGAGATTCTTCTATTTGCCTGAAGAGGAATTGAGGTCCAGAGAATGGAAGTGACCTTCTTGAGTCACATGGCTCTGCCTCGAACCCAGGTCTTCTGGCTGCAAGTGTAGCACCGATGCTCCCATGGAGAGATGAGCTTTGGAGTGAGACAGCCAGGCTCCACGGTAAGCACAGTGTCCGGCACATTTAGGCACCCAAAAAATCATTTGCCACTTCCCTTGGCTAAAGTCGCGCCACTAGGGAATGGCACAACCAGGGTTTAAAACCTGTCCTAGACACGTAGGGCCTCGTGGGTTCCTTACTTAGCAACAGCAGAGGTTCATCCGGGGCTGCACGCCTAGCAGTGGTGGTCACACCTTGATACATGCCCCTTCGTTCCTGCCTCCCTGCCTTTGGTGTTCCTGGGCCAAGGCCAAGCCCCAGAAGTCGAAGCTGCGGTCTCTGTCCCAGACAAGCTCCGAGACTTGACTTTGCAACTATTTCTGGTCACGCCTTAGTTTCCAGCCCGCTAGAACCTTGTCTCTACGGAGACAATGGGGCTGCGTCTCTGGAGACCGTGTACCGGTCTTTTCTGAAGAAGGATCTACTACAGCGGCAGTGGGAGCCCCCTGGGGAGAAGATGTTGGCTAAGCACACAGTGTTATTATCTTCTCGACAGCTTCCTCCTGGGTCTCAACAGACTCCAAACCGGGTAGATGGTGCTCTGCCTAGACCCACACAGAGCTGTTTCCTGCCAGGCTCCTTGGCCTCATGAAGAGGCTAGAAGCACATGTGGTAGTTTCAGTGACATTTCAACAGCCGGAGACTCACATCCCTGCTTGAGTTGTCCAGGAACCGGGGGCTGAAAGCTGGTTATCCAATCCAGGAATTCTTTGCCGTGATCTCCTGATCTTTGCCTGATAGTGGTGTCCGCAAGCCTCTGGAAACTGCCGGAAGGCTGGGAATCATGGGCACTTTCCTGGCTCTTCTGGTGGAGCCGTTCCATCGGGCTGGGGAGCATCAGTCTCTTACTTTCTAGTAGGAAATGGGCCAAAAGGCTGAAAACTTAGAGTTCCCCAGCAGTGACGTCTTTTAGGGCATGGACCAGGTGACCAAGGAGTCAGATGGAAGTCAACGAGCTGGCCTCCACAGACCTCATCCCACTGTTGCTCCTTGTGTACTGTTTCCCAGAGACACAGAGAGGCCAAGAGCCTCTCGGGAGGGGCACAGCGAGGTAGGGGAGCAGCTTTAGGATGGCTGAGAGCTTGCACTCCTGGACGCCACCCGTGAGCCAGCTTCCAGGCCCTCGCGTCCTGGGGCCATCAGTCATTCTTTTTGAACCACAGTGGTCACTGGGTGAGCTTTACTCCACGTTTCATTTTTGGAACAAAAAAAGATGACTTGTTCAAAAGGAAGCCCTTACTAAGAAAAAGTGAAAGGCTCTGCAATTACTTTTGGAAGCGGAGGGTGGAGACGGCCGGGAACAAATGAACTGGCATTGACTGTGAACTCTGACACGATGGTCTGATGTCGGCCCAGGAGGAGCTGTGTCAGCCCCTCGAGCCATCTTTCTTCACTGTTAATAGCGAAAGGGCTTATGCTGCGTGGGAAGACTTAATTTCCACTCAAGGAAGAAACTCCTGGAAGAAACCACGATGGTAAGAAGAAATGAAGGAGTGAAGGAAAGGACTGATTAGAAAAGTTTTCCTTTAAGTTATTTTGAAATAGCTGTAATTTTTATTGTACTAGGATGCCTGTGAAACAGGGGAGTGAACTGGATGACCTTGCGAAGGCCCTTCCGGTTGGGAATTTTAGAAAAACCAACGCCATTCCCTGGGATGTATTGTGAGTGGGTGGAGGGAGTGGGGGGCGGCGGCAGTGGGCGCCCCGGCTGTCTGCCATCGCCCCCCCAGGCCACTAGGGGTCTCTGCTGATCCACCAGCCCAGACCATCCTCCCTAAAGCCTCCCAAGCCTCCCAGGAGGACGGGTTTGTTGCTAACTTGCCTAGACTGGGGGTGGGGAGCTGGTCTGCTGGAGAGCTTGTCTTGACCCACCCGGGCAAGCCCTCGGCCCATCCTCTTGACTCCCTTAAGGCTCCCTGTCAGCCTGATATGCTGGGCAGGCAGCACAAGGGTTCTCTCTCATGCGCGTGTCACCTCCCCCTGCTTGGTTGCAGGGTTTTTCAGGGAAAGAGGGGTCTTTCTTTGAATTCCCCCAAACTGCCTAGCACAGCGCTGGGTGCAGGATAGATGCTCAGTAGATGGGTGGCCTGAATGGGCTTCAGCCTGGAACGGGGTGAGCGTGTGCCTTTGGGGGGCAGGGACATTGCCACTGTCCCCAGACACCGTGTTCTTGGCCGCATCCCTCTAGTTCTGGCAGAGCCAGCGTGCTGTCTCAGGCTGGGAAAAGCTGGGTTCCCAAACCCGGGGAAGCCAATCACACGTAAACAAGCCACCTAATCCCATTCCTGTTCCACTCCAGTCGGGAGCTTTTGTCTCAAGGGAACAGCAACTGCTGCTGCTCTTAAGGAACATTCCCTCAGAAAGAGGGAACCGCTCAGGTTTCTGAGCCTGGCAGGGCCGCCCCCTTGGGGTCCTGGCCCCTGAGCGGAGGCCGGGGGGCTAGGAACCCAGAAGGGACAGCCTTAACGCCCATAAAGGAGAAAGGCAGTGGAACTCCCGGAACTCAGCTTCCTGTCACTTGGGTCTGGGGGTGTCCCCTTTTCATCTCAGGAGTGACCTTGCAGGGTGGGTCACCACCCCCAGCTCGGCCACGGGGCAGAACTTCCAGGGGCTGGGCTGAGGTGCTGGCTTCCCACCCCCTTGGCCTCCAGCTAATGTTGAAAATGCAAACACTGTGGGTCAACGGGTAAGTTTCCCCTTCCCCAGGTGAGGATGTACTGATTAGTTCCCTTCCTATTTTTCTGGAGAGTTAGCACAGCTGCAGAGTTACATCTGGTTGGCTGAGCCCAGAATCTCAGAACCATGCTTACTCTGTGGCCTCTCCCTTCCCTACTTTCAATCTATTAGCAAATCCAAACACTTGCTTCCCAGCCATTGGTTTCTTACTCCCTGGTCTCTGAATCCCTGATCTACAGCTAGGTAGGGTCATGCCTCCCCACCCAGGGCCCAGGACGCTTGGTTCTCCTTCCTACGTGTCACAGAAGAAGTCAAAGGATCTAGTAAATGAAAACAGACTCATCCCTGACTCTGCGGCTTAGTAGCTGTGTGACCTTGAACCAGCGACTTAACTGCTCTGAGTTTCCCTTTCCTTGGGTGTAAAATGGAGAAAATAATGTGCACCTTGCAGGCCGGTTGTGAGGCATACGCAAGATAATCTATGTCAAGCACCTGGTACACAGAGTGCTTGGGACCAGGGAGCTTAATAAACGTGGACGTTCTCCCCTTTCTCTGCCAGTTCTTCCCTGAGCAGCTCAAAAGGTGGCCAGTCGGTTCATTTGTCTCCAACGCGTCTCTAATCCTTACCCCATTGCCTACATTCTCCACTGCCTTTAAAGTCTTTGGCAATTGGCTGTGGTGATCAGACTCAAAGCATAACATCCCACAAATCTGGCTGCAAGATACTCCATCATTACATTTGCAGTTAGAGATTGTGTCACAGTGGTTTTCATGCCCTCGGAACCCAGCAAGCTCAGTAGGTGCTTGAACAGATGCATATGGCGTGAGTGAGTGATGTTTCCCCCATACCCTGGCCCCTTCTCTGCAGGGACTGTGAAAGGCTCTCTCTGTCCCTTACCATCTCCAGACTTCTCTCTATCCTGGGAACATTCACACTGAGAGCTCTCAGG
Organism: Phocoena phocoena; assembly: GCF_963924675.1. Lineage (NCBI taxonomy): Eukaryota > Metazoa > Chordata > Mammalia > Artiodactyla > Phocoenidae > Phocoena > Phocoena phocoena. The sequence continues at coordinate 8,957,095 of NC_089226.1, forward strand.
TAGTCTGCTAACCGCCCTCCACTCCCTCAAGCTTGCCTGAAATGCCCCCTCCTCTAGGAAGTCCTCCCAAGGCCAGTGAATCTACAGCTTCTCCAATCACAATAGGATTTGAAAGTCCTCCTGCTGGCCTATCTGATCCTTACAGAGGTTTGCTCATCCTGTCTCTGGGCAGGAACAGACCCTGGCCATGAGGGCATGCAGGCTGGGGACTGGGCTTTCCCCGGGGAGGAAGAAGGATGCTGAGTGGTGACTGGGCAACCTCAGGCCATACACATGCTTTGCTCGATCCAGACCCCTTCCGGCAGCTGCCTTCCTGCCCTTCCTCAGGGTCCCCTTGCCCCTGAGCACTCTGTGCTCACATAATTTATCTAGATCCTTGGGTGTGACTCAAGCTCCCTCCCACTGAGATTGGGCACTCATCATGGACAATTCCCTGTGTTCTCCCAGGACCCAGCAGGGTGCACACAGTAAGCTTCCCCTAGATGCTCGGCAAATGAATGAGAACTGTGGCCCCGCCTGATTTGCACTGGAACAGAGCTGAGGTTTAATCTCCACGGGGAAAGAGGGATGGATTTCAGGTCAAACTAATGCTTGAGGGGGGCAGGCACGAGGGTCTCTCCAATGGAATGGTTTATTTGGTGCCATCAAGGAAGGGCTTCTTCACTGAGGATCTGCCCCCACAGGAAGCCTGGGTTCTGCCGAGTAAGAATCCTGGGTGTCCTTAGGTGCAGGCAGGGCAGGGTGGCCTCCTCCAGAGGGGAAAGGACAGGCTGTGGCCCAAGTCCTCGGAAACCCCGGTTTAGCTTTCCTGCTTGCTGAAAGCAGTCTCCCCCGCTCCGAACCCCCTTCCATCCCCTAGGAGAAAGCTCACACATAGAAACGGAAGGCCAAGCCGAGAGTATGCCCCGACCTCACAGAGCTGGATGGGGACACAGTATGGCATCTGAGAGAGGGGGACCAATTTGAATAAAAAATACATCTCCCACTCTGCAACACAAGGCTGAATGATTAGCACACAGGCAAAACCATGAGCCAGCAGTTTGCAACAAAGCTGGCAGGCGGCTGGAATGTTGATCCTGAAGATCGTGTTCCAGAGGGGAGACACCCCTCCCCAGGCCAGGCTGGCGCTCGGCGCGGCTATTTCAGGCTGGGGGGATTAAGGTCGCACCATGACGAATGTGTGCACAGACACACACACACACGCACACACACACGCTCCTCCTCTCTCCTCTGCCGAGCTGGCTCCCACGGCCGGACCCCAGTCAGGCCTGCCTCCTGCACTGAGTCTCTTGGCCCCGAGGGTCTCTCCTTCCTGGGAAGGCCCAGGCCAGCCCGTGCCCACCTTGGCGAGGCAGAGATGGGAGCCTGACCCGGGGATGTGGACGGGGCAGCGCGGGGCACATCCTGCTCACCTTCTCCCGGACACACACCTGGGACGCTGCACTGACCCCACCCCTCCCCCTCCCCCCACGACTGCCGCCATCTCTCTTTCCAACTCCCTTCTGCCTCTGCCTGTCTTCAGCCTCACTCTCCTCTTCCTCGGTCTGTGTCTCTTTGTCTTTGTTGTTCTTTTCCTCTAGTTCTTCAGCCTCTCCGTACCTCCCTCGCAAACGTGACCATTGATATTTGTCATTCTTTCCCTTTGTCTTTCTCCCTACTTCTCCTTTCCTCCTTTGCCTTCCTGTTGCCTCCCTTGATTTCTCTCTATATTTCTCATCATATCACTTCTTTCAACAGATATTTACTGGCTGCCTATCATTCACCAGGAGAGGAAAACGTGAAGTCACATGGGATATTTACCATATAAATGGCCCACTGTGCCCAGGAGTTAGTTGAGAGGAAGAAAAGCCCATGCTTTGGGGTGGGGTGTCAGGGAGGCCTCCATGGAGAGAGCAGCCTTATTATTGCCGTTGGGGAAGAGGCTGGGTTTGGTCCTGCAGAGATGTGCCGTCATCACCCAAACATACAGGCGTGGAAAAATAGTGACCTACGAGGGCATCAAATGTCAAGTGAAAGGATGTGAAAACTCTGGGGGGCGATTGGGGTTTTCAAGCAGGAGAATGGCTTGAATAGAGCTTCAGAAGATAAAGTAGCAGCGGAAGGCTGAGGTGTGCATATGTGAATGTGCGTGTGTGTGTGTGTGTGCGTGTGTGTATGCGTGTATGCGTGTGTGGGAGGGGGGCGGGGGGGAGGGCTTCGAGGTAGCCAGAGAAGACAGAAGAGCAGGTTAGGAAGCTATGACAGCAGCTCGTGTGTAATTACCTTATTTACCCACTGAAGCCTGAACAAGTAGGTGGGGCCAGTGAGAGGAAATGAAGGGACAAATCTGAGAAGCCGCAAATGGGACCACCTCGCTAAGTGTCTTCTCCTCTCTTTCTTGGTGTCTTTGTTTTTGTCTGATTGTCTGAGTTCCTCTTTCTAAGCGGATCAGAGGTCTTTCTGCAGTGGTCAGCCCAGGGCCAGCTTCACTGTCAGGCACAGATGTGAGGCTTACAGTGATAGGGATCAAAGTTCCTTCCTCTTTCCTCTAAGCTCAGAGGCACTGAATGCAGGGATTCCCCAGGAGGACTGATTTTTGGCAGATAGCATCTCCGAGGCCTGGCTCACCCAGAGCCCACGTTATCCTTCTCTGCTAACCCGCGTCTCCAGTGACCCTGCTTTCTGCACACAAAGTTGTCGGCCCGGGGACCCCAAGCCTGAGGGGGCCACTGTGGCTGCAAAGCCCTCTGGCCCTCCTTTCTTCTCCCACTGCCCTGGGTACACCCCCGATGCCAGAGCTCGAGCTGGGGTTGGAGGGCCCAGGAGGGGAAACCCAGTGCCTCTCCAAGGACCTGATTATTTCCAAAGACTTGTGCTAATTTTCTGCTATGATCCTTACATCTCTGTGAGGCACTAAATCCTCATTACTTTTCCTGACCGATGCATTCTAATTAGATCAACACTTAAAACAAATTCACAATAGCCACAGGATGGCTTTCCATCTCATTAACTCCTCACTTATTATTTTCATGAAAATTACTGATAAAAATGTGCATCTCCATTTGGTGAGGCCTCACAGCCTCCTTGGCTCCTATCTTGCATCTCTCCCATCACCGGGGCTGCGCAGCATCGCCATGGTAACCCACAATAATAGAAACTAATAAATTACAAACGAGATGCTCGTTGAGCAATTATTGTCCTCTCTTATGCAAGTTTCTTGCTAATTTTGATCATAAGGGAAAGTACAATAAGACTCTGAAGGAATGAGTCTATTTCAAGAGAATATTAGCAAGCAGAAGCCTGGGCGGCTGAGTTTAGATCTGTAATAAAGTGATTTGGTGATTTCAAGCAATGGGAAGAGGAAATAAACTTCCGGCCTCGTGTCCCATACAGTACTCACTATCGAGTCCCACAGAGACCCCACTGGGGTGGGTTCGATGTGATTCCTGCTATCAAAATGTACAAGGCATGGCTGGCCTTCTAGGGGCCACCATGTCCTTTCCCCTGCCTCCACCAACCTAGAGAGAGAGATTATACGTCTCGATCCTTAAAACTTAAGAATAAAAATTGCACCACATTTCTTTGGCATTCTTTCCAGCACCTCTCACCAAGCATTCTTAGAAGGTTTACCGGTATCCCCAAGCCTGATTGTCTCGTGGGCAGAGGCTAGTTCAAACCTCCTGGGGGACCCTCCATGTGTCTGTCCTGGACTCAAGAGCTCAGTGGGAGAAGAAGAAAGTGGTGACTCTAGGGCTTAACATAGACACCAGTGAGTTGGGAAGGTATCACCAGGAAGCTTTCTTAGTTCATAGGTTTGGGGAAAATATTCTGTCCTGGAGAGAGAGCCCATTCTCTGCCATTTCCACAGTTCCCAGTTCCCAGGATGAAGGTGGCTGGTGAATCTTGGGAGGGGTGACTTTAGGTGACTTACACAGTGGCCCTGGACCACAGGGAGACAGATGTGCCAGGGCAGGGTGAGCAACTAGAGAATGATCGGGGAAAAGCTGTTGTCTCCTATTAGGTGGGCAGGATTCAGGGAAGGCCCACTTTCCCCACACTCTCCTTCCCAAAACACAGAGAGCTCATCGAGCTCCAGTCCCCTTGAGAAGCCTGTGAGGCTGGGATGTCTGGGTCCACTCCCAGCTCCGTCCCTGCCTCATCCTCCTGCAAAGCTCTCCATCTCCTTAACTCTCGTGCTCATTTTTTGGGATATCTTGGACCAGGAAGCCAGGAATCCCTTTGGACATTGTCCCTCTCAGATCCGGTCATCTTCTAGGGAATACTGATGCCCTGGCATGCTGAGCTCTGGGTGAAAAAGGGACTGAGCTGCCTGAAAATAGCAGGAGGAATGGATCAGAGGTGAAAGGATACAGTCAGTCTAAACCATTTTCCTAGGTCTCCACGGAACCTTCAGACATTCTGACACCTCGCTTAGGAGCCTGGCTAGGAGACAGGACCCAGCCCTGTGTGTTACCTGTGAGTGAAGGTTTATGGAGGGCTGGTTGGGGGAGTAGGGCCCCCCGAGGTCATTCCTGAGCAGGTTATCACTGTGCATCTTGGTTTTGAGGCAGGTGATGTAACGGTTACAAAAGTCCTTGCAGAGTTCATTGACTTTCTCCAGCTCCAGCAGGTGGATTCGCAGGACCTGGATTGCCTTCACCATCTGTGGAGGGGGAGGAGAGGTGAGCCCAGGTGTCTGGATCCCAGTCCCCTCACTGCCTTGCCCGCCCCACCCCCCAACAAGTCCCAAGCACACGGACAGAGAGGAGCCCATGCTCGCCCTAGGGACGTACGCTTTCCACCCGCAGGATTTAAATTCTCCTTGTGGGTAGCTGCCGATGGCTTCCTTGCTTTGAGTTCACTGTTATCACAGCTGTTCTTGAGGCAGGTGTGGTATTCTGAGAACAGCACTGTGCTTAGAGATTATAAGGCCAGGTCTCAAGCCCCCTGCCTGCCATTTACAGTCTGTGTGGCCTTGGCCAAGTGCTTAAGCTCTCTGCGCCTCATTGTCTGACAAATGGGGACCGTTACGCGCTCCCTGACAACCTTACAGTTTTGTGGAGAGGAGCACCTGAGGGAAGGCGTGAGCTGCAAAGTGTGAGGCCTTGAACAGGCATGAGGAAGACCGAGATCAGAGCTCCTTGCAAGAGCCCCCAGAGGTCAGGGACTGGCTACTCTTAAACACGTATTCTGAGTACCTCATGTGATGCCAGTCACCTAGCAGACACCCCATCAATGCATGTTGACCGACTGCATCGTCCAGCATGACTTAGCTGGGTGCTGGGACACCCAACTGTCTTCGGTGGCCTTTTGCGTACCCTTTGGTACGTGTGTCTGCTGCCTCTTCAAGTGGACGTTCCTAACCTTTTCAAGGCAAGAAGCTATTTCTCAATCGAGGCTTTTCCCTTTATCGTTGTTATTATTATAAAAAGAAGGTGCTATGGAAGGTATGGAAAACAGAGGATGAAGAAGACTGCCCTTGATCTAATCACCCTAAAAAGAATGACGACTTCTTTGTTCTTTTTCGCATGCACGTATTCCAACACAGCTTCAATCACCTTGTATGTACAACTTGGCTTCCTGTTTTTCCCCTTAGTTTACCAAATGTATTTTTCTAAGTGGCAGGAATGTGTCCTCTAGTCTCCCTTCTAGACTGCAAGCTTCTAGAAGAGAGGGGTGGTGGCTAATTTGCTCACCCCATTATCCTCGTTACTAACACAAGTGGATACTGAGTAAATATTTGCTGAATGGGTGAAAGTTATTGAGTAAATACATTTTAAGTTGCTGCATATCATTCCATGTGTGTGCCACACTTAGCCAATTCCTTATGGCTGGGCATTCAGGTAAATTCCAATTTTTAAACTTTATTAAAAAACATGTTACAGTGACTTATCTTCCAACCTTATAGCTTATTCGTGTTTCTGCATTATTTCCTTAGGAGAAGGTCCCGGAAGTGACAGAATAAAAGCTATGGACATACTTTTGGCTCACGATAAATATGGCCAAATTGCTTTTCACAAAAGGTGTTGGAGCAATTGGATATCCACAAGCAAAACAGTGAACCTTGATTTAAATCTCACGCCTTATACAAAAATTAACTCAAATGGATCAAAGACTGAAATGTAAGACATACACACTATAACATTTTTAGAAGAAAACAACAACCCAGGAGAAAATCATCAGGACCTAGGGCTACGCAAAGAGGTCTTAGGCGTAACACCAAAAACATGACCCAGAAAAGGAAAACTTGATGAATTGGACCTCATCAAAATGTAAAATGTTTGCTCTTCAAAAGACCCTGTGAAGAAGATGAAAAGATAAACTACAGACTGGGAGAAAATATCTGCAAACCACATATCTGACAAAGGACTTATGTCTAGAATATATAAAGAGCTCTCAAAACTAGCCAGTGAAATAACAAGCAATCCAATTAGAACTTGGGCAAAAGACAACATCAGACATTTCACTGAAGAGTATATATATACATGGCAAATAAGCACATGAAAAGATGTTCAATGTCATTAGCCATCAGGGAAATGCAAATTAAAACCACAATGAGATATCGCTATACACCTATCAGAATGGTTAACATTAAAAATAGAGGTAACACCAGATGCTGGCAAGGAATTAGAAACGGGACCACTCATATGTTGCTGGTGGGTATGAAAAATGGTCCAGCCACTCTGAAAAACAGCAGAACAGTTTCTTATGAAACTGAATACACCACCCAGCTCAGCAACTCCAACTCTTGGGCATTTATCCCAGAAAAATAAAAACATCTGCTCACCCAAAACCTGTATGTGAATATTCCAAACAACCTTATCCTAATAGCCCCAAACTGGAAACAACCAAAATACACGTCAACAGGTGAATGGATAAAGAAACTATGGTACGTCCATATCATGAAATAGTACTAGGCAATAACAAGGAACAAACTAGTGATACACTCAACTACTTGGATGGATTTAAAGGGAATTATGCTGAACAGAAAAGAAAAAGCCAGTCTCAGAAGGTTACATACCGTATGATGCCATTTTATATAACATTCTTGACATGACTAAATTTTAGAGACGGAGAACAGACTGGTGTTTGCCAAGGGATGTGGTGGGGGAGAGAGGGAGGAACTGCCCTGTATCTTGACTACCATAGTGTTTCCATGAATCTACACATATGATAAAATGGCACAGAAGTACACACACACACACACACACACACACACACACACACACACGGCTGCATGTAAAACTGGTGAAATCTGAATAAGGTTGGTGGATCATACCATTGTCATTTCCTGGTTGTCAAACTGTATTGCAGTCATGCAAGAAGGGGATCAGGACTTCTCTGTATTAATTCTTACAACTGCATGTGAGTCTATAGTTCTATCAAAACACAAAGTAAAAAAAAAAACAAAAACGTGGGGCTCGCCTTGGAGACCATTTATGTTGATATAAGCAATATATAAGCATCCCTCTTAGCTTTGGGCCGGCATTTTGATGCCCAGGAAAACAGGGATGGGCATCGCTCCCAGAGAATCCTATCAGGTGTGTCGTGCTGCGTGGCTAGAAGCCAGGGCCACACCCACTCTGAGCTTCATCTGCATTTCAAGTGGAGAGCAAGTGAGGCGCCCCCAGGTTGGCATTTGGATTGTCTGATGGGTAGGGATGGTGCTTGACTAATTAAAGGCTCTGAGTACTGAATTAGACTAAGTGTCACTCAAAGACAGAAACCAACAATTGCGTGTTTTCAAGCAGGGCTCAGTCACAGGGTCTTGTCCTCAGGGGATGCCCCCTCCGTGGGGCTGAGACTAAAGGAGACTGTGCCGTCCCAGGCAAAGAGGAGAAGAGTGACTTTAGTCCAGATTATTTGGACCAGAAGATGGAGTCGGGCACTGAATAAATTATTTGCTCTTGCCTAAATTTTCTACTTGACAATATATGGTGTTTAATAAATACTCATTGACTGATTGATGGATAACAATACCCAAACATTTCTTATTCTTACTATGTCTCAGGGACTGTGTTAAACCCATCACATGCCTGATTTATTACACATAACCACCTCTGCAAGTGGGTACCATTATTGCCCATATTTTACAGTTGAAGGCAATGAAGGCCACAGGTAGAAGTTTACTTGCTTCACATCACACAGTCAGTAAGTGACAGAGCTGGAGCGTGAAGCCACGTTGCCTGTGTTGCTTCACCGGCAACTAAGGGTCTCAGGATTTACACAGAGAAGATGGCGGTTGATAGGGTGCATGGTTTAGGGAGAAAGTGGCTTAGTGACAGGAAGTACGGCGTCCAGGATACTCAAGTTTAGGATTTCCAGAACCCTCCCTGGCAATGTTCCCGCATTCGGCTGCTCTGGCCTGGCCCGCAGGAGCCAGAGTACCTCAGCGTGCTTCCCCATGCGTAAGAAGAGGGGGTTGGACTGTCAGGTGCCTTCTGTTTTCTGATTCTCTGAACGTTACAGGGACTTCTGATGGTCCTGGAAGGGACCACGTGAGATGATCTAGACCAGTCTCTAGGTGACCGGATGGTCCAAACCCTCCCGGACACATGGCTGCATCTTCTCTCCTGAGGCTCTCTTACCACCTCGGCCATCTCCATGTTCTCTCAATCTGCTGAGTTCTTCCAAACATTTACTGCAATCTCTGCGCTTTAATATAAAGTGCTGACTCAGCCTTCTGTAGGCACCGAGAACATCCAGGGCTCCATCAGTACAAGCTCCCTTAATTTAATGTTATACATTCAACAAATATTGAGTCTCATTATATGCCAAACACTGGACAAGACCTCTGACTTAAATAAGTTGCCCAGTTAGCTTTGTCTTCCCCAGACAAAATAATCCTAATTCCTTAAACCTTTCTTCTTTCTCCCTCCCTTCCTTCCTTCCTTTCATTTCTTCTTTCTTCTTTCTCTGAGCTTTCCTTTACTGGACTACCCTTCATTTTCAATCAACATTTTATTTATTCATTTTAAAATCTCTGCGTGAATACACACATACACACCCATACACACAGAAAAGTGCACCTATCTATTTATAGCCAATAAATCCTCGTTAGGTAAAAAAGAATCGGAAAATACAATTAAGTAGAACAATATAAAAAGTAAAACCTACCCAAAATAGCTTTGCTCAAATGAAATACGCATGCAATGTGTTTAGATAGATTTGGTGCACGGTGGCCAAAAGTGGACCTACATTTTGGTCTAATAAAGTACAGGTGAAGGATTACTTTTTTATGAGGTAATAGACTTGGTTTAAAGATTTAAGAACATAGAGTAAATCATAATGGTATTCCAAGGCAATGAATATGTAGGACCTGTTCAGTATTAGAGGAAAAAATGGGCAATGCCGTTAATGTGGGGCAGCTGTCTGGCCTGGCGCAAAGCCTGTGGGATTTACCATCAGACGGCTTGGATTTGAGTCCAGACCTACTATTTACAAACTGGGTGACATTGGGCTAATTCCACGACTTCCCTGAGCCTCAGTTTTCCTCATCCCTGTCTCACAAGATTTGATAACGGCTAAAGGAGATAATAATGTGAAAGAGCTTTATAAACCACAGGGAACCAAATGCATATAAATTTTGCAACCTCTTTTAATGATTTCTAATATCCTGTTGGCTTTTCTATTGCTGTTCCATTTTCAGATAGTGGAAGAACAGTCATCCTCAGTTTTTTCTTCTATATTTATGTTTAGTAAATCATCCTCTATCTTATTTTTATGCAATTTTGGGTTTTTGCCTCTAAATCAGAATAAAACTCTGACATATTAAACTATTTTTCCTAAGTGATCAGTGTCATGTAAAAAGTTATTCCAAATCTTCTAGTGCAATAACAATTCCATTTAATTTAATAGCGTCATCAAATATGATGAGTGGACCCTTCGTTCCTTTTCTCTCAGTTTTGCTTCATCTTTCAGATTCTCTCCCTCCCTTCTCTTTCAAAATAAAAAAACAGCCCTCTTCTTCTGAGCAGAGGGCTTCACAAAAGCAAAACGAGATGCACCCTTGCATTTCAGTCTCATATCACAGCGCACGAGCCCCACAAGTCTCAGGAAAGCCCGCAGGACCGGGGCCTCTCATTTGCTGGGAAGTCGCATGGCATGATATCCTGAATCTACTATTTTCTGCCTGGGTATTTTGGACAAGTCATTTAACTTCATCTATAAATGTAAGCTGATAGGTAATACTTACACTGTAGAGTTGTGGTGAACACTGAATAAGATCATGTACACATATGTCGTGGGCACAGAGGAGCTGTGTGTTATATGTGGATTCTTTCCGCCAACACGCCCCTCCCCCCCACCATCAAATACTTTTCTGAAAAGTGGCCTCTCTTGTAGGATTGCGGCCTCTTCATTTGATAGTGATGTCCTTGCCTTTCAAAACATTTTTTTACGTAGCACTTTACAATTTGCAAAATGCTTCTCTCTCCATTACCTCATTTGAGTCTCAGAAACATGGGGACACACAGGCATTGTCATCACTCTGCTAGAGATGGAGATCAAGGCTCAGAGATTAGGTAACCAGCGAGATTCCAGGCAGCAATTAGGGAGGGAGGTAGCTTTGCCCTGGAGGGCAGATTCCGTTTACTCTCTCCTTCCTCTGCAATTTGGGAAGCTGGAATGTTCTCCCTCATTTACGGATGAAGAAATTGGGAAACACACATTCCTTGAAGTGCTCTGACGCTTCCTGCATGTCACTAGGTCAGCCAAAGCTAAAATCTATTCAGGAATTTTTCCAGACCAGACCAGACCAGCCGGACCTGGCCTGAGCAGTTGGAAATGTGGGGTCACTGGAACAAGGCCTGGGACATGGAAGAAAGGTGAAGTCCAGAGCCTGTAGACTGCTTAGGGAGGCCACCTCGCAGGACAAGTCAAATGCTTTCAAGTCACAATGTGGCACTTCCCTTCCCACGTCCCCAGAGTTGGGAGAAGCGTTGTGGTTCAGGGGAAAGAGGTGGGCTTCAGGAGTTACACCCACCTGGCGCAAACCCCAGCTCTGTAACTTATTGACTATAGGGCTCTCGGTCTTGGATTCCCCCTTCTGTAAAATGGGTATAATGATAACCCTCTCATAGGGCTATGGCGAGAATTCAATAGCAGAGCTGGGTGCTAGAGAACAGTGGGTTTTGGAGGCTAGGTCTGGGGTCCTCCACTTACTGGGATGCTCTGGACAATTCACGTGATCTCTGCACTTCGGTGTCCTCATCTGTAAAGTAGGATAGCGACAGCAACCCCCTCAGAGTCGTACTGAGGACAAAATGAGATCTGGCCAGAAAAGAACTAAAGACAAGTGCAGAGGAAGCACTAAGAAAAGACTGGCTCTAGGGCTGCGTCACTGCTGAGCGTGGGCCGGGCTCCACGCCTGTATTTGACCCACGTATGTGCTGTGTGGTCTTGAGCTGGTGATTTCACCTCGTGTCTCAATCTCCTCATCTTAAAACGGGGATAATAATAATCTGTGCCTTGTGGGTCTGAGAAGAGAATTAAATAAGATAATACAGGTGAAGTGTTCAGAACGCACCTGGCGCCCAGTAAGTGCACTATAAATGTTAATTGTTACTGGCTTTGATTATTATTTCCTTTCCCTGTTCTGGTGTCTTGTGGGATTTTTCTGCTCCCGTCAAGGCGAAGAGAGTGTGGGCGGGAGGCCGAAGGGAATGGCTCTCTGAAGGGGGCCGCCCGCCGTCTCGGTGGGCCCAGGGCTCTGCCTGGCCTCCTTATTCACAGCCTCTGGCCTCTGGCCCTGCCTCTTCAGAGTGGGCCCGGGGGCCTGGGGGGCCCCATTTTGGAGCTGGTCTTGCGGTCAGGCAGCTATAATCTGTCCCTTAAGCCACACCAGGGTCTCATTAAAACGTGCCCCGTAAGTGTTAAAAAAGTTACACATAAAAAGATTCCATGCATGAAACTGAAACCGTACGTTTTAGAGCTTCGGTTTGAAATCCTGCATAATATATAAAACCTCGGCCCTGCACTGGGGGCCCGTAAATCAGATTTCATAAAACAAAAAGCTTTTACCTTTCAAAGGGGTTTGGGGAACTTGCAAATTTTACAGACTGGACCAACTGCCAGTCGGAGGCTGCTGGGCCCAAGCAGGGGATCTGAGGGCCGGGTGCCAGAGGCCTGGTGAACGCTGGGTGGGTATGGGAATTGGAGTGAGGGTATCCCCGGGGGAGCATTCCAGCTTAGCCACCATGGGGGTGGAAAGCCACCCGCATGGCACTGAAATGGGGAGGTGGAGAGGCTCAGAGAGCGTGGGTACCAGGGAGAGAGATGCTGGTGGTACCCCGTATAAATGAGGCCTCTGTTACCCCCGGGAAGCAGAGAGGTGGGTGATGGCGTGCAAGGAGCCAGCAGACCTGGATGCTGACAAGTCACTGCCCTTCTCCAGACTCCAGTGTCCCCATCTATAAAATGGGTGTGCTGCTTTCCACGCTTGTGGTTTCCCCACCAGCGTTTTGGGATTCTAAGTTTCTTTTCGGGCAGCTGGCTAACCGGGAAGGGAGGTTCCCTCGGAAACCTATACTCTGGGAACTTCTCTGGTCTCTGAGCATCTCTGGCAGAGCTTAGCAAACAGTGCCCACGGGAACTCGTCTGAGAGACCGTGGAGCGGGGCAGGTAGACACAGAGATTTGCGTGGACGAGAGGAGGGGACCAGCTGGAGGGGGAGGACCCGCGTGCCCGTGGTGGGCCTGGGGGAGCTGGGGAGGAGGCAGGACCCGAGCGCCCAGCGCGGGACAGAGTTCGGGGGATCCTAGTGTCCTCCTGACAATCCCATCTGTGAAAGTCAACATTCAAGGGCAAAGGAAAGCCGCCCTGACACACATATATATAAAAAATAAATCTCTCAATTATCTCAGCTCATTTGCTTGGGGTCTCATTTTATGTCCCTGCCCCGCGGTGCAGTATATCTGTCCAGATAAAGAGTTACAGTCGGTTGGGCTACGTGTGTGGGGTTGTAAAAAATACAGATGCCAGATTAACTGGCTGTGGCACTCGGCAGCTGATTGAGCTGATAATGACGTGATCTGACCTTTTTCTAATTTCTAATTATGTGCATCTCGGCTGTGCTGGCTGCATGATTCTTGTTCTAACGATGGCTCCTGTGGTCGGCCTCTTCATCTCTCCCCTCCCGACACAGGACTACAAGTGGGGTGGCAAAGGGCGCTGCCTGACACCCTCCCCCCACTCCCGGTAAAGTTTCAGGCTTCAGGCCACACAGTCTCTCTGATGGCCTGGAGGTGAGGTGAGGTGAGGTGGCTGGAATGCCTGGCTTTAGCGATACCGCATTTGACCTTAACCTTCTGGGTGCCATGCATTTAGTTCCACAAGCCATCTCGTGAATATTTTATGACTGTCACAGGAGACAGGCGTATTGGCTCTATAGACGAGGAAACTGAGCTTCAAAGGAGTTGTCATCAAAGTCACCCAGAGGGTGAGCTGCGTAGCTGGGCTGAGGTCCTTGGCTCCTTCAGTGGTCTCCATTTAAATACCATCAGTCATTGACTGCAGCTAACTCTGGGTAAATCAGGTCCACATGAGGAGGTGCGCTGTCCAAGGTCTGCTCCACCAGTGGACCACTCCCAGCCCAGTCCCCTGAGATAGAGGCCCAGGCAGCACCGGGGGTCTGGGGCCATTGGGGCAGCTCCTACAACATCCACGTGCCTAGGCTAGGCGTGGCACGTAGCAGACACTAACCAAGTTTTGTTGGATTAATGAAGAAATCTGAATCTTTGAGTGAACAGAACTCTGAGAGACCCAGGTAGTGTGGGCCAGGGGAGAACAGGGAGGCGGCCACACTTTTTGGTATTTTCCAGGCTGGGCTAGAATAAGAGGCTGTCCTCGGGGGGTCTTCTATAGCTCACCTGGCAGGTGGTAGTGGGCAAGGTCTGTGAGGTTTGTTTCCCCAGGACTCCTACCTCTGAAGGTGTAAATTCTTTCATATTACTCAGCCTACTTGGGGTATTTCCTACCAATTTAGGCCTCAGTTTCTTTTGGGGTCAAGGGAGAGGAGTGCCCATTCCAGCTCCTGCAGAAACGGCTGCCTCACTTCCTGGTTCCGTGGCCGCTGCGGGTGTAGCTTCTAAAGACCTGACTCACAATTGCGGTTCTGAGATTCTGAGCAACCGAACAGCAGGGCAGGGCCAGGCCAGCCTGCACTTACTGCTGGACCAACTGGAGAACCTGCACGGGGACAGCTGTCCTAGGGGACCTGAGAGACAGTGGTCTGGGCTTCCAGGAAGGAGGTCTGCTCAATCCCAGCCAGGGGAGAGGGAGGGCCAGGCACAAGCCGAGGTGGGTTTGCGGCTCCCAGAAATCTGCACTAACGCTCCCGACCCCGGTCAGGTGCTTATGCTCTGTCCTCTAAACGCATCATAATACTTCACCAATTTCCAGGCCAGGCTGGGGGGCTCTCCTGGTAGCTCTTCTGGCCTCCATAAAGTAGCATAATCAACTCTTGAGAGAAGCAGTGGGGTGGCTAATTCACAACACAGGATAATACCCAAGTCGTTTAAATCTGTTCTGCTGGTGCACTGTGTATGTGTGTTTTTCTTCCTTCCTTTTTGGAGTCACATTTGCTTTTCTAATTCTGTTTCCCTTTTGGGAGTAGGTACTAACTAAACTCTGATTGCAAGAGGTCAGTGCTATAATCAATCAATTTGTGGAAGAAAGAGTTTTTCAGAGTTTCCAAATTCACCGTGCATCATCTGGGTAATCCACCCACAGAAAAATCAAGAATTGTGGTTAATAATCCCGGGATGACCACTGTCATGATGAACAAACAGAGCACCCTCTCTACAGCTCTCTTTCTCTACAGGATTCCCAGGGCTAGATGAGAATTTCAGGCATCATCTAATCTAGTGGTTACCAAGCCTTATTGAAGATTGCAGCTGTCTGGGAAACCTTTAAAAATGTACCTTCACAGGTCCCACCAAACTCACTGAATCACGGTTTCCAGGTGGTGGCCCCAGGCCCGTGTGCTTTTCAAAGCCGTAGTGATGATGTGGATGACAAGCTAGGTCTGGGAGCCTGATCTACGGCGTCCCCCTAAATGGGCAGGACATCTGCTGATCTTCTCAGTGTGACTCTGTTTCCGGTCTTCCTATCACCGATCTGCTTGACGGTACCTGTCATCCCCACCCTCCACACTGTAGCACATGGCCATCAGCTCCTCTCTGGGCAGCCCAAGACAGATTTACCAGCGTGCCAGGGCTCTAGCTCTTGGAACAGCTACACCAGACATTCTGGGCGCCATGACCCTCCTTTCCTCCCGTCTGCACTGCAAGGGGGTTGGAGGTGAGGCTACTAGTGTTGCAGCGGCAGAGGAGGGGAGAGCTTTGGCAGCACCACCTTTGCATGCAACTCTTGGTTTAAGGTTCTCAGACGCTGGAAGGGTACACCTAGTGCCTGCCCACAGGGGGCATGCAAATTTCTTTGTTGAACGCATGAATGAAAGGGTCGCTTCTAGGGCATCTGGAGGGCATCAGAAGGTAGGGAGAGCCTAGCCAGGGCGGGGTTGCAGGGTCTTTACCAGGTTGTCCAGCTCTGGGTCGTCGCTGAAGAAGGGTTTGTGCTCTTGCTCTTGCTGGTGGACAAAGTTCTCGATGTCCACGTCAAAGCTGGCGGAGGTGATGCACTCCGAGCCCTGCGTGGCCTGTTCACATTTCTCAAACAGCAGCGTCAGGAGCGGGAAAAGAGGGTGCCTGCGGGGACATCAAGAGCTCACACACGCGCACTCAGAGACTTGCTGCCGTCGGGGCTCAGAAGCCACCAGGGTCCCTTCCCACATTGCCGTCACTTCTTCTCCCAGGGTCCCACTCCCTGAGAAAGGCTCCAGTCCCCATGGTCAGCCTAGACGGCAGCATTTCACGCCCTGGCACAGAGAATTCAGTCTCCTGATTCCTAGGGCCTCAGAGGCTTCTGTCCCTCCCCACCAGGGTCCTAACTTTTCTCTTTGTCCAGAGAAACTGCACAGATATTTGATGAGGGATGCTGGGTATAACCCTTCCCAGAAGTAGGTGTCCATTTCTGGCTCAATGTCAATCTGGGAAGGAAATACGGGAAATGTCCAGAAAAGTGCTGGATGTGAACACGTGTGGTTGGTCACACACCCTCCCGTGGCTGCGTGGAGCCAGCCGAGGGCAGCACCCGTGTGTTTGCAAGTGTACGTGGCGGGGTGTGGACCTGAGTACTCTTCACACGTGGAGGGCAGAAGTCTCCACCTGTCCTGCATCTGTTGGCCGACTCAGTTTAGGTCAGACACCCCAGTCACACGTGTAACACTTCCCTACACGTTTCTATCATCACACGCTTAGCACAACTGTAATTAAATAATTCTTTGCATCGTTATTTGTCCAGTGTTTTCCTCCAAGGCTGTCTCTGTCTCAGTGATCACTGTATCCTTAGGACCTTGCCCTGGCGCTGATAGCAGGCACTTAATAAATATTCGGTGACTGACAACGACCCAGCGAATGATGAATACGTGAGTGTGAGTGCGCGCACGCGTGTGACGACTCTGTGATGGATGGATGTAAGCTGAAGTGCTTACCTGGCGACTCTATGGGTCTTGGCTTCGACATCACCCACTCTGGGAAGGTTCCCTGACTGCCCCTTCCCTCAACCTGTGCCGACGGCTCCCTGGATTGTTTGCTTTACCACCTGTCTTCCGCACTAGACTCTCAGCTACGTGAGGGCAAGAAGCAAGCCCACCTCATTCCTCACTGTCTGCCCAGAGTCTAGCAGCGGCATGTGGACACTAATAAATCTTTGTTGAATATATACCTGTTAGGTGTGTGACCCCATTTGCATATACAAGTGCATCTCGTTCTCCTTTCTCTGCAGCATGAGTGAACAACTATGTCTTCACACCCGGCACGTGCACATGTTTACATGGGTATTGACACTGGACTCTGGAGCCCCATTCCTTCCCACCATGGTTCCCAGAAAGCAACAGTACATCCCTCTCTGGTTGCTCACCTCAGTGCCCTGGAACCACAACATCTAGCTCCTTTCTTTTTGAGTAAGCTCTGTGAGCTGGGAGAGGAGAAAGTATGTATGTTGGGTCTGGTCCCCAGGCTTCTGCCAATGGGGATGTTGTAGCCAGCACTGCCCAACAGAACTTCTTGAGGTGATGAAGGCATTCTACAATCTCTGCTGCCCAATACAGTAGCCACTAACTTCATGACGCCAATGGACATTTAAAATATGGCTGTTTTTGAATTATGGTTTTCTCAGTGTATATGCCCAGTAGTGGGATTGCCGGGTCATATGGTAATTCTATTTTTAGTTTTTTAAGCAACGTCCATGGTGGATGGACCTAGAGTCTGTCATACAGAGGGAAGTAAGTCAGAAAGAGAAAGACAAATACCGTATGCTAACACATATATATGGAATCTAAGAAAAAAAAAATAAAGGTCATGAAGAACCTAGGGGTAAGATGGGAATAAAGACACAGACCTACTAGAGAATGGACTTGAGGATATGGGAAGGGGTAAGGGTTAGCTGTGACATAGTGAGAGAGTGGCATGGACATATATACACTACCAAACGTAAGGTAGATAGCTAGTGGGAAGCAGCCGCATAGCACAGGGAGATCAGCTCAGTGCTTTGTGACCACCTAGAGGGGTGGGATAGGGAGGGTGGGAGGGAGGCTGGAGAGGGAGGGGATATGGGGACATATGTATACATATGGCTGATTGACTTTGTTGTACAACAGACACCAAGACACTATTGTGAAGCAATTACACTGCAATAAAGATCTATTAAAAATAAATAAAATATGGCTCTTGTGTCTAGGACACTGAATTTTTTATTTTGTCTAATTTTAACTAATTTTAATTTAGATAGCAACATGTGGCTGGTGGCTACCATATTGGAAAGCACAGCAAGTCCTGAAAATGAAAACAGATCACGCTTCTTCCCTCCAGCACGCTATGATTAAACATGCCGAGAAGGACTGAACATTCAGCCTGCATAGTGTTTGTAGGCCGATGGGGGACCCCTGTGAGCCTGTCCCATACTGGGATTCCAATAATCCTAGGCAGAAAGGCAGAAGGTGCTGAGACCCACCCACACTCAAACCTATACCTACTGGTCATTCTACTCGAGCTCGGGGGCAGCGGGGGCTGAGGGGAGATGAATTCCTGCCACAGATGAGCTGCGTGGCTTGGCAAAGCTGTCTCTAGACACTATCTCCCTGACCCTTGTTTTGGGAGCTGATGCGTCAATAGCTGGGCTCCAAGGCTGCAGGCTGGGTCACAGTCTGGAGGAAAAAAGGGTCAATATCTGAGGGTAGCCCATCTGCAGCCCCAAATTGCTAGAAGAGCTACTCGGCCCCCTCAGGAAGCTGGTGGGAAAACAATGGGTTCGCTCAGCCACCCGCTGAAGACAAAGAGAAAACCAGGTGAAGGGGTTAAACTCCAGTATAAGTCTTCATTTGCAGCCACTAATACCGCAGCATATTATAGTCTAATCTAACCTGATCCCAGTTTAATGCAAGATTCTCCTGGCCCTGAGTGGAATACCAAAGGAAGCCTTCATGGCTGGGATTTAAGCAGAGACCTGCAGTGGTTTAGCTGAGGGACGTGAAAGGCAAATTCCAGACGGTGTTATGAATTATTGTGCCTTATGAACCTTCCTACTCTCAACAGATGCCTGCTGCCATTTAAACAGCCACTAGATCAATTAGGAGTGAAAGGCACAGATCGACTCCGTACAAGGGCACTAAATTACCAGGAACTAATAATCCACAGCATCGCGCCAGGTGGTGGGGGGCGCAGCCCCTGCCCCATCCCCACGGCGGCCGCGGTCACTGCACGTTCCTTCCTCACCGGCTGGAGGCAGGGTGGGCAGCTGCTGACGGTGTGTGGGTGTGCCGGTGCACGTGCGTGCACCTGGGTTGAATGTAGGCTGTCAACGAGAGCAAGTGTGAGCGTTGTGTAAGTGGGCTGTCCTAGGTGTTTCTATCGTGTGTGCACACACGGTGTTACGTCTCTGCTGTACTATGCACATATGGGTTGTGTATATGGAGCTGGGGTGCAGAGTTTGTGTGCTGTGAATACAGGGTGCCTACGCCCTCTATTGTATGCAGTGTGTGTGCAGGGCTACGTGGTATCTGTGTGCAATGCGTGTGCGAGCATCGTGTGTTTTGTGTACACAGTGTGCGTGGCATGTGGGGCAGGGAGGAGGGAGCTGCCGGTGACTGCATCTCCCAGCTACCAGCCCAACGGGTGAGCTCGTCTGCCACTGTCCTGGCCTCTGCAGGGAGAAGAGTGATCAGGGAGGGCCTCTCTGAGGAGGTGACATTTGAGTTAAGCCTGGAAGGACAAGGAGGCAGTCAGGCAAAGGTCAGAGGGAGGGGCTTGCCAAGCAGGGGAAAACGCAAAGCACTTCAGAGAGAAATGAGCTTGGCATGTTTCTGGAACAAAATCCAGGCGCTTGTGGCTGGAGCAAAGTAGGCGAACGGAGGGAGATGAGGTCGAAGAGGTGAGCGGCAGTTAGATCCGAGGTCTCACACAGAGCTGGGCTTTTGGGGACTGGGGTGGAGGCACTGTCCCCTCCACTGGGGGACAGCGTGTACCTTCCAGGCAGAGCTCTAGCATTGGTCCATTTTATAAACCTCTCCCCTGCAGGTGTCAGATCTCCCATGTATGTATGTGTGTGTGTGTGTGTGTGTGTGTGTGTGTATGTGTGTGTGTGTGAGAGAGAGAGAGACGAGGGCATATCTGGGGGTGTTTTCTATGGCTTCTGCCATCTCTCAGTAGAAGAAAATGTGCTTTCCATGCTCTCCCCCAAGTTAAGCAAGGACCCGTGGAGCACAGAACAGGCCTCCTGGCTGCTGCCATGGCCCCTCTCCCCAGCCCCTCCCTGCCTGAGCTGCGCTAACAGTTCCCCAATCCTCCCTTCATACCCCACCCTCCCCAGCCTCCTGCCTCTGATTCCACCCGCCCTGATCCCTGGACCCCTGAGCCCAGGAGTTCGGATGACATCTGTGCTCACCCACAGCTTTTCATATGAACCACAGCCAGGGTTGGTAGGGCTGCCTGTGGCTCCCGTGCTCTATCCACCTGCATCTCTCGATCACCCTGACTGCTACCTGCTACCTCAAGTGTGGGGACTGCTGAGATGCTCTGTACCACCCCTGAGAAACAGGCTCAGTTTCCCAGTGACTCAGCTGGGTTCTGTGGCTGCAGTGATGCTATGGCCTTCTTTAAGGCTGTTCCCGGCCCAGTTCCCAGCCCCTTCCCCAGTTGCCCATCCTACACCTGCCTAAGCGTTGACCTATATTTTAAGCTATCCTCCAACATCACCCCATAAGACTGGGGAAGAGGCTGGAAGCCACCTTCAAGGAGTCCTTTCCAGCAGTCTCCACTGCGGGCCTCGGGTGGGGTGGGGTAACTAGGGCAGTGACCAGGAGGGCTGGGCACTTTACCCTCCAGGGACATGAATGCCCTTGTCTGAGCCAGGCAGGGGATCGGAAGGGGGATTTCCTGGCCATGCGTGGGATACTGGTCCTGTCATTCTTGACCTTCCCTGAGCTTCAGTCTGTCCAACTAGAAAATGGGTTTTAAGGAGTTCCTCTTCCCGCTGTCCAGATCTCTCCCACCGTGGATCAGTACCCTTCAGAGGCTGGAAGCAGAAACGTGCAAACTCGGTCCCCAGTGCCTGGACGATGATGAACGAGATGTGAAAGATGGCCGTTAGCCTTTATTTCCAGAGAGCCGAGGACGTCTGACCTCCAGAAGAGCTCGCCTTCTCCCTCCCCGACCTTTCTCCATGCTTTTCCCTGTGTCGCCTCCCACCTGGCCGCCCGCTCCAGCCCAATCTCTCTCTTTTTTTTAATTTTTATTTTTTTGAATTTTATTTTATTTATTTTTTTATACAGCAGGTTATTAGTTATCTATTTTATACATCTTAGGGTATATATGTCAATCCCAATCTCCCAGTTCATCCCACCACCGACCCCCCTGCCACCCCCCCGCCAATCTCTCTTAATCCGTTCAAAATTTGGAGAAAATAAATCTCACTGCACTAATTCAGGGAGAGTTTGAGCCTCGTTGGTGCAGAACAAATAAAAGGAGTGAACCGGCATGACATTTTACTGCAGAAGAGAGGTCGTTTCCAGCCACTAATAGAAAGGACCTGACACAGACTAATAACGAGAAATGAATTTCTCTAACGGCCTCATTGATCACATTCAGCGCTGTGCCTCTGCCTGGGTGCTGGGAGGGCGGGCTGCCCCGAGTGCGGACAGTGCCAGGAGCAGGGGGCGAGAGAGGACCTCAAATAAGATTTTATTATATCTTGTTTTCTTTTCGGAGTCCCCACCCCCAGGCCCACCCTCCTCACCTCTCCCCAGGAGCGTCTGAACCGAAAGCAAACTCAAGATATACAGCTCCTGTTAACGATCCAGAGAAATAAAGAACCCCTCTCCACAGAACCGCAGTCTTGTGCTAGCTTAAGGTGATTAAACCGGATGTGTTGATTTCTACAGGGGTTTAAGCTATCGTTTGGTTTAATTACTTCTGACATTTCTGCCTTCGTTGTTTTCTGCATCACCCAAATTCGCGGGCCTAAAATGCCCAGTCTGGGGCCAGGGTGCGTAGGGCTGCCTCTGGGAGCACCTCAAAGGGCCTGGGCCTAAACAGGGCAGGATTTTGGCTGAAGCCCTTTGCAGAGTTGAATGTCACCCTCTCTCCAGCAGCAGCGAGGCTGAGACCCCTCGCTGAAGCCCCAGATTTTCTTGAGGGCAAAGCGATCCGGGCCCCCCTCATCCCCCCACCCACACACATATTGCTAGTGAGGCTTCTGAGAGCATTCTCAGGCAGGAGAGCTTCAGCGCCTTCCATTTTACTCCTCCCTCTTTCAAGACAGATGTTCTCACTGCAGATGGCCCAGTAGGTTTCCCTAACATTTTCGAAGACCTCTTGGGATGGAGACCATAACCTCCTTGGTAATTTTTATACTCGTATCTAACGGCAAGCTCCCCTATAAGGCTGAAGCTCATTTCCTTGTGCTAAAAGGACTCAAAAGAAGACAAGTGGACTTTGTTCTGCTTCCCTTCGTTCCTCCTTGGACAACCTGGGTTAAGAAAAACGTTTTTTTTTTTAACATTTCTTTCTGCTCATAGGGCCATAAACAGAGAAGCAGAGGTAGGAAAAAGAAAGGATGCCAAGATATAGAGCTTCAACAGATAACAAACAAGGACCTACAGTACAGCACAGGGGACTATACTCAATATTTTGTAATAACCTATAAGGAAAAGAATCTGAAACAGAATATATAAAACTTATATATATATATATATATAAACTTATAATATAAAACTTAATCACTTTGCTGTACACCTGAAACTAACACAACATTGTAAAGCAACTATACTTCAATTAAAAAAAAATTTTTTTTAAATAGCGCTTCAGAGAGGCTATAACGCAAAGAACACAAGAAACAGGGAACAGATATGAAGAGAGAAACGGAGCCCCACAGACTGCGGTTGCGGGATGGCGATGACAGTCACACACATGGGGGGACATTAGTGTTGAGCTCCCTTTCTGGGTGATAAACCTTGTGATTCACAGTCATGTCACTCTGTCACTTCTGAGCCTCTCAGCCATCCCTCCCTTTGTGACCTTGGCCAGAACTGCAGACCTCAATTATGGGTCCAGCCAAGTGTGTGGCAGCCTGCCTGGCTGTCCACTGCCTCTCCCTGTGACTGACCTTGGAGCCCCCAGGCCTGTCCTGTACCTCCCTTCACAGCCCAGTGTCAGCACTCACCACCCCCTGAGGCTTGGCTTCTTCCTCCGATGGGGACAGGGTCGGGTGTCAGAGCCTTTGGCCCTTCCTAGCTGGGATGAGAGTGGACGGTCCAGAGGAGGGAATGTATAGTAGGAAAGGAACATTTCTGGATGGAGGTTTTTGGTGATGAGGCAGTGGGACCAGAGCCTGGTCAGGGTCAGACCTGTGCAGAGGACATTAGCCACTGGCCAGTGAGGTGGGGGTAAAGGGGGGCAAGCAGCGACCCAAGCTGGTCTCCATGGACACACACAGCGGAGGTCTCAAGTTGTCAAAGGCCCACCACCCTGGAAACCCTACCCGGGGGCTGGCATTGTAACCCTTTATTTCTAGTGCCCCAGGTCAGGTCACTGAGATCACAGAATCAGAGATAATACCCTGGAGGCACCTTTCAGGCCGACGCCTGCCCCTTTCCTGGGCATCTTTTCATGGCCAGAAGGCCCATTCCAAGCAGTCATTCTGAGAACTACAGAGTCAGCAACATCAGAGCACACCACGGTGCTTCACAGCGTGGCCTCAGCTTTCTTGTCAGTGTTTCTCCTAGATAGACTCAGTGGAGAACGCGGTAGTTGAACA
Organism: Phocoena phocoena; assembly: GCF_963924675.1. Classification (NCBI taxonomy): domain Eukaryota; kingdom Metazoa; phylum Chordata; class Mammalia; order Artiodactyla; family Phocoenidae; genus Phocoena; species Phocoena phocoena. The sequence goes on from NC_089226.1 coordinate 8,980,444, forward strand.
GACAGCAGGTGGCCCCGGGCTCCTTGCACCTTCATCACCCCCTCAAGGATAGACTTTGGAGACAGATAATTAATTGTGTGACTCTGGGGCAAGTTACTGAATTTCTCTGAGCCTCAGTTTCCTCTTTTATAAAATAGGGATAACGCCACCCACCACAGAGGTTATTGTTAAGAATTACATGAAGGAAGAAGTAGAGTGTCTGGCACTCAGTAAGCTGTCAATTAACGCTTGTTCCAGTTCCCTGGAATGGCACGGGGGCACCTTTTTTTATTCAGGTCAACATCGACGCTATCCACTCCAATAGATGTATAATCCCATCTCTACTGACTCATTTGGCAGGGAAACAAGCCCACATGCCAACTCAAATAGAGGCACAGAAAGAGGAGGAGGAGAGGCAAAGGACAACTTACTGGACCTCGGAACCCCATTTTTGGAACCAAAAAACACTGCCAGTAAGAATTTATTTTTATTTCCCACAGGACAATGATTAAATTCTATTGACTACAGCTGTCTGTGCACAGATCTGTCTTCCTCACTACATGGGGAGCTTCTCTGGTCCACGAACTCGTCTTACCTCTGAATTCCCAGCACGGTGCCTGGCACAGAGCAGAGGATCAATAAATATTCGGAGGATCGGTGAATGGGGACAAATGAATGAACGAAGCGAGCCCTGACAGCAAGCGGAGATTCTGAGACACAAGCCTAAAGTTCTTTCGGGCCCGGAATCCACTCCCCTGTGGTACCCAGGTCAGCTACAGCCATCTGGCAGCTTCTAGCCACAGTTACTACAAAGGGCCCCAGTCTCCTCTGGGCTCTGCTGGGTGTGTGGGGTGAGGGCTGGCAGGGTCTCAGGGGCAGACGACTAAGTGTGAAGGAAGCGCTCGGCCAGCCCTCCTCTCCTCCCCTCAAAGGCACCAGATGGAGAGAGCAGAGTGGGGTGGGGGAGACCAAGCCAGCAGCTCCTGGTTGGATGTATTTTTACTTCAGGTGTGACGTTGAAACCATGCGGGTGTATTTTTAGTCCTGCCCAGTGGGCGGTATGTTCGCCTGGGTTGCCTTGGAGAGGACTTCTTCTTGTTGCTAAATTGGAATCGCATCTGCTGGGTTCCTGGGCTCCAACCAGCTCTCCTCCCCCAGGTGGGTGGACAGGTCCATCCCTGGGGAGTGTGGGGCTCAGGGGAGGCCACAGTCTGCTTTGTCCCCATCCCTTCACACACACACACACACCACACACACACTCACACCCTTCCCTCCTGGCACATTAAAAAAAAGTAATAAATGTGAAATCGCAACAAACCGGTTGTTAAGGCTGGTCTACAAGGGCGAGAATACAAAGAACCTAAAACTTGAGATCTGGTAGGATCTCATCTCCAGCCCCTTCATTTTCTCCCCAGTTTTACTAAGAAATAATTGGCCTGCATCACTGTATAAGTTTAAGGCACGTAGCATGTGATGGATTGATTTACATGTACCCTGAAATGATTACCACGACAGGTTCAGCTAACATCCATCTTCTCAGATAAAAGAGAGAAAGGAAAAGAAAATTTTCCCCTTGTGACGAGCACTCTTAGTGTTTACTCTCTTAACTTACCTATATGTGATAGAGCAGTGTTAGCTGTAGTCGTCATGTTGTACATTACATCCCTAGTACTTATTTCTTTTATCACTGGAAGTCTGTACCTTTTGACCACCCTCCTCCGTTACCCCCTCCTTCTACCCTTCACCTCTGATAACCACAAATCCAATCTCTTTTGCTCTAAGTTTTTTTTTTAGATCCCACATATAAGTGAGATCCTACAGAAGTTGCCTTCCTCTATGATGTGTTTTACTTAGCATAACGCTTTCAAGGTCCCTCCGTGTTGTCATAAACGGCAGGATTTCCTTGTGTTTTATTTCATGTCTGAATAATATCCCACTGTGTATATATACCACAACTTCTTTATCCATCCATCCATCAGTGGACATTTAGGTTGTTTCTGTGCCTTGGCTATTATAAATAATTCTGCTATGAACACGGGGATGCAGATGTCTTTTCGAGTTAGTGTTTTCGTTTCCTTTGGATCCCCAGAGTGGGACTGCTGGATCGTAGATAGTTCTATGTTTAATTTTTTAAGGATCCTCCATACTGTATTCTAGAGTGGCCGCACCAATATACGATCCCAACAGCAGTGCACAAGAGTTCCCTCTTCTCCACATCTTTACTATCACTTATCTCCTGTCTCTTTCACGATCAGCCTCTTCATTTTAAGGGGAGGTAACTCAGGAAGAGAAAATAGAAGTATCTTTCCTGCAGTTAGGCAGCTAGTGACAGGCAGTTTCTATCCAAGTCACCAGAGAGCCAGCCAGTCCCCAACAAGAAAGCACTGGGGCAAGGTCTGGTGTGGGAAGCGGAGCTCCATCCATTTTGTCATGGCAAAATGACAGTGACACACCCACACACATTTGGTGGCACTTCGTAACTTACATTTCATGTGCTTATTGCATTGAAACACCCAATATTTTTATTATTCCCATTTTACTGATTAGCAAACTGAGGGGCCATGTGGTTAAATAATTACATCAGGCTAATAAGTGACTGGGTTGAGATTTAAATCTGGGTATCCAAACTCCAAATTTTGTGTTCTTCCCCCTTTCCCAGGTACTGTTTTTGAACCATTATTAGAATCACTTCATCCTCCTCCCCCTTTTTTCCTCTACTGGCCTTGAGCCCTATGCGTCCTGGGGTCACAGAACTGAGCTGCCACATTTACCCTTTGAGCATCAGGACCCATGCAGCACAAGACAGTCTCTACCTCACCAAACAGGTTTCCAAAAGAACTTTCTCTCATAATAATACTTCTGTGTGTTGGAGAAGGCTTTGACGTTTTTATAGATCTTTCATTTTCTCATCTTATGCCTACCCTGTGGGAAAGTTTATCTAAAGAGGTTACGTGAGTTGCTCAGTGGTAGAATCAGAGCTTAGGCTGAAGTCTTAGTCTTATGTTCTTTCCACTTGACCACAAAATGGCCCAGTGCTTGGGAAAATCAGAGAGTGGGGCTTAGAAGGGCTAGACTGGCTTAGTCCAGCCCCGGTGAGAAGCCATGGGCCATGTGAGCCCTCAAAGGCCCAGCTTGCTGGCTCCCCGCCCCTCCCACCTGACGTGCCCCACACACACACAATTCGCACCAGCGGGTGGCCCAATGGCTGGTGTCTTCCCTCTAGTAAGGGGGACCGATCCAGTCTAGTACTTGTCGCAGTAGCTCCTCACAACGGTGGCCACCATTCACTGTAAGGCTCGTCTGTGCCAAGCACCGTCAGCTGTTAGCACTGGTTATCTCCTTTAATCCTAACATAACCTTGTGAGGATAAATGTCATTGGGATTCCAGGCTCCTGGATCTCTCATCCATGTGCCTTGTCTTGGCGGGGTACCTGGACTTCTCAGCTCTGCCTCGGCCAGGTGGTGAGCTGTGGAAACATCAGGACCCGCTGCCTCTGAACACACCTGCTCTGTGGGCCAGGCAGCCGCAGCCTCTGGGCCTGCCAGCGGCATGTGCAGAGGCTGGGTCCGGGGCGGGGGCCTTCGAGATGCCGGCAGGAAGGGCAGGGAACAGGCTTTGCCTGGTGCCGGGGGAGAATTGAGCACGGGTTGACTTTCAGATTACGGCTCCAGCAGGATCGCTCCCCTGACTGTAGTCAACAGCTACAGTTATGTTTGCTCAGATGTCAGTGAATCCAACTGCTTCCAAACGCAAGGAGTGTCTGCTGGAGCCCCAGCCCATAAAACCCAGCTCAGAATGCAGCCTGGAACATCTGCTCCCAGCACCTAGTCCAGAAGCATCTGGTCCTGACTCTTCTGCTTGGAATGTCTAAACTTCTCCCACACCATTCTCAGGCCACCTCACCCAGCACGTCCCAGGAATGACCAAGCTCTATGCCAGGGAAGGCACAGGGTTAAGTCCCTGGGTCAGCTCCCTGGAGACAGAACACCCCTTGGTCACAAGGTGGAAGAGTTCCCTCAAAGACAATTCATTAGGAAGTGCCAGTTCCCAGGGTCCTGGCCAGGCAGCTGCTAAAGAGGACAGTCACAAAGCAGCCAGCTCCTCTGCCCAGCCCCAAGCCCAGGGGGCTCCAGCCCGGCCCCAGGAGAGGCCGCTTGGCTATCATTTCCCTTGGGCTTCACCTCCCTTGGGAAAAGCAGTGCTACTCTCCTACACTGCGCTGTGGGCCAGAGGCCTTGCAGTCAATTCCACGTAGAGTTTTTTGAGCCCATAAGATGTGCCAATTTTATACTATAGCTACTTCCTATGTCTATCTTCCTGCCACTCCCTGGACTGATTCTTTTTCATTCAGAACCCCTCTTGGAACTTGACACGATGCTTCCGCGTAGCAGAGCTCAGTAAATGTTTAATCGAACCGCAGTGCAGGACCACTCAGCTGGGAGCCCTTTCCTGTCTTGCCTCTTGCTGGGTCGCCCCTCAGCATCTACCTTCTAGCCCGACCAACCCCTGTTTCCATTCCCCCAAACATCTCACAGCAGCTAACGGCTGCAGAGTACTCTCCACATGCCAGATTCTTTATCCAGCACTTCATGGTATTATCTCATCTAATCCTCATGACCAACCTAATGAAGAGATGGCACTATTTTCGGTCCTATTTTACAGATGAGGAAACAGAGGCCCAGAAAGGTTTACTGCCCAGTGGCGGAGCCAGAATGGAAACCCAGGCGATCGAGGTCCACAGGCCCTGTTCTGCAGCCTGAACTTCACCTCCCTGAACGCACCAGACGCCTCGCGTGCAGAAAAGGCCACGGGGACCATGCTGGCCCCTTTGTTTCAAACACCCCCATCCCATCCCACCCCAGGCAGCAAACACTGATCTGTGTGCTCGATATTATCATATATCATCTCATTTTAGTCTAGCTATGACTATTTCCTTTTTTACAGTTGAGAAAACAGATTCAGAGGGACTAACTTTCCCAAGGCGATCAAGCTGGTTATCACCACATCTATTTTTAGACCTTGTCCCACAGCTCAGTACGGCTGCTCTATGGCCTTTGTCCCTCTAGCTATTGGACCATTAGGACCGAGCCCGAACTTCAGTGACCTTTAGAGGGATAGCCTCAAGGGAGCGATCTGAACATTGCCCACTGCCCCGTTCTGATCTTTCCCTAAACAAGCGTGGATTCTAGAGGGACCCAGTCTGAATGCAACAGGGGCAAATGTATTACAAACAAGGCCTTAGCAATGTGTACTGCTTTCGTCGAACTAGAAGTGGACTTCAGCTTGAACTCTCTAGGGCTGGGTGCCACATGGGCAGAAGCTCTGGGCGTGGCTTACAGAGAGATGAGACTGACAGGAAGAGCTACAAACACTACACGGAAAGGCCGAGACTCTGACAGTTGAGAAACTAAAGACTGGTTTGAGGTGGGCTTTCTGGAGCTGCTGGGAAGGAACTCATTAACGGATGAAACAGGAAAGCCTTGGAATCTACCTGGAGAACGTGGAGGCATCAGGGCTTTGCTCAAGCAGATGTTAAGAGTTGGACGGCGCTGGGTAGAATCTAGGAAGGAGAAGATTCACTGCCTTGGGGTTCGGGTGAGAAATTACAATTGCAAACACTTACATAGCGCTTATTCTGGGCCAGCCTCTAAGCATTAATTCGTTAAGTGGGAACATTTCAAATGTAGAACCAGGGAGTGGGCCAGACAGGTCAGTGAGGGCCAAGGAGTGTAGGATTGTGGCTAATGGTATGAGTTAAAGCATTCCACAAAGTCGGCTGTAAAGGTGCTGGTAAAACTGGGCACCTGTAACTCGGCTACAGGGGTTTGTGCTTGAGGCTGGAGAGAGCCAACTGTGTGCATCTCTTGCCACCTCTGTGCAGCAGTACACTGGTAGCTTGGAACGGGCCGCGGTGGATGCAGTTACACCACGGAAATCGACAGGTGCTACATGAGGGCTCTCCCTCCCCGCTCCCCCCAGAGCCAGTTAGCCAGCACACCAGCCTGGAACCATGGAATATGGATGGGTCCTGCCTCGCCTACTGAAGGAATCCACTCAACAGGCCCTGATTTAGTACATGCTCATCCAAGCTGCTGGGTCTAAGGTATTGTGTAAGGCGCTGGGGATCAATCAATGAAAACACGTCGACCCTGACTTCATGGAGGTAACGATCTAGTGGTGGAAACAGAACTAATAGTAACACAATCGGTTCAATTGTGAGTTAACGCCACAAAGGAGAGACACAGGGTCCTGCAGTCACCTCACCCTCCGCACCTGATTCGCAGCTCAATTCTCTGGCATTTTTCCTGGAGAAGCAAAGCACAGCTGTCCCCACCCTTCTCTCACTGTTCCTGCCTCCAGGCCAGCACTTCCCGTCACTAACAGGTATCTTCTGCAGCGCCCGGCGGGCCATTTCCTGGGTCCCCAGACAGTATTTCAGCCTCAGGGGCGGAACCCATTGTGCGCAGAGCCGTCTCAGCAGAGCCCCCTCCTCCCCCGCTGCACCTGGCCAGGCCCAGCTCCTGCCACTGTTCTGCTCCCCAGGACATCACGGTTTCCATGGGAACCCACTCACTTCAAAGGGGAAACGGCAGAGACTGGAGGGGAGGAGGGATAGTGAAAGCTGGATCAACCTCACCCTCTTGGCCCCGTCTCTGTGCTGCTGGCAACCTAACCTCCAAGCTCCCCGCCACCTAACACCGTCCAGCCCACAGCCCACAGCCCACAGCCCACCGGTGGAGAGGTGGGGGGGTGTGGTCCAAGCTAAATTTTAACTTCTTGGGGGGAAAACCCCAGGGGTGAGGTGCACCTGGGGAAGGAGAGATCTGAGCTGGGTCCAAGCCTGCGGTCCCCGCTCCATGGGGCCTCCCCTCAGCAGACCCCTCTCAGCATTGCTCCTGGGCCACAAACACAATTACCCGCGATGTGCATCCAATCATGGGGTCTGCTCGGATTAGACTGCAATCATTAATCTGAGCGGGAGCTCCCGGCCGCCTTGCTGATCAGCCCAGATGATGCTCTGGTATGATCCAATTCAAGACAGACTCTGCCTCCCTTCCCCTCTCCCCCCACCCCACACGCAGAGTTTCCACATCAGAAGGAACCAATACATTTCATCAACACATCCTCCTACACAAATAAAACCTCAGGGCACCAGGAGGCTCCTTCCCGCTTGTCGCACTGCCCGATGCCGCCCTGCGGGCCTGGCCAGGGAGGGGCCTCCCCCACCTTCGTTCTTCAAAGTAGTTCAGGGAGGGGCCTCGGCGGGGACACCCAAAAGTCAGCGCGGGGCACTAATCTCCGTGGAGAGGGGATGCTTACATTTATGGACATGAAATGCTGACTCCCTGAGGTGCTTTGAGCAGCCAGGCCGCCCCAGGCGGGCAGATCTAATTAGAATTACCCAACCCTATGGGAGGTGGAGCGTCTCCCCTCAGCCCGCAAGGGCGGTGGAGAGGGCGGCTGGCACTAATGGGAGAGGGGTGGTCATGGGAGACACCCTGGGGGCCCTGGGGCAAGCAGGGCTGCAGAAGAAAGAACTGGGCAAGGGTGCTGATGTCCCTCTGCTCCGTCGTCCTGAGATGCCGGGCAGACTTGTTTGGCTGGACTGTTGGTGGTATCCAGCCTGGGATTTCTTCTTCATGGTCAGACAGCTGCAGAGATAATTTGCTCAAATGCCATGGGCTGTGAGGCGACAGCCCCATGGGAGAGGGTGAATCTCAGATGTGGAGGTGAGGCATGTTGGTTGAGGGAAGATCTGGGCCTTTGTACTTCAGGTGACATCATGGTGGACAGCTCCCTTGGGGACACGGCCCATCTCCTGGCTGGGCCTGGGTGGGGTCTGAGCCTGGGATCTTGGGAAGGGCTATGGAGCACGTGGAGCCCATTGGCAGGAACAAGGGAACCGTCTGCTTTGTGCCAGACATGGAGCCAGGTGCTGGCATGGGCTGTCTCGTAATTCTTGCCGAACCACTGATTAGGTTCTGTCCTGAAACCAACGCTCAGAGAGACGAGTACAAGGAGGAGGTAGGGCTCAAGCCTAGGTTTCCAGAAACTTTATGTTAGGCCACTAATTTGGGGTCTTTCTAGACTAAGATCTGTGCTCACTACAGGTCCCTGCCCCTGGGGGTCCGAGAAGGTGTCAGGGATCCGTCTCCAGTGCGAATATGAATCACCTGGGATCTTGTCAAAGTGTAGATCAGGAATCCCCAGGTCGAGTGGGGCCTGAGATTCTGCGTCTCCAACGAGCTCCCAGGTGATGCGATGCTTCTGGCCCATGGACCACACTTGGAGCAGCAGGGATTTAAAGGGGGTGTGATGACTGTACCCTAAGTCATCAGACCACGGGGCAGTTTTCAGAGGCCAGGCCGCTCTCGCTCCCTGCTTCTGTTCTGCCACCAGGCCCAAGGTGAGGCTACAGGCCCTGTGCAGTCTCAGCGTCCGGTGCCCAGCTGCTCTGGCCACTGACCGTCCTGGGAACGCACCAGGCTCTCCTCTGCCGGAAGTTCCTGACCCCCCATTTCTCCTCCTGCTGAGCTCTCTTACTCAGCCTTGAAGATCAGACTCTACTGCTTCCCCCGTGAAGCCTTCTCTGTCAAAGCCCTGACCACTCTATGTTGGTTTCTTGTTTGCATTATGTCTCCGTTCCTGGAGAGGCAGGGAACAGCCCATGCATAACCTTTATGATTTACCTCTTTCCCCTGGAGTCCAGCACAACGCCTCCACGTAGTAATAGCAAGGGTTCAAGGCAAGTGTGAAGGGAGGACAGGAGTGTAGGTCCCATGCTGGGGGCAGGGGAGCTGGGGTCCTCCTCAGGGTCTCTGACAGGTCCTGTGACCAGATCCTGGCATTCTCTGGGGCCCAAGGCAGAGGTCTCTACCCGCAGGAGCTGGGCCTGGCCTGTGCGCCGGGCAGGCTGGGGCCCGGGAGCTGTGTTATCCAGGCCTGGGAAGGACCTTGTGTCAGGATCTAGGGATCAGGGCCCACTGCTTTGGACTCCCAACTGTTGGCATTAGAGGCATTCAGCTCATCTGAGTAACTAAAAATAATGCCAGTGATAATGATCATAACGGCAATAATTATCACCATTGCCATAAAGCCACTGCCATGGGCGGGGCTGGGTGGGCCAGGCCACGTGTGACTGGAGTTAGCGCCCACTGCAGCACACGCTCAGCCAGGGGTCGGCCCCACTGCTGATGCACGCGAATGTACGTGCTCACATGAGCGAATGTGAGCAAGGGTCCAACCTCGATGCTGAGTGCTGACTTGGGCATCTTTTCTTAGTGATGTGGGCTCCCCATGGATAAAGGATGACCGAAATCCCTGCTGGGACATCGCTCAGGTCCGCCCTCAGAGGACCGCATCTTCACCCCAACAATGTACACAAGACAGACCGGAATTTCCCTGAGCCCTTCCCACCCTCTGCTACATTCAGGGCCCAGCCCTGGGTACAAGGGGCTGATACAGAGTAAAATGACACAAGCTGCCTGCTCTCAGCAAACTGCCCATCTCGGGGAGGGTGCCAGAACCTACACAGTCGTGTACAACCTCTATTGCTAAAAACCGAAGACTACCATGAATCACAGTGTGGTCCAAGCACCAGCTGCATTAGAGTCGCCTGGGATGCCTGTTAAACATTCATACCCTCCTCCTACAGCTTGACCTACTGATTCAGCATTTCTGAGCACGGAGTCCAGATACATGTGTTCTGACGAGCGCTCCCGGTGGTTTCCAGGCGTACTAAAGCTTTGCTCACAACCGAGTCCTGGATGGCGAGTGCTGGAATGAAGGCGATGACGGGGCATGTGGGCCAGGACAGTCCTGAGGCAGCTGCCCGTTTGCTGAGTGGAGGGCTCTGATGCTCGTCAGGGCTCATCTCCCCAGCTGGGCTGAGGAAGAGGCCGTCCTAGAAGACACAGCCCAGGCCTCATCTCCCTCCCTGGACAATTCCTGCATGGCCAGCTGAGGGCTCTCTGGAGTGACTTCAGAGAGAAGGGACCTGGCCCTGGCTACTGGCTTCCGTGAGCCCACCTGCTGGCCTGCACTCACATCTCTCATGGCTGAGCTGGGCCTGAGGCCACTTGGGGGCTCCTGCGCATGGCCCGGCTGAAGTGTCTCCTACCTGTACACAGCTCGCTTGTCAGCCTCCAGCTGGGCCTGGGGGTCGATGGGGGCACTGGGCACAGGTGTGCTGGCAGCAGCCGAAGGTGCGGCGATGTGGACAGCCTGGGCCTTAGAGGGGGCCTGAGCGGTCGCCGTCATCTGCAGAGACAGAGAGGAGGCGTGGGTTAGTAGGGCCAGGACCACTGGTTCCCCGGCTGGAACTGTGAGGTCCACCTCGTCCTGTGGGGTGTGTGTGTGGATAACAGAACGCGTACGAGAGAAATGTGAGGGTATAACGAGCGTCCATTTGTACATATGCTGCAGTGGGAAGAAAGCTGGTGTTTTCTCAAATGAGAAAATTCTGGGGAACGATTTAGGACCATCCAAAATCAGGTGGCGTGGAAGTGAGCTCACTTTAAAAGCGACCTAGAGGGGCTAGGGGCCTAGATGGGGAGGGTGGGAGGGAGGCTCAAGAGGGAGGGGATATGGGGATATGTGTATACATTCAGCTGGTTCACTTTGTTGTACAGCAGAAACTAATACAACATTGTGAAGCAATTATACTCCAATAAAGATGTAAAAAAATAAAATAAAAGTGATGGTTCTTAATGCAAATTAAGGTGGTGGCCTCTGGCCGGAAGCAGAAAAAAACAGAATGATGAACCCTTTAAACTGTGCTTATGAGTCACTTGGGCTGTACTGGGCAGTGCTAGGTTTGATTTGATGACTTTGGAGAGCAGGAAAAAGATAGCCGAGTCAGTTCCCGACTGGGCAGAGGTTTATCCCATTTACCACAAGCCAGAGGTAACTTTTAATGGTTTTGACTGACAATTGAGTGTTCTGCAAACTTGGTTTGCCTGGGCACTTGAAGGTAAGCAGGTTGTAGTGGACGATGAACAGATTTCTGTTCTTAGCCGTAACAAATATTTAGCGTAGTAGCTCTCCTCCTATGTTACATGTTTTTGAAGGTGCCCCTGGGTTCCCAAGTTTGTGCCAATCAGGGCACCTTTTAAAAATATATTCTATATTGGACTTTCCGTATAAGATTTCATTTAAAGAAATGGTTAAATGGCTTTTAAATTTTGGGTAACCATCATAACAGAACTTGATGCTTTTATATTTTATTTTCCTTAAATGGATCCCTGAAATGTCACGTGTGGTGACATGCCTCAACTATTGCTCTCCTCCAACCGGCCCACAGAGCCTGACAGCTCTCACCCACTGTGTTCTTGGACTTGACGCCCTTGTCTGCCTCCCGAGCTAATACCTTGTTCACACCTTCATCCCCGGCACCCAACTGACACAGACTGGACGCTTAGTGTTTGCTTAGAAAATGAATGAGGGAATAAACAAGTGGACACACCTTGAAAGAATCGTATACTTCACAGCTGGCAAGTTTACCATATGATCTAGGTCCCTGCTTTCTGGAAGAGAGAGTACTGCATTTCCACGAATACAAGCACAGAACACTTGCTGTCTCATTTTCTTCATTAGATCTCTGTTCACGTGCCACATCTTCACAGTAAAATAGAGTCCCTCTGCCCCTGCTATCCCCTTACTCTGCCTTATTTCACAGCCCTTATTATGACTATATATTTCATAGCCCTTATCATGACCAGATGCTATATATCTACTTGCTGAGTTATTTTCTCTCCCACCCGCAACTCAAATGTAAGCTCAAAGAGGGCTGGTTAACAGTTGTATTCCGAGGGTCTAGAATAGCCTGGCACTAGTCAATGCTCAACAAATACTTGTTAAGTGAATGAATTAATGAGTGATGGGTGGTAAATAAAATTGAGACTATAAAAGAAATATACTGTAGCCCCATCATTTTTTGTTAGGAAGAAATATCCTTGTCACTGTTAGCTGAGCTGGGGGAACTTTCCCAAACTCAGTGCTAGACAGAGCATCATGGTACCTTGAGGCCGGCAAGGTACCATGCTTGACTCTTACTGTCTCCTGTTAATAGCTTTTTGAGCAAATCCCTCAACTTTCCTAAGTTCCTCCTTTTCATCAGTAAGCAAACTGGTGTCCTTTTAGGATTCATGAGTATTAAGGAGGTGCTGTAAGGAAGAAAGTAGAAACAAATGCTGTTCTAATTTTCAAAATACAGAAATAAGGTGGAATCAGACAAACTAAGTATACTTCTAATCTTCACATTGATCTGGGCTAGTTTCTTTCATTCACCAATGCAACTGATTATCTTTCCCAATACTTCTCAAGTCGCCACCATGTACTAGGCACTGGGGTGACTAGGATGAATGCCTGCTATAATGGAGCCCAGTTCTGGGTTTAACATGATCACTGAGCTGGCAGATCAGGAAAATGGTAGACATTTTCATTTACATGGTGTAAATGACCTCAGCAAGGTACCTCCCATGATATCCTCGTGGAAAACATGGAGCGACGTGGTCTGGTGGACAATTGTGTGGATTAGGAAGCTACACCCAAAGGATGACAATTAGAGGAGGGATGTCAGAGGGAGGAGGGCTTCTAGGAGATGCCACATGCTTTCTCCTCAACTCTCTTCTTCAATATTTTTATCAGTGATTTAGAGGATGTCTGAAGAAACGCTCAACAAACTTATGGGTGACATGAAACCGGGATCCAAACGATCTTCACAGATTTTGGCAACGTGCCAAGTCTAATAAGATTAATTCTTGTCTAATAAGTTGGAATTTAACACTTCCAACACTTCGGCAAAAAAAAAAAAAAAAAAAAAAATCGATAATATAAGTGCAGAAGAGGAGAGACATCATTTAGCAGCACCTTTCAGTTGACAGAAGGCTCAGTATGTCCACAGTGTACTGTGTCTGTCAGACAAACAAAAACCCCAAACTGATGCTCTGTGAGGACCCATCAGCAGAGGCACAGCTCACACAAAGCTTCCAGCCCCACCTACTAAGCTGAGACAGGTGCCGGGAAGTACACTCAGAGGAGAGTGGACCAGGCTGCTCAAGGGATTCTGAGGAATATTTGCAGGAATCTGCAATGTTAAGGAAGATTTGGGGGATGGGAGGGAGATGGAAAGATGTGAGAGCCCCCTTTGAATATCTAAATGAGGGATTAGATTGTGTCAGTTCTGTTCTGTACGCCCTAAAGCGTCAAACTACAACCGATGCATTACATCTGTAAAATGCAGACACATTTGGGCTCAACCCAAATAGTAAGTTTCCAAGCCTCTGAGCTCTCCAACGCTGGGATGGGCTGCCTCCCGGAAGTGGTGAGTTTTCACTGGTGCAGGGGCCAAGCAGAGACTCCCGCGGGGGCGATGGACGCTCTCTAGCTGGGTGGGCTGGCGTAGGTGACATCTGAAGTCCCTTCTAACTGTGACAGGCTCGGACGCCGTGAGGGTGCTTTCATGACCACTGCCCACCCCCAGGGTTGGCGTGGGGCTCAGATTAGATGACGTACGGTGTGTAAAAGTGCTTTGGAAACTCTATAAAGTTTTCCCCATATGGAGGGGTGGTTGTAGTTCTTCAACTCCAGCACGTGCATCTTTCATAAAGCAATGCACGGCTCGTTTAAGCGTAAAATACAGGGTAGGCTGGTGTGCTCTGCTCTGCTCAGTCCACTAAGGGTGAATTTCCTCGTGTCCTTGAAGGAATCCACAAGGGGTTTCTATGCAGATGAGCTTCTAGGAGTGGGAGGACTGAGGGGAGGGGCTCCTTTTCCTCTCACCTCCTCTTTCTAGACAGGACTTTGGGGGAAGGTGCGGCCAAAAGCCCAGCTGGGGCCCACAGGAAAGTGTAAAGTCTGTCATACAGAGTGAAGTAAGTCAGAAAGAGAAAGACAAATACCGTATGCTAACACATATATATGGAATCTAAGAAAAAAATAATAAGGTCATGAAGAACCTAGGGGTAAGACGGGAATAAAGACACAGACCTACTACAGAATGGACTTGAGGATATGGGGAGGTGGAAGGGTAAGCTGTGACAAAGTGAGAGAGTGGCATGGACATATATACACTACCAAACGTAAAATAGATAGCTAGTGGGAAGCAGCTGCATAGCACAGGGAGATCAGCTGGGTGCTTTGTGACCGCCTGGAGGGGTGGATTAGGGAGGGTGGCAGGGAGGGAGACGCAAGAGGGAAGAGACATGGGAACATACGTATAACTGATTCACTTTGTTATAAAGCAGAAACTAACACACCATTGTAAAGCAATTATACTCCAATAAAGATGTAAAAAAAAAAAAAAAAAGCGGTCACTTGTCAGCATCCCAAGCGCCGGCCCCAGCCGAGAGGCTGTTACCGGGGCTCAGAGAGCCGGGCCGGGGGAGAAGAGAGCAGAGCAGGGGGACGATGATTCAAATTTATTTAGCTCCTGGGGGCCAGTTCAGCAAACTCTGCATTTCCTCCAGGTTGGGAGAATGTTTATCTTCAAATAGATTTCTTCTTCTAGCCAGAGACACCCATTTCTCAAGAACTGGAGCTCAGAGGGAGAGGCCTGCAGCTGTCCCAGGGCCCCGGAGCAGGGGGTTGAGGGTGTCGGGTGGTGAGGTTCTGGGGGAAGGCTCTAGGCCTAAATAACAGAAGCGGGGGGAGAGGCTGGACAGATGGAGGGCGGAGATCCCTTGCTCTGGCCTATGAAAGCCAACTGGTAAATTGTCAGGAATTTTGCAAGCCGGTTGATATCATATCGGTAGCCTGAAGCTGACCATGGTGGGAGTAATTACACCACAGAAACTGGCAAAGGCTGCAAATCAATCCTCTTTCTAACCCCCAACCAGAGAGCTGGTTGTTAAACATTTATCAGCACACCACTAGTGTCAGAGCTTCTCTCCAAGAAACTTTCTCCTATCCTCCTCGCTCTGGCATATGAAGAAACTACACTCTATGAGGCCACTTGGTGTGCCCACAGCTGGTCTCAGACCCGGAGCCTTCCTCCAAGGACAGCACTGGACATCCTACCCAGGCAGGCTGTGAGGCTTGATTAAGAGAATAGGATAACGACTAGTGGGTGGGGAAGGATGGCAGCATTCCCCAGGAGGGCCTGCCCGCTGGGAGCTGCGGTACTGGGTCCAGAACCTACACAGGGTCCTTGCCGTCCTCCTGCCTCCCATAGATGCTCTAGCCACTGGACTCTTCTCTATCATCCAGCTGGAACCAGCCCTGCATTAAGCTGGGAGCAAAAGGGCCCTGTCCAGATTCTCAGTTTGTGACACCTTGAGATGAAATTTCCTGATGCCCTGCAGGGGCTGAGAGATCCAGCCTCTCCGACAGTCTAGTCTGGCCATGAAAATGAGCAGGGGATGCTGTGTGGTGTGGTTTACAAGGTGCTCACCTGCCTACCTAGTCACCCTCACTGACACTGGAACGCCCCACTGATGCTTTCCTTCCTGCTAAGGATCACCCTTTCCCAGTTGTAGGGGAGAGTGGCACGTTGTGTTCCAACAAGCTAATGAAGTCTCTCCCTGGGGGGTTCACGTCCAACAGGGATCCCGTGCAATGGGTTGGTGGCACTCCCATTTTACATATGAGAAAACAGAAGCCACTGCAGCAGAGAAATTGCTGGAGACCACAGACAGTTTCTGCCGAGGTTGAGACAGGAACCAAGGGCTTTCTGACTAAATCACACTGTGGGAGTGATCGTATTTAATTACTTTTCTTTGAAGAGGAGAATAGGAAGACTTTTCCCCTGGGTGGAAAGGGGCAGAAGAGGAAGGGCGCTAGCGTCAGATGGAGTGTCACTCCCCAGCATCAGGCTCTGGGTCTCCCTCGAGCCCACCCATCCTGTCGCCGGCCCCCATCTCCCCAGCCCCCAACAGACCTCACAGATCAACTCCCCAAACACTGGTTGTGCCAGAAACGGTGCTTCTGGTGGAACCCAAGTAGGAAGAGCAGGGTGGTTTGTTAATTGAGGGTGGCTCAGTGCTACTGTGTTCACCTCCCTGACCGCGCAGGGCTTCAAGCTTCAGGGCTCACAGACCTGCAGCGGCCGCCTTCCGCCAGCTGCCACGGAGAGCTCCTCCCTTCTGCTCCTGGGAGGTGGGAGTAGGTGGCTCAGATGGGGGATACTGCCAGGGTCTTTCTAGCATCCCAGGGAGGGAGTGTGCACGAGACACTGGCAGCAGACAGAACGGATTCCCGCCTTTGCCACTCGCTGCTAGCCGACCTTGGACATGTAACCTTGCCTTTCCGGGTTTCAGTTTGCTCATCTGTGAAATGGCACTGACGCTCCCGACCTCTCACCACTGTCGTGAGGATGGCTGCCTCCTTCAGTGGATGTGGCTGAGCATCAGCTACGGGTCAGGGCCCTCTGCTCTGGGCTTCCAGGCCCTGAGGACACCGTTCAGCCACGTCTGCCCACTTGCCTCTCCCCCCACTAGATTGGGGCATCCTGGAGGGCAGGGACCACATCTGTTGTAGCCCCAGCTGCAGCCCCAGAGTCTGAGACAGAGTGTCCACAGCACCTACGGATGCAGGGATGACTGGTGTGGAGTGGGTGGGCCTTCCCATCCATTGATACCTTTTCAGCTGCAGACTGACCCTCTTGACCCCGAACGCCTCAGGCCACAACAGAGAAGTCACAGTCCCCGACCACATATTTATTGGGAGGGGTGGGCATCCAGCCCAGAGCTGGTCGATCTTTCTGATCCAGGGTCCTCATCTACACATTGGGAGAAGTGGGCGAGGCGTGGGCCCCGCCATAGGGAGAGGGGCCGTGGTATCGTGGAAGGAGACGTTACCCATCGCTAGCGATGTCACCTTGGACTAATAGCTCAGTTCCTCTGAGCCTCAGTTTCCCTCTCAGGTAAAAATGGAGCTAATAATACCTCTTGCCAGGCCTACAGTGACCATATGTGAGGGCACATTATTGCGCACCCCGGAGGCTCAGTGAATCTTGGTTTCTAAGCATTTTTAATGCTTCTTTTTGCTAGCCCTGTCCTCTGAATCCAAACCCCACTGCCTGTCCACACCCGGCCCCAGACACCCTGGCACCTACACCTCCCATGTCCCCCTGCGCACACCTGTCCCCCTGCAGCAGCCCTGCTCTTTACGACGCGTACATCCATGCACCTCCCACAGGTCCTTTCTGCAAACCCTGGGCAACCTAGGTCTGCACCTTGCCAGCATGACTCAGCACAGACACCCCCCCTAAGGGGACACCCCTCTTCTGACCTGGCAGGGTGCGGGTTGCCCATCCCCAGAGCTGGCCCACCAGGCCAGGGAAGCCTTGTGTTCTGAGAACATGGGGGGCTGCACAGGCCCAGCCCACTAGGGGCCGCTGAGGCTCCAACAGGGCTGGGCCTGTGGGGGGGGGGTGAAGGGGGGTGCTGACGCTCCCTGAAGGGCCAGGGCAAGCCAGTAGGGCCAGATCTGGTTTCCTCGCAACCAGGAGAGAGTCCAAGGACCTGGGATGAGGTCAGGGCTTGAAGCCATTTAGTAAATATCAGGTTTGGCCTGAACAGGTGGGGGGCACAACGGATGGTTTTTGGGGGAGGGCACAGCCCACAGGGCGCCCCAAGCTGGGACCTGCTCACGGACTCAGCCTTGTCTCCGGTACAGCACCCCACCCCTTGCCCGCACCCCAGCAGACCCTCCTGCGTGTGGGTGCCTGAACCCGCCCGATACTTTACATCTTTATGCCTTTGCATCTGGGGCTGCCTCAGCAGGACCTATCCACGCCTCCCCACCCTGCCCTCCCCAACCCCCCATCACATGCAAACCTACCCCTCTTTCAAGACTCAGCTGAAGGCAGCTCTCCCAGGAAGCCTTTCCCAATCCTCCACACCTCCTGCCCAGGTAGCCTGGACCCCCGCCTTATCTGCCTGTGCGTCAAACCTTAAACCCCGTAACACTTCGGGCCCCCATTTGTCTGTCTCCCTGAGTGGACTGGATTCCCAGCTCCCATCATCATGCCTGGCTCCCATGGGGTCCCAGCATGTTTGTTAAATGACTGAATGACCGACTGGATGAGGAAATGAGAGAGTGGTGTGTTAAAAGGCTCAGGGATCCAGAATGGAGAGGAGTCAACCATGGCTCCTCCAAATACCCCCCAACCCAGTCAGCCCAGGGACAGGAAGGGCCGGAGGCAGAGAAAGGCAGCCCGATTGCGCTGAAACAGCCTCCTGGAACAGCAGGCCTGGGTCACCTACATTCTCATCCCGGGACCGACCAGATAGAACAAACCACAGGAAAGTTACTTTGTGGTGTAAAATGGGGGTCCTAAGCAATCGATTAACTTAAAAGGGTTTGTAGGCAGTGGTTTACAAAATGAGGCTTGAAAGTGTTTGCCGCCCTGCCTGCACTTCTGTGGGTTGCTGACCCGTGGCTAAAGGGACGAAGGCTGTGGACTTTCACCTCCCAGCTTCGTGCACTTTCCCGGGCACGGTCTTTCCCATCCATCTCTGGAGGACCCCTCGCTTGTATAATAGTCCCACACCAGTGAGTTCCAGTATGTTTGTGTATGTGTGTAAGGGAGTGTGTTTACAGCTAGAAACACATACTTGATACGCCTATTGTGTTCCCAATACAAAGGAGAGTAATTAAAGTTCAATCCAATCTTGGCTACTGGAGACGTAAAGAAGAGAGTGAAAAAATCAATGTCAGGGTCATCGGTGAAAGAAAGCTGGAAAACACCATTGGACTTTTCACACCCACACTCGCAACAACCCGGTGAGGCAGGGAGGGCAGAAGTTATTCCCACTTTACCGATGCAGAATGGCCCCAAATAAGCTCCATTAGGGCGCGAACTATTAATTCTGTGTCCCCGGCACGTGGCACAGGGTCTGCAAGACCCACAGAAAGCACCTGATGTTTATGAAACGGCTGAGTGAATGAAAGAAATAGTGCTGTAATTACTTGTCCAAATTTGTATAATTCATCAGCAGTGCAGTGGGTTCCCGAATTTCTACCGCACTGAGTTGACTCAGCCCACGCTTCCTCCTCCAGACCACAGACTCCAAAGACAACACGCAACGAGGGCCGTGCTCACCCATCCCCCTCCTGCCGGGCTACGCAGGCACCGGAGCTCCTAGGAGATCAACCGGAAAGGGGGGCAAAGCAGGTTCCAGCTCCTTAGGCCCGCTGCTGAGGGATCACCTGTTCCTGATTTATTTTAAGCTTTGTCTACTCGGGCCATTAACTATTTTTGTAGCTGTTTAAAGCACTCATTCTGCTTGGAAGCAAGAGGATAGACAAAAGGTCTGTGTTTTTTGGGTAAATATAAGAATTCAGGTAGGAAGTTCATCAAATAAAAACCCTAAACAAGGCCATGAGAGAGACTGTTTCTTCCAGCAAAGTCCTGTTCCTAGCCCACTGTCTCCTAAATGAGGCATAAGGCCCCACAGTCAGACCCAAAGGCTATTTTTGCCTTTGCCACGCTGAAGAATCCAGGTCTGGAGTGAGCTGGAGTTGAGGGACACGTCCAGTTTAAAAACATGGGTGGCCCAAGCAGGCCAGAGAGAGAGGTCACTGTGCACAGAGAGAAGAAAGGCCCAGCAGAAAATAAAAAAGAAAGAGAAGAGTCCGTTTTGATGAGCCAAAGTGAGGGAAGGCAGGTCACCCATAGCGTCCCTGGGGTGTTGGCCCCAGGGGCAGAGGGAGCCGTCAATCACAGCCACAGAAAAGGCTTAGGGGGACTCTCAAAGCTGTGGAATGAACTCTGTTGCTGCAGAGCCAATGTGTCTCACCAGCAGCTGAACAGGAGGCCCTGCGAGGCAGGGGGCTCCAGTCCTTAAAGGGATGAGAGGAATGTAAAGTGTGAAAACATCTGAAGCCGCTTCTGCCCGGCCCAGCTGCATGGCCTGGAAAGGGGGGCGGGATTCACAGCCAGGGGCCCCAGCCCCCTCCCCTCCCTCTCCCCCTCCGGTTAATGAAACCAGCATGGGGATCCTAATAACTGATCAAAGCCCATCCAGCTTCCCCAGATGTCTGCTCCCCTGGCTCCGTGCAGAGGGGGAATGATGCCGGGACAGGGAGGGAAAAAAGGTACACTCAGAGGGCAAGAGAGACGGGTCTGACCTCCCCCGACATGGCTGGCCCAGCCTTAGCCTTCCTGGTACAAGATGGGTATCTCCAAGCACAGCGTCCTGCACTCCTGAACACCGTTCTCCCGGCTCTGAGGGTTGCAGAAGGATGCAGGGGGACAGAGGGTCCCAAGCAAGTGCTTGACTTCCTTCTGAAATGAGCTTCCCATACTGGTCCTGGACTGAGAGTTTTGCCTTTCTTGCCTCCCTCTGGTCAATAACGAGGCTGCATCCTTGGTGAATTACCAGAACCCGTTTAATATCACCCATCGTTACATCATGCTACATAAGCACCCAGCTACTTGCGTAGCAGTCGGTTCCTAATCCAAACTGCGAACTGAGTGCCCACATTCATAGGGGGCTGTGCCTAGTGGCTCAGGCTGGATCCCACTAGGGTTTCTGCTTTCTAGTCAAATGCTCACGCGGCCCACATGCTGGGGACACGCAGACAGAGGAGCACTGAATACATACACCTATAGACCAGATAAAATGTTTGTCTTGCCTATAAGCCAAGGGCAAAGGTATCTGTGGAACAGCAGGTATGTGTCTGTGTTTGCGGAAGAGTGGGGGGAGGTTACTGATAGCAGGAGTTTGTGCGTGTTGTATGGAGGGGGGTGTTTAAGGTGAGGGTAGGGAAGCCGCTGCCTCCTCCAGTAAACCTAACAGTTTCCTAAAATTGCTGGTGGAGCTACAGAGGGAGAACTCTGCTTGGTGGGTGGTGTTGCCCATGGAGTGTTACAAGAAATGGGAGAACCTGAATGACATTTCAGAGGTGGAGAGAGTGCATGGATGACATGAGAGGGTGGTGGTGTTACCACGAAAATTCTGGGAGGGAGACTGCAGTGGCACTTGCCGGGAGAGGGGGACAATAGCAGAGGATCCCATCAGGATCAGGGGAGGTGCTGGGGTGGTGAGAGGAGGGATTGGGAAAATCCAGGTGACAGATGGCCAGGCTAGAGATGCAAAGGAACGGAAGGCACTGAATGGAGGGACCACATGCCTAGCTCATATCCAGGTCTCCCTGGAGACAATGTTTTCATTAAACTATCATCGTAGAATTCCCACAGTCCCCATGGCTTGCTCTGCCTCTTGGGGCATAAAGTGAGGGTCTGGATCAAGGACTCAGGTGCATCATGCCGGAATTGAGGTACAGGAGGTGGACAGCAGAGGGCGCTGTGACTCTGACAGGGAGCCACCAGAAGGAGGAAGCAGGCCACAGGAAGGGTTCCAGTGGGTTGTTGCTTTTGTATTTTCTAAACTTACGATCTGCCTTTAGTGTACGATAAACACAGAGCGACATCCTTACAAGTAATCATGGAGTGTCCCCAGGACGGACTGGAACAGAACTGAGGGGCCAGAAACTGCTTAGCTGTCATACCACTTGGCTTGTGCCCAAACAGCATGGGGCCATAACCATTAATGCTTCCGGACTAAAATGGGAAGAAGAAAAAGCCTCCCTCATTTTTAATAACTTTATTCCCCAAACTTCAAAAATGAAATTGCCAAGTTAAGAACTTGCCTTGAAAAAAAATTCTAATTTATTATAAAGAAGGTCCGGGGCTTGGGAATTTTTTAATGCAGATTCCTAATTTTCCAAAGTGAGATTCTCCTGTGCTTTTGAATAGATTATGCTCGGTATTGCTAGCCCTTAGCACAACGGGAACATTATTAAAACGACTGCATGGGTCTCAGAGGAAGGGCCCTGCTTCTCCCTTCCTTTTTCATTTTGGGGACTTTGTAGCAGAGACTGTCCATTTCTACCTGTGGCAGAAACTGGGTTTCTGAGGAGGTGATAAAGAGATGTGCTCAGGGGCTTCCCTGGTGGCGCAGTGGTTGGGAGTCCGCCTGCCGATGCAGGGGACACGGGTTTGTGCCCCGGCCCGGGAAGATCCCACACGCCGCGGAGCGGCTGGGCCCGTGAGCCATGGCCACTGAGCCTGCGCGTCCGGAGCCTGTGCTCCGCAACCGGAGAGGCCACAACGGTGAGAGGCCCGCGTACCGCAAAAAAAAAAAAAAAAAAAGAGATGTGCTTAGCAGTCCAGGCCTTGAGAAAGCAAGTCATACTGGGTCCAAAAGTAATGAGGTTAGACCTGAAGGAATGAACAGGAAGCGGGGGATCCCCTCCAGAGAGCCCCGTTTAGGAAGTGATTCCCCTGTGTGCCTGGCCCACACTCCTACAGGGCCCGGCTTTCCTGAGAACACTGAGTGTCAAAGAGCGGCTGATTCGACAGGACGCTGAGCTTCGCCTGAGAAGCGGGGCTCAGCCTCTGACAGCACAAAGGGAAGAAGGCAGGAGGAAGAACAAGTTCCCCAGCAGAAAACGCATGGAAGACATTCCCATGTGGCAGCCACTCCTAGAAGCCCCGAAGAGTGGAGAGAAGGGCGCCCCGAAAGCCAGCTGGCCTCCAAGTCTAGCACCCTGGAGAGAACAGCCCTTCCCCGTGAGTCAGAAGACTTCGTCCTGCAGACCTCACCCACGTCCTCCATCCCGGCCATTCCGTCCATGCCCTAAGTTCTCCCCATGATCCCCCATCCTGGTCAGTTTCCTTGGGAACCAGTTTGACTCAGGGAAGGCCCATGGGAATCTAGCCACAGCCTAGCGGCCTAGCCGAGGCCATAAAGACCCCAGGCCTTGGCCTGGTCACTTTACCATGGACACTGAGACTTCATTCCTGGACCGCTGGGGTTACAGGGAGATGTGTGGCTTCCCCGGAACAAATTATTCCTTGGCTGTATACGTGAGTATTTTCGATGGTGAGGTTCTGGTGGCTCCTCAGAGAAGAGAGCCTTGGGACAGCCCCTGTGCGTTGGGCTTCTGCTCTGAGGCCTTGGATGGGGGACTGGAACCTTCCTTCCTCCCCCAAAAGGCTAGAGCACCTCAGTGGTGGCGTCCGGGGGGCTGAGCACCTTAGGGCTGCAATCTCACCTCCCCACCTCCCTCGGCAGCTGGGATGGATGACTCCTCAGCTGTATGCTGAGAGTTCAATTAGGTTTCTCCACTTCACTGCACCCGGGTCAGCTGCAGGCCCTCGCTGCAGCTCTCCTGCTAATGCCCACCAAACCCAAACTTCTCCCAGGAAGGCAAAACAGGGGGTGGGGCCGGAGGCAGAGAGGCCGCCGCCGCCAGCTATGCCAATCCGGTGCTCTCTGGCCTCTTGGCCCTACCCTGGTCTGTCCCTGAGCCTTGGGGATGGGAGTGTGGGCCTCGGCACCTACCACCTGCTAAACACAGGCAGTGTCCCGGTTGCCATACCCCAGTCCCACTGTGGAGCTCGGAGACCAGCATCCAGCTACAAAAGAACTGGAGCTGATGTTCCTGCCTCTTCATCAATACCCCAGGTTCCCCAGCACTGCCTAAGCAGACAGCAGATGGGTCTGGTCTACTGAGGAAGGATGGTGCTTGTTCCCCATTATGGCCCTTACGTTCCTAGGTCTCCACTGGTCCAGGCCGACTTGGTTCTGACTACAGAGGGAAAGGCCCTGACATAGCTGCACACCTGGAAGCTTTCAAACAGAGGAACTGTACAAATGCCAAGTCCCACCCACAGTCGCTTGTGGAGAGCTACTGACGTGAACAGAGGGTCTGCTGAAGCTGAGGTCAGGGTGGGGAGAGCCCAGGAAGGAGCACGGAGTTGACACCTGGGAGCGGGGTCGGGGGTGGGACAAAAGGACGTGCGCTCAAAGGTCAGTGCTTCTGCACTTACACAGGGGTAGGAGTCAGTGGGGGTCCGCGTGCTGGACACCCTGTAGAGTGGTCATTTCATGGGCGGATAACAGCACGGATAGGGCAGCACCGTAGGCTCACACCAGGCTGCGGGTGTCGGGGCCACAGGACCTAAAGTGATGCACCCTGGGTCTGCGTCTTCGTGTCCCTTTCATATGGCACAGAGCTTCCCTGTGGTCAGGGGAAGGGCTGTGTCTGAAAGCCGAATGAGTGATGGATAGCAGAGCTGGGCAAAGACCAGCGATGGAGAAAGAATGAGAATGACGGCCTGGTACACAGTAGGCGCTCACTGCACATTTGTGAAATGAATGAAGGAATACTCTAGCTGGGTGCATTTCACATTATACGTACTCAATTAATAATAGAGAAAACAGGGAAGTGCGGAGGTGGAGGCTTCTGTGAACGCACAGACTCACGATGAACTCTGAGTCTCAAAGAACCAAGCGTGGAGGGAAGGCGCACACGCGGAAGCAAAGTTCAGAAGTGACTGGTCTCAAGGACTTCCAGAGAGCAGCCCACAGAAGCTGGGCCAGGCTTCCAGAGGAGGAGAGGAGAGAACAGGAAGACAGGGTGGCCTGCAGGAGGTGCAGCCAGCCTGGGAGTCTCGGAAGAACCTGGGCGGGGTCTGCCGTGTCTGAGCTGAGGGATGGAAACTGGGAACCCGGGGAAAGGATGGGAGAGTGTAGAGAAACAGTCCTGGCCTTTTTCTGGATAGAAGCTGACAGAGTCCTGAAGAGAAGGGAGATTCCTCCAATAGGCAGGCAGAGACAAGTGACTAGGGCGATCTGTCAGAGGAAACCTCTGATCAAGAGTCTCCCCAAACACTCAGAGGCACATTTGATTTAGCTGTACCTGGGTCTCCCCGAGTGAGGGGTTCAGTGTGTCCGTCTGACGTCTGCTCTGAGCAGTGAGCAGGGGTGGGAGTGTGTGGCACAGGACCATGACTAGGTGCAGCACCCTGGGGTGCCACGGTCCTCCATGCCAGTGACAGCTCCTCAGGTGGGATCTGAACCCAGGGCTTTGCCAAGGGCGTGACTCCCTTCAGGGGTCTGGCTTTGCCGGGCTCTCTCAGAGAGGCGCCCCAGGCCGGGCAGGGGAAGAGCTGAGGGAGGCCTGGCCCTGCCCTCCGCCCCCGGGAAGGCCACCACACCCCTCCCGGCGGTCAGTCACACTCACCTGTGGGCTGTCCTGGTAGGGAGGGGGAGGGACATTCTGCGTGGCCATCATCGTCAGAGCGGGGACTGGGGAGGCATGTTGCATCATGGGATGGATTCACATGGAGGATCTGTGGCGGGAGAAACGGGGCCGCACCGTTAATAGCTGAGCACAGGGAGCCCCAGGGACCAGCGGCTGGACATGCTCCCAGGCTGGGCCACCAGGATTGACTGGATACAGCAAGGGCTGGAAGCCCTTCGCGGGGGACGAACGAGAGTTAAGGGGAGAAGCCTGGGTGGGGTGAGGCTTGCTGCGCTACGCTGACTTGCAAGAAACACTATTCACATCACATGTAAAACAACCTGTGCACCCGCAGCCCTGCTTTGTTCAGTACCAGCTCTGGCCTGGGCGGGGGGCGGGACTTGGCTGGTGGCAGCTCAGGGGGTTGGCGGCCATGAGGGCACCCCACGGTCAAGGGTGCTTTCCCTTCCCCAGGCCTCCCGGAGCTGTCACCTGCACCCTCGGGGCGGAAGCCTCAGCCCTCACGGTTCCAGATCCCCCCTCCCTGTCCCCAGGGTCTGCCAGCACCACACTAACCCCCCAGGTGTGCTCACGACGCCCCCTAGTGGTGGAGAGGGACGTGGGGGGCGCTGGTTCCTCCTCAGACTGGAGGGTGGAGCAAGTACCCTAGGGCGACCACCGGGAGGTGTTCCGGGAAGGGAAGGAGGCCGGGAACAGGGACCACGGCCACACAGACGTGCCTGCACATTCTCTTAGAAGACTTTCCTTGGCCTTGGTTCAACCCTGAGTTCAACCACACGTGAGGCCAGAAGAGCCGCCCGAAGCAAATGGTCCTCTTACAGAGGCGGAGACAGAGGCCAAGAGAAGAGTGTGTGTTTGAGGGGGAGGGGAGTGCCGGGGAAGCCGGGATGGACCCAAGCTCTCCAGACTCCCCGTTCTGTCGGCTCTACTGTACCAACCCCCACCCCACCCCATCACCCGTAAGCGAGCTGCCCCCATTGGCCTCAAGGTCTCTTCTTGAATCACAAAGTGCTGCGTAAGTGGAGACAGCCTGGCAGTACCACCCAAGGAAACAGAATGCTGAAAGAGCTGTTTAGCTGCAGGAGATGCCCTGAAATATTTAGAGCTGGAAACCGCGGCTAATTGCCTGATACAGAAGGGTGCTGATGAGCGGGCAACCTTTGAGAGTATGACAGTCAGACCGTCCCTCTCCTTCCTTCCTCTCCCTGGGGACCTTGGGGCTCCGTCCTCTTCCCACCTAATGTCCTCCCACCACACCCTCCCCAGGGTCTTCCAAAATGTTCACATACCTGAATTCTGTGGGAGTTCGAGGGAGTCAAAGGGAGGGTCTCCAGGACCCTATGTGGAGTGTGTGTGTGTGTGCGTGTGCGTGTGTGTGTGTGTCTTGTTGTGTTTGTTCTTTTTCAGGAAGAGGTGGACAGATCAGCTCTGGCTGACCCGAGTCTCCGAAGTACCAGGTGTGCTTTGACCTGAAGTGCATATGTGAAAGCACTGGAAATCCAGACATTCATTCAACGAATGTTTATCAGGTGTCAACTACACGCAAAGAACTGTGCTGGGGTGGGGAGACAGATGAGAGGAGGCAAGGCCTTCCCCCCAGGGAGGGAGGTGATGGTCCAGCGGGAAAGAAGAAGTGAACAGAGGTTCCCGTGGAGAAGGCACGGGGCGGGGGATGCCTTTTCCTGTGCTGAAACGTTCAGACTGCAGGTAATTCCTCTTTGCCTCACCGCTGCCCCTACCTCGCCCACCCTGGCCCCACTTCAGAAGATCGGCTGCCAGGACGTCCATGCAGCAGAAGCACCCAGGGTCACCCCGTCTTACACACACTAGGCACCGAGATCCAGGCTTTACTTCTGCAAAGAGGCTCGGAAGGGAGCCCTGGGGAAGCCAAACTCCACAGGCGGGGAACCATTGCCTATTTTCATGGCTGGGTCTTGTCTGGGAGGTGGAAAACACCCAAGGAAGGAAAGAGCGGAGTGAAGAGGGTTTGGGGGGGAGGGAAGAGTATATATTCCTCTTGAGACATCAGAAAGAACTTGAGAATGAAGACTTCTGAGATATTAAATTGGACGTGGAATCTCTCTCTTTTGGACCCAGAGGGAATAAAGGAAAAAGGGGCATTTCAGGAGTGTGCTAGGCTCAGCCTTTCCTGTGACTCTGGCAGATGAGGTAACTTTGGATGAGGCCTACAGGTACTGAGGCAGGATCCCTTCCGGGGAGCACCAATCTTAGATGCTCCTTGGCCAGAAAAAGCGAACTTCTGAGGGGCTGCAGTGCCAGAAGCCTCCAGAAGGGGGAGCCTGGGGGCAGAGTCTGGAGGCAGATTTTCTCCCCTTTTAGGGGCAACTGGTTCCCTTCCACCTTGAGTTTGGGTCTTTTGGTACCTCCTTCCACGGATGAGAAAGTCATCGCGAAGGCAAAGCACAGGAAACTCAATGAGGAGGATCTGGGGTAAAAAGAGGACTCTTTAGTCTGCATTCTTTTGTTCACTGTCCAATCAATGGGAGGTAGGGTCGTTTTAGAGTCTCTGTCCCTAGAAATACTTGCAACAGCTCGATAGCTGCCCTACCTGGGGGTAAAGAGAGATGGCTAAGAGTAGTCTGCACCCAGAAACAACCACCGTCCAGGCTGAGAAGAGATTTTTCAGTCTGCAGCCTGCTGGACTGTGGAGCAGGGGCTAGAGGCCACGGGAACAATTTTCTGAGGACCCAGATGGCCCTTGCCCCTCCCCCTCCTCCCCTCTGGGGTCACCACAGGCCACTAGGCCACTGCCCCATTGCCCTCTGGGGGCTGCTCCTGCAAGAAAACAGGAGGCCTTTTCATCAGGGGCTTAAGTTTCCTTCCCTGCTCGCTCAGGCACAGAAGAGTCTGGTAACCTGATGCTGGGGGAGACGCTGTGCCCATCTCCGGAAGCTCGCCCTTTTCTTCACACGCCCCCTCACCCGCACATGCGCTCCTTCCTCCCTCCAGCTGGGCTTCGGGGGCTGAGGGTCCATGTGGGACCATCCCCGAGAGGAGTGTGGGAATCTGACTTCTCAGAGCTGAGGCTCCACAGCTGGGATGCGGAGAACTCCTTGAGCCATCGCTGGGCACCCGGGCCTCTGGGGAAACCTGCCGTTTTTGCACTTTCTTTGGGAGCGTGGAGGGCACAGCAGGCCTGTCCAAGGCCTCCGGCATTTGTCTGTGGCCGGAGGCTGCTCCGCCCTGTCCAGGGGCCCCAGCCCTCTGTCACCAGACACCAGGGCACTGGAGGGAACACAGCCAAGACACAAATGGAGGACACACGAGGAATGATTTACCACCGAGAAATTTCCCACGTCAAAAGATTGTTTTTAACGTTGGAAACCTTTCTTATATGGCAGCTAGGAGGGAAAGAAAAAACCAAAACCCTAATGCAACACTCAACCCCACAATGATATCCAAGAAAAAGTAATTTGTCACTGACATTATCTTCAAAAGGAGCTAAAACTGCCATTTTCCAGAGCTCAGGAGCCGAGGAAGGCAGTGTGCACGGGCTGGTGGTGGCTGAGGGGGCCGAAGGACACTCCTCAGGAAGAGGGGAGGGGCACCCCGGAGCACCCACTCCGTTTCCTCAACTCCAGCTCCCCAGCCAGGTGAGACCCTCCATCTGGAGCCCAAACGCCAGCGTGTTGACAAACAGACTTAGAAAAAAGATCCAAGCTCGTTAGGAAGGAGCTCATTAGAACTTGTTGACATGAAACCCATTAGACCAATTAACATTCCATTAACGGCCTGGGGCACCCAGGGGTTAACGGTGCCCTGCAGTAATTGGGCTGGGGTGCTGGGTTGGGGGCTCAGGGCCTTAAGGATGAGAAACAAAGTCTAATTGGGAACTCTCGGACCAGCCAGCCCTACACCATCTGTTCTTACTCCCTGACCCTGGCTGAGCCTCCACTGTAGGGCCTGAGGTAGGAGAGGGGATGAAGGGACCAACTTCCCTGTGGCTCCGCACTGTCCCAGCCCATCGCCTGCAGACTGGGCGGGTGGCTGGCACAGGATAGGGTGGGGGGACATTTCCACCCTCTTGCACTCTGATGGTCTTGTCTTCTTCATCCGCCCCTCCCTTCCCCTCCCCCTCTCCACACCCCACTTCTGGTCCAGTTTCTCTCTTAGCCCCGGGAAGTAAGTCTCCTCTCCTCTCCTGGATAGGTTTTCAAAAATGTTTCCCACTCTTACAGAGCCTCTTTGGAGAAGCTAGAATCCTTGAGGGCCCAGAGTCTAATTCATCTGAAGAGCGCTGTAACTCAGGGTAGAGGAGTCAGGGAGCGAGAGCTGGCCCTGCTCTCCTTCCTTCCTCCCTCCCTCCCTCCCTCCCTTCCTTCCTTCCTTCCTTCCTTCCTTCCTCCCTCCCTCCCTCCCTCCCTCCCTTCCTTCCCTCTTTCCTCCCTCCCTCCCTCCCTTCCTTCCTCCCTTCCTTCCTTCCTCCCTCCCTCCCTCCCTCCCTTCCTTCCTTCCTTCCCTCCCTCCTTCCTCCCTCACTCCCTCCCTCCCTTCCTTCCTTCCCTCCTTCCTCCCTCCCTCCCTCCCTTCCTCCCTTCCTTCCTTCCCTCCTTCCTCCCTCCCTCCCTTCCTCCCTCCCTCCCTCCCTTCCTTCCTTCCTCCCTCCCTTCCTTCCTTCCCTCCCTTCCTCCCTTCCTTTCTTCCTTCCTTCCCTCCTTCCCTACTTCCTCCCTCCCTCCCTCCCTCCCTCCCTTCCTCCCTTCCTTCCTTCCCTCCTTCCTCCCTCCCTCCCTCCCTCCCTTCCTCCCTCCCTTCCTCCCTTCCTTCCTCCCTCCCTCCCTCCCTCCCTTCCTTCCTTCCCTCCCTTCCTTTCTTCCTTCCTTCCCTCCTTCCCTCCTTACTCCCTCCCTCCCTCCCTTCCTTCCTTCCTTCCTTCCCTCCTTCCCTCCTTACTCCCTCCCTCCCTCCCTTCCTTCCTTCCTTCCTTCCTTCCCTCCCTCCCTCCCTCCCTCCCTCATTCCCTTCTTTCTTCCACACCAGGGCAGCTAAGAGGCAGCAGTGAGGCCCCCTAGGAGCCCTTCTGGACACACACTAACAGTATTTTATCATTTGCCTTCCCTTGCTGCAAGAAGAGGCTGTGGAAGTCTGGGCCTCAAGTTTCCTCATCTGTAAACTCCCATGATCAGACAGAGCCTGTGCTTAGGGTCAAAAAAGTCTGGATTCCACAAGCAGCTCTGCCATTTCTCTGTGCGACTTGCACAAGTCACTTTCTCTCTAGGTCTGCAAAATGAGGGACTTCACCAGAATATTCTGAAAGTCTTTGCCCATGGTTAGCACTGAACACAAGCTCTGCTGAGTAGAATGGAAATATCTGAAGCTCCATTCCAAAGGCTCCCTCATTTGAGAGGGAGGGAAGGAGGCCCCTGAGGCCAAGAGAGCTGGGAGCCCTCCTCCGCGTCCCCCCAGCCCAGGAGCCCCCAGGTGGCTACCACCCCCCCACACACCCCCAGGTCCGCCCCTCTGAGCAGCTGCCCAGACCTGGGTTCTGACGTCTAGACAGATTTGCAGGAGGCTGAAATAACACCGTGAACTCAGCAGGAGGGACCAAAAGGCTGCATTAGTAACCTGGCTGGCTTCAGCTTCTCCCCCCCGGAGCAGCCGCCTCAAGCCTGGCGCAATGCCGTTTATTTTCCTTCCGCGGAGAGCCTGGTCCAAAATGAGTCTCTGGCCCAGCTCCCTTCCCAGAAGCTGCCTGTAGGTGGCGCCGCGGAGCCCTGCTTTAATTGCATTATATAATATAACCTGTTTACTAAATCATGTAATCAGTTGCTTTAGGATTTACAGCTTCGGATGTGTACAGAGGATTGGACTTTGAGTCAAATTTAAAAACAAATAAGAACGAGAGGCAGCTGCTGCTGATAGTGTGATATTCATCTTTTGGAAACAAATTCACCCACTGCTATAAATTATGCCTGGAAAAAAAAAGTGGTGGTGGTGGGAAGGAGTTGGCTACGGCTCCTCTGCTGGCAACTCAGAGCGATGAATCTTGAAATAACGGTGTCAACCTGTCACTGATTTCATGTGACTCTGTGGATTTATCTAAAGAAACGCAGGCGTGCGCGTGCCTGCACGCACACACACACACACACACACGTCTCTTCCCAAAACCCAGTAAGGGTTAGAAACCGCAGCTGAGAGCTGAGTGGCTAAAGGAACTCGATGGTCTCCGAGCCTTGGTGCGTGGAGTCAGGATAGCAGTGACAAGGGCGAGGCCAGTGTGGGGATGGAGGGGAGGATGGAGGTGAGAGAGAGGGTGCACCTGTGGGTGGGGAGCTTCAAAATGTGAGGAGGTCTGGTGGAAGTGTTTCAAAGTGAGGGAGAAGTGAAGGGTCCTGTGGAATGGGGAAGGGCCAGCCCCCCAGGAGCCACACCCTCACAGCACAGCAAGCGCTGGACCTGGGCCTTTTCACCCCAAGTGTTCTGGGAGCTGCGTGGAAGCTCAGGGCCTCAGGTGACCGGAATGCCGTGGCCTAGCGGATGCTGCTACCCCACCCCATCTTTCTGACCTCGGGGTGTTGGGGGCAAAGAGAATCCTCTAGTCTGAAAAGACCAGGCTCACAGTAGGGGCGTGGGAGCCAGGAGGGTAACTGTGTCTACAGTGAAGGAAGGACGGCGGGGAAGAGCTGAGCAGGATTTGCACTCAGGATCAGATCCCCGGCTCACTCGCTGTGCTGCAGGCTGGCTGGCTAAGAGGTCACACCTCCCCCGATACCCGGGTTCCGGGGGCCACTGCACCAGGCACAGAGCCCAAGTCCCGGCAGAACGTCCCAGTCAGAAGGGCCACTTCCCTGGTGCCCCTCCGGTTCCCGCTTGGAACTCTCAGCGGGAAATAATTCTCTGCTGACTTGAGAAGCAGCAGAGATGACAACCAAGACAGTAGGCAGCTCAGGCCCCTTGGCCACCCACAGCCCTCGGCTCTGAATGTGCTTCACGACCTTTCTGGGAAGCCCACTTGGGAGGTGGTCCAGGTCACGCCCTCTCGTGATGGCGCTGGTCTCTAGGAAACAGAGGAGTCAGCAGGGGCCAGCATGAGTTTGACCAGCTCTGCCGGCTTCCGCCTCCCTGCGAGATGGGAAATCGCCCTCTTTCCCCACCTCTCTCTCCTCCTTCAGCCCTGAGCCACCATGTGGTCTTTGGAAGGGGTAGGAGCCGACTGTGAACCGTCCCAGCAGCGAGGACCCTCCTCGGCCTGTCCAAGCACCCCCCCCTCCCCATGCCCAAGGCCATTTTGCTCTTTGCTCTTTATCTGGAATAACAATATATCCCTCGTGGGGGCGGGTCAACGGGGTCATTTATGCACTCACGGACCTGGGGATTGAGCTCACTGGGAGACCCAGTTCTGGGAGGAAGGGGATTATACTCCACCTTGGATCCCAGTGTGTGCACAGTGTAGTGGGGGGAGCTTCATGGTGACTTTCCCTGCGTGGGCTGGAGCTGTTGGGAATCTCAGACCCATGTCAGTCACCCTCCACACCCCTGGCCGGGTATCCCAGGGAGGAGCCCCGTCCTGGCCCACTGCCTCTGATTCATGGGGGCCCCCGCCACATCAGGGCCCAGAGTCAGGGCTGTAGCTTTCTCTCCTTTACTTCCCCAGTGCAGCTCGTTTTCATTTTGGCTTCAAAAAAATAATGGACCAGGGTCAGAGTTAGGAGAGCAGCCCTCGCTCTGGCCCTGGCATCTCTCCTGCCTGCTCTCGCTTCTCACACAAGGACCAGAAAGTGACAAGAGTCCCCCGCTTTCCTCCCTGCCTTGGCTGTCACACCTCTTCTGGCTTCAAAAAGCCGCTGATATATTTTACAAACTGAAACAGCAATTTCATTCCCCCTGATAGCGGCAATTGTCCATTAGATCTTCCTACCGAGGAGCTTAACAATAATTCCTTTCATCTGACTGCTTGCTTCTTCTTGATCTGAGAATCAATCCCATAAATAGTAGGCAGAGTGTTCACGTTACTCTCCCCCTCCAGCTTTTAGCATTCTGATGAAGACTCTCATCTCCTCTTCGAGCACTTTACAACTTGGCAATTTTTCCCCCTTTGGTTCCTTTAAACAAAATAAAACAAAACAAAAAAAAAACAGAAAGGGAGAAAAAAACAAGCATGCTAGCTGTAAGGGTAAGCACAGCCCTGCATTCTTCTCACAGAGAAGTGGTTTGCAGCCTCTCCTGCTGGGAGGCAGGGGGATGACAGCAATGACCTCTAATGGTCGCCTCCAATCTGCCTTAAGGCAGGTGCTGCTCTGCCCCAGAGGCACCATCAATCTGGTCCTAAATTTCACACTCACCCACCGTTGGGTCCTCCCTTTCCAGGAACCCCCTCCCCTGTCACTGCATCCCAAGAATGGGGGTCGTGAGGCCATCGCTGGTTCCAGTCACTGAAGCCTCTCCCCACACCCATGACCAGCTTCCCGCCCATCCCTCAGGCAACTCTCGAACCTGGAGATAGGATTCTGCCCTCTCTTTTTCATCTCCAGCCCCCTTCATCTCTATCCAAACAGCATGAGTGGGAGAGGTGGGGAGGAACAGAGAAAGGAGAGAGCTTGAGGCCTTTCATTCAAATATTTTTCTTCTCTTTCAAACATCCAGGCAGACCTAGTGGTCCGGGGCAGAGGAGGGCCCTGCAGCTCTGCCGTGCGAGTGGTGCAGGTGGATTGCCAGGGCAGCTGGGAGCCCCGGGCTTCTCCCCTGGCGCCCCGTCACGTGCTCCTTGTCTGCACACACGTGTAGAGAAACAAATCTAAAAATGAACCCAGGGACTGAAATCCCCCTCGACAAACCTGATGCCCAGGTTTATTATTATTTGTCGAGAGCTGACGGCAACCGAGCTGAGAAAACAACTTGGGCTGGGTCCCTGAGGCTCGCAATACAACAGAGACAAACAGCTCAGACGCTGGGGACCCCAGTTGGAAGGAGAGCTTCTGCTTCTGGTGCCCCACCTGCCTGCTCCCTCCCATCAGTCTTTCTCTTCTCGGAGGCAGTTGCCTTGGAGGCTGCCACTCCCTGGGCGCCAGGAAGAGGAAGGAGAGCAGGAGAAGTGAGGGACCAAGAAGGGGAGGGAGGGGTCTGGGTCGGGGGGAGTCCACAGAGGTAAGGGACCCTGGTGCCTATCGAGTGTGTCACCCGCAATGCTCTCAGATTCTCCTGGAAGCAGAGGATGATAAAAGGGTCAGCCAGGCCCCTTTTCTCTCTGAGAAGGACTGCACCATGTCCTCTGGCTGGATGATATCTGGTTCCATTTTTTTTAATTGCCTCCAGAAAAAAAAAAAAAAAAAGGTCAAGAATCAGGGCTGTGGAAGCAAGTGGCCCTTTGGGCTCAGTTTATCATTGAAAAGCCACTCATCCCTGATACTTCTTGACTCAGTCAACAGCTGTCCTCCCCCTGGGCCTCTGTGGGGACCCAGGTGAGCTCGTGAGAAAAAGGTGAGGGGGGGGACTTCCCTGGTGGCGCAGTGGTTGAGAGTCCGCCTGCCGATGCAGGGGACGCGGGTTCGTGCCCCGGTCCGGGAAGATCCCACATGCCGTGGGGCGGCTGGGCCCGTGAGCCATGGCCGCTGAGCCTGTGCATCCAGAGCCTGTGCTCTGCAACGGGAGAGGCCACAACAGTGACAGGCCCGTGTACCGCAAAAAAAAAAAAAAAGGTAGAGGGACCAGGCAGAGTCCACAGTAATGAGGTCAACTTGTGGGACGAAAGGATGCCAGCCGGGCTGCTTCAACCCTTGGTCCTCGCTGCTGTTTGGAACGAGAGCAGGTACCCTGGCTCCATGTTCCTGATCCCTTGGAAAGGCAGCCCCGGTGGGGAGGGGGAGAAGGGGAGGATGGAGGCTGCCACTGAGAGGTGGTGATGCAGGGCAGCGAGTCCGTTCCTGGGCATCGCCACCCAAGCCCCAGCTGAGCAGGCAAGCCCTGTCTACCTCCTAAGAAACGTTTCCTCCACGCCTCTTACTGTGCTTCTCCGCTGGCAAGGCCCTGTACATTACACTACTGAACCCTGTCCTTTAACAAAACTTTACTCAGAAGCCTACTCCACGAAGCCTTCTTTACTTTCCACTCCTGGACCGTGCTGTCACCGGGAGCCCTGCCGCTGGGCAGAAGGAGGGCACGAAGCATGATTTAGCACGACGCGTGTTTCTACATTATGGAAAAACTACTTCCCAGCCACGTCCCATCTTGCCCGTTGAACCCTCTGCTCCCCAGCAGACAAGATCATGGCTTTGCCTTGCATTTCATTTTGGGGGAAAAAAGTCTGTGCGATATGAGTTCACAAGGTTTGCCTCCTTACAGAGCCTGGATATATATACAATTACAGTTAAATTTCCTTGGTTTACTGTTAAAATATCAAACAAACAAATCTGGGACGGATAAATCTTTAAGCCCCAGCAATCAGTACACCTCAGTGAGAATGAGTTTGTTTCCCTGGAGCCAGTTTTGCTCAGGGCGAGATGATACCCAGAATTATTAACGACTGCCATTTACTGAGCCCTCACCACGCACCAGGCATTATGCTAAGCTTCTTTCACAGATAACTTTGTTTATTTTTCCCAACAACCATATGGTGTAGGTGTGATTGTTGTCTCCTTTCAAGGATGCGAACACTGAGGCTTGGAGAAATCGAGAGTTTCCAAATGTGACATGCGGCCCGCTTTCAGAGTCTAAACGGTTAACCTAGAGGTCTTGGGGCGGAGGTGGGGAACACCAGCGGAGTGGCAGAGCCCTGGAAATGGAGCAGGAGAAAGACAAGACTGACTGTGGAAATACTACATCTGCAGTCAGGACACCCAACATGGGCTGCCCTTCACTTCTTTTTTTTTTTTTTAATATTTATTTATTTGGTTGCGCCGGGTCCCGGTTGCACCTCGCTGACCCCCCAGTTGCGGCCCGCGGGCTCCTCAGCTGTGGCATTCGAACTCCCAGTTGCAGCATGCATGTGGGATCCAGCCCTTCGACCAGGGATCGATCCCGGGGCCCCCCACACTGGGAGCGTGGAGTCCCAAGCACTGCACCACCAGGGAAGTCCCTGCCCTTCACTTCTACATGCCCCGAATTTCCAAGAGTCGCATTGTATCGACACACCTAAATGTCCCCCGTTTGCCAGATTTGGCCTTTTGTACCTCACTAACAAGCACGCACTTTGTGTCTGAAGACGGTGAGGCCTCCTAACAGCAACCGTTCATTTCCTTCAGCCCTGTCTTCTTTGGACAGCAGGGTGTGTACAAATCTATTTAAATACTGTATTGCATTTGCTCTTATTATTGCATAAAAATGAGCGGAAGATGGAAAACAAAGTGCTGATGGCAGCGATAAGAAGTCAGGGCCTCATAAAGTCGACGCAACCAAGACAGAGATGCTTCCATCATCGCTGAGAGAGGCAGGTCTGAGCTTCCATCGTGGACTCACTGGACTGTGGGTTCAATTATGAAGGGAAAGAACAAAATTCGAGAACGAACGTGAAATGATGGAACACATAGTTGAAGACTGCATGTAAAAGGCAGTGTGTAATGGGGAATTTGATCAAGTGTCTCAGCTGTGGGAGCACAACGCTGGAGCTGGAGCTGGGTGGAGGCGGGGCTGTCTGTGCCCTGACACCACACCCCGCAGGCAGCTCGGGGGGCCAGGGCTCTGACTCACACTGGCTGGGATTCAGGCAGTGTCTCCTTCCTGAGCTGCGGCCCAGGTGGGGCGGGGCGGGGCGGGGTGGAAGGGGGCATGCAGTCAGCCGGCTCCCTATGACTGTCTCTGCTTGGCCTTTTCTCCCCACCCCACCCGTGGTTTTCCGGGGACCACCCACAGCTGAAAAGAAGTCCCTGTTCTGGAGAGAAATATGCCGTGACTCACAGGTTAAGGGGCACCTGGCTCTTTCTTTGGAAAGCCTGTCCAATTGGGCAGTACTGGCTTTTTTCAGGTTGCGGGCACCCCATTCTTAGGGAGCATCCAGCCCTTGTCATATCTACCCGGGTCCTGACTTTATCCCCCTGCAGAAGCCCTTTCCTGCAAACCTTCTTTTCAGCGTCGCTTCCTTCCTCTCTCATTCCAGAGGTTCCAGGCAGCATTCTGAAAGGGCGACCAGTAAAGACATCTTCGCAGGCCAGCAGTGGGGTTTTTACCCACACCCTCTGAAGCAGGAAGCAATTAAACAGAAGTGCAGAGGACCAGAGCTGTGTTCTACCTCCCACTGGCTCCTGGCTGTCCCCTGCCAAGCTCTATCCCCTTCAGCCTCCAGCCTTGGAAAAGGGTCGATGGTTCTCAGGTTTCTAACAGGGAAAACCTAGTCATGTGCTGGCCCTTTCCACTGCACTCAACCAAGAAGTGTTTCCGATTAGCAGCAGAATCTCCGAGTACTAGCAGCTTGTCTGAAAATCATAACGTGCATCAAACCTTAATTCTGCCCTTTGCAATGATAACCCACGCCCTATCACTGTGGTCTCCGTGGAAAGAAACCGTCCTGCCTTCAGTACAGAATCTTTGTGGACTTGAAGTTCAAGATTGTGCCTCTACTTGTGCCAGTAAGACAGACCGAACCCACCTCTCACGGCAGGACAAGGACAGGAGGGGGGTGCAGTGGGGAGGAGACAATTTCACACAGTGGACTCTGGCCCTGGGGGACCAATGAGGGTGCTCTGACTTAGAACAGAGAATGACCTTCTGGGATCTGAGCACTTGTTGATCTGGGTCTTCCAGTATCTGGCCGGTTCAGGGAGAAGGAGTGCAGCATCTCAACTCCCAGATCTAGAGATTCTGTCCAGAGCAGATTGATCTGGGTAGGCAGGGGAACTGCACATGAGGCATCTGCCCCCAGAGCCCATCTCTGGGGAGGGGAGGAAGAATAAATGGGAATTCTCGTCCAAGATGCCTCCCCAAGGGCACAGGTGGTCCCAGGCTGAGGCAGGTCCCTGCTAACAGCAGGTCTCTCTGATCTCTTTTTTAGGGCCTGGCTGTCTCAGGCTCTGCAGCATGGGGAAGAGAAGTCTGCTGTCTCTTTGTTCTGGAATTCATAAAAGTGAAAAAAAGGATCTCACCTAATGAGACCCTTGCCATAGTGAGGGATCATTTCATGGAACAGGAGCTGTGTGTGCGTGTGAGCTGAGACTGTGGAGAGTAGAGGAGATGGGCAGAGGGAGATGAAGAGGGAAGAAGGCCCACGTAAGAATGATCTGGAAGGTCAAGGAGAGAGGTCCCCGAGGGGGACATTCAGGGGATACTGAAGAAATTTGAGGTTTCAGGGAACTCTCTTGGGAGGCTGGCCGCTATGGCTGCCCTACAGCTCGACCTCAGCTTTCCCCTCACTCCTCATTCTTAGCTTCTTCCCCAAGCCCAGGAGCAGTGTTGGACCCAAGGCTCCAGAGCAGACTCTCCGGAGCAGATTGACGGAGGGCTGGCAGAGCAGTGACGGGTCTGACTGCTGCCCCGTACAGAGGAGAGATCCCATCCAAGTACAGGCAGCAAGTTGAGCCGGCGTCCTAACCAGAACCCAATAGTCATTTACTGAGCACCTACTACGTGCCAGGCTCTGCGCTGGGC
This sequence comes from Phocoena phocoena, assembly GCF_963924675.1. NCBI lineage: Eukaryota > Metazoa > Chordata > Mammalia > Artiodactyla > Phocoenidae > Phocoena > Phocoena phocoena. The sequence goes on from NC_089226.1 coordinate 9,018,956, forward strand.
AGTGGACGTTCCAGAAGAAGAAAACAGAGACAACTGAGTGGAATAAATAAAGATATGAAATGAAGCAAGATAGGTGACTTCAGATTTAAAGGGATCCCAAGGGCTAAGGAAGAGAAATAAAAAAGGATCAAACAAAATCTCAAGTCTCAGCACGCAGTGGTGAAATTTCAAAACTTTAAAAAGAAAAGAAAGCTAAAAGTAGATCCTCACTGCAAGACTGGAAATAAGAAGGTGGTGGAGTAGCGCCGTCAAGATCTATGAGAAAAAGGTGTCGAACTTGGGACCTGATCTGTGTTCTACCAGTCAAGCTCGAAGACAAGATAAAGTCCGTTTTGGACACGTGAAGACTCAGAGTTTACTTCCCTCCCACCAATATAAAAGTAACTAGAGGTGGCATTCCAGCAAAACAAAGAAGTCGGAGGAAGAAGACAACAGAAAACAAGATAGAGCAGCAGCCCAATGGGAGGGAATGAGGGGTGGCCGTCAACGTGGGGGCCCGGGAGATTCCAGGCAACAGTCAAGTGGTGATGACAGGATTCCATTCCCTTTCCTGTGGTCAAATCACACGATGTAGTTCTGTGGCTGAATAACATTTCCACCTTATAATCAACCTAGAGTCAGAATGCGAGGTAACCACAGTTATTTAACAGGATATGAATCTTCTAAATCTTAACATAAAGGTAGCACACAGACGATTATACTAAATAGTATAACACTATGTACTATGTAATATATATGCATTGTATTATATATAACACTATAGACTAAAAATAAATAATATCAAACATAGTGTGATCAAACTAATACAAATTGGAAGGAGAAGAACACGTGCTCATCTCCCCAGCTTCCACAGGGGGGAGTTCATAAATAAACACATACATTAAGAAAGAGAGACTGGGGGACTTCCCTGGCCGTCCAGTGGTTAAGACTCTGTGCTTCCACTGCACAGGGCGAGGGTTCGATCCCTGGACGGGGAACTAAGATCCCACGTGCCGTGTAGAGCAGCCAAAAAAATTAATAAATAAAATAAAATATCTTAAAGAAGAAGAAGGACTGACGCATATTATAGGACATAATAAGCGGCCACAAAATCAGCTAAATCAGAAACTGCTCGTCAGGGGTTAACTTTGGCTGGTGAACCTAGTGGGTAGAGGTGTGGGAAAGAAGGGAGGCTTTTTAGAATACCATGCAGCAGTCAAAAATAATGGAGTAGGTCTATTTATTTTGACCTGGAAAACTCTCCATTATATAGCCTAGGTTAACAAAGCAAGTTTTTAGAACAGTATTGAAAACATAATATTTATCTGTGTTCAACTAAACACCCAAACCAATAAGATGCAGTCCCTGTCCTCAAGGAACCCCTGTCTGCAGCCCCTCTCTGTGTCCTCTGCCCTACACCGGGCAGCCCGCTTCTGGATTGTCTCCCTCGCTCAGATTATTGCAAGATGCAGATCTCTTTCTGTCCTAGGGAAGAGCTGTTTTCTGTATGTTTCAAGTCACGAATGCATGTTCTTGACTGCAAGTCATCAGTCCAAAGACTGGCCTGGATGAAGCTGCCCAGGAGAGGAAAGTTTCACACACAAGTAACCGGTGGGGGGAAAGCCAAGTGGGGAAGGAAAATCTGAAAATTACAGATGCCGAGGCTAAAAGGCACCTCACGGAGCTCTGGTCCACCTCCCTCACTCACAGATAAACATACGTGGGGCCTGATGGAAGGTCGCTCCTTTGAATTAACGCCCAGAAGAGGGAGAGCTGGGCTTGCTATGAGCCAGAGGCAGGAAGGGAGCCTGTGAGATGCTGGAATGGAGGCCTGATGCCAGGGCCCCGCAGAGAAGCCCACCGAGAGGTGGCAGGTGTGTGTAGGGCTGGGGTCCACTTCAGGAGCTGCTCAGGGAGCAGCTGGCTTGGACTGGATCATCCTTCCTTAGTGTCCACGGAAGCTGGGAAGAAGCAGCTTCACTGTGGGCAGGAGGGAGCACACTGGGGAGGGGCTGGGAGCGGAGCTGAGGTTTTCTGAGCGTCCACCAGGTGCCAGACTCCCGTGAGGTGCCATCCGGCAGTTACAGCCTTTCACCCTCACACAAGCCCTGTGAGGTAAACGTGATTATCCCAGTTACATCAAGACAGTGACGGTTAGAAAACTTAGGTCATGTAACTTGCCCCAAATCCCACAGCCAGCAAATGGCAGAGCTAGAATCTGAGTCTGGGCTGGTCTGTTCCAAAGTCCCTGCTCAAGAAATCAGAGGGCGTCAATAAATATATGGTAACCAATCCATGAGAGAAGTGTCTTTCCCAAACCGGGACACAGCTAACCCTTTTTCCTTCCAGAATACTGCGTATGGACTCAGCCCCTCTACCCAATCCAAGAATATCCAAGCACATCTGCTGGCTCTGGGGGACTAGGGTTTACTGGCCCATCAGGACCCTGAAAATGCCCACCTCGGAGGGGAACAGGATTGGGGCTCGACTTCTCCCAGCTCTGAGCCCTGACGTTGCCTCCGAGGACACAGAGCCTGCTGTGTCGGGCGTGGAGGGAGGTGGGCTGGGACGGACCACGAGCACAGTGGGGAGGAGAGAAGCCGGAAGCCTGGATCCTTGGTCTCTGGTGCTCAGCTCTTTCCCTGCTCTCCACCAACCCCAAGGGCACCCTCATCGCTCTCGCCCCCCCTCAGATGCTGTCCCTACTCCCCCCACATCTCCCTAGGCACCTCCACCCCCATTGAGCATTGACTTCAGGGGGGAGGCAGGCAGGCCCAGGAGAGTATGTATGTCAGTTAGGGGTTGTCGTTGACACGTGGAGATCATTAACGAGGCTTATTTTTAAATTGTAATTGCAAAATGTAAATGCTCCCCAAACTGATGTGTAATTGCTACCCACTCCACCCCAGCCTTTCCCCTCTGGTGCCAGCTTTGCAAGGAGAGAATTAGAAAATAAAAAGGGGGTGGATTATGTAAGCAAAATGATTTTAAAAAAAGAGAGCGAGAGAGCTAAGAATTTAAGTGAGACAGCTGGCGGCTCCCTGATTGCCACACTTCCAGCTTAGCTGCAAAAATTGTGCTTGTCGATTGTACCCACCCAAGCAACAGTGTCAACTGTACTGAGTCCCCAGAACAGACCAGACTGGCACTCCCTTGGCAAGATGGCTCAGTGGTGTGTGTGTGTGTGTGTGTGTGTGTGTGTGTGTGTGTGTGTGTGTGTGTGTGCGCTGGGGAGTGAGGGGGAAGATCAGGGGTGATGTTTGAGGTTGCCTCCATCTCATCCATAGAAGTCTTCCATTCTATGGAAAGACAACCCACAGCAGGACCTAGCAGTCCGTCAACCCACGTCCATCCTTCCCCAGATTCTACGTATTCTCCTCCACGTAGAGAGGGCCGGCGGAACCTCCATTCTCCCAGGCATCTAGACTCCCGCATCCGCAGCATCAACCTGGAGAGAAACAGGACTCTGCCTATTGAACGACCTCTGGAACAGGTACTTCGGCAGGAGGAAGCTCTTGCCAGGCCCAGAGGAATAACTGGACTTGGGCAACAACACCCGTCCACGCTGGTTCACCAGGAATCTCTAACCCTTAACCTCCTTTTTCTCTTTTACCGTCCGCGCCATCCCCGCCAAGCCCTCACCACAGCCACTGTCTGCAGTGAATTCCTTTCCACGTCAGTGTGTGCACAGGCTCCGAAGATTGTTGAAAAGACTGTCCCCCAAGTGGGCATCACTCAACCCACACCTGGGGGGAAGCCCTGACCCCTGGGATATGCCCTCTTCTCTGGCTTTCACCTCTAGGAGCCCCAGCGTGCTCCCCACCCCGTAACACACCTAAAACAGAGCTCCCCAAACAGCCAGAGGGCACAGGAAGCAGATGGCCAGGCCTGGTCAGATCTGCCACTGTCAGACAGGCGGTCCTCTTCAATATCCATGGCTTTTCTAACTACCTGCCTCTCTCCCTCTCCTTCTCTCGAGAGAAACCAGCTTTTGTGAGGAATTTGGCAATGATTACTGCCCCCCCCAAAACGAAGACCGGGGAGCTAGAAGATCATGGTGGCCCTAAGACATCAGGGAAACTTACAAAATCCTGGGCAGGGTCCTTTGGAGCTGGGGCCCCATCTCACCAAAACAGATCCAGCCCTTATCATGGTATACTGGAGAGAAAAAAGGATAACTGGATTTCTAATCCCTGCCTATACTGATACTTAGGTCTGTGAGATCATGAAGTTACTTAAGGGGATTTAAAAAACCCTATCTGATAAGAGGATTAAGTGAGATTCTCTATTCAAAATGCTTTATACGCTCTAAGGAACTATTTCTCATAGTTCGTCACACACACTTGGGATACAGTTTCCTCCGTGTTCATGAAAAACACTTGGGGTACAGATTCTCGGTCTAAACCTGGACTCACAAATCAGGATCTCTGGTGTGAGGTCCAGGAACTGAGTTTTTCACAAACACCCCCTGGTGATAACATTTGCTCCAGAGGGTTGTACAAGTGTTACCATCGTCGTCGTACGCGCAAGCAGCAGCCCATCCATCTGTAGCGCCAACAGTTTATCGTTCATGGAATACGTAGGAGAAAAGAGAGGTATACAGGGACGAGGCATAGCCCTCGCCCCATCCTCCAGGAGCCGAGCAGAAACAATACACTGCTATGGTCTCTGAGGTCGTGTGTGTGCTAACTGTCAGCTAATGCTATGGGCTTGTTCTTGAGGTCTTCGGAAGAAAAGATCATCTGCCTGGAGGGTTTAACTTTGTGTTAAAGGACGGAGAAACGTTTCTTACTGTTCGGGCGATCCCGGTGGCCTCTGGGAGGGCCCTCAGGAGACTCACTCCCCTCTTCTCACTTCCAGCTGGGCCAGCAATTCTTCCTTGTTGGCTGGAGCCAGTGCACCTGGGAGAAAGGGCAGAGCAGTGCTCAGGAGGGGAGGCTCAAGGCGCAGGGAGCGAGGGGACGCGCTCTGTGCCCCGCTTCTCCCAGGCTGGCGGTAAAGGATACTCCTTGTGCTCTACAGAACTCCTACCACGCCCCTCTCCTCACTGGCTGCTCAGACCCACCGGAGCTGTGTCAGAGCCCAACCCTTGTCTCGGCGGGAAGTGCCCTGTGGTCGCCGTCTGGTCTCCTGGCACCAGGCACACAGGCAGCTCCCTCTCCTGCAAGGGCAAGCAGGTCCCTGAGTGATCCTGGGTCCCGGGAAGCCACAGCTGGCTTCTTGCTTTAAAGTGTGGGGAACTCAGAGAGAGGGCAGCTGTTGCCACCTGCTCAGGTGTGTGGGTGAGCTTCAGATGCTTTCCCAGGGGTGGGGGAGGCTTCGGCTGGGAGTCCGGACGCTGATGGGGTACGGGGAGGGAGGAACAGTCAGGAGGGTGGGGGACCCAAAGCCGTGAAAAACAGCCTTGGCCTAAAGGGCGCTTCAGCTGCATGACTTAACTACTTACTTTTAGATTAAAGGGGATTAATTTTGTTTCTCAATATTTGAAATGGACCGAGGTAACCAGAAGTGAGGTTGGTGGTCAGCGCCAGTATAAGGCCTGGCCTGACACTTCCCAAACATGTCAATTTCTCCTTCTGGATCGAGTTGCTAATTTGACTCCAATGAGGCTGTGCTTGGGGCCAGGATGACGGGGTCGTGGGATGGGGGTGGAGGGGGGCTCCTGATACCTGGGTTGCGTTTTCAGGGCTGCCTCAGGGAGCACCTCCAGCCCAGAGCCCCAGCCCTACAACCGGAGGTAAATGCATCTTCAACATTCACAATTCCTTCCTAGTTAACACCATCTTAGTCTCCCTGTAAAAACAACTCGCACCTCGGTAAAGAATGTAATTAGTGACATGGCAACAGGCGGAGCTAAACAGTGGCCAGGCTGGGAGCTGCAATGGGAAATGGAAATTCAGACATTTGCTTGAACAAGACTTTCCCGCTTCCCAGGCGCACACACCTGCACTGCTAGGAGGCAAAGGTGACAGAGACATAGCATCCAGGATCCTGAGGGGTGTATGAATTCCTGGCCGCGGGGCAGAGGAAGCGGGGGAGCCCGGAGATGGGATGAGCTGAGAGGGACTCCAAGAGCAGGCAGGGCAGTTCATGAATTTCCATGAACAAAATCTCTCTAGGTTGAAACAAAACCCCCTTCGCCACCCTGGGCCCAGGCTCCTCCCAAGAGGAGATGACGGATATGAAGCACATTCAAAGCGGCAGGAGGCTCAGGCCCCCCTGGCCACTGCCCGGAGAGGATGCTCTGAGCACAAGGGACTCCCGCAGCAGCCTGTTCCTTCTCCACTGGCCTTGCCTGTGACTTCTGTGAGTGCCTCCCAGTACCCTGCCCACCCCAGGCAGCAAACCTGGGGGACGAGTCCGCTTCCTCCCTCCCCGAGCCCACCTCACTCCCTCCCCCATCACTTCCCCACTTCCCACGCTTTCCAGTCCAGTCCAGGCAGAAGGTGGTCTTCCGCCTTTCCGCTCCCTGGGACACACCTAGAGAGGGCCCTCATCCCTGGCGACGCCAGCCAAGCCACCCCAGCTTGTTAGCCACCCCCGGACTGAGCTTCCCAGTCACCCGGCTTCACCCTGCATCCACCCAGGGCCCCCTGCGTGCCAGACAGTGCCCGGGATGGGTGCACGGCTGTGTCACCCCCTACTGCAGAATTTTCAGGGACTCCCTCCTTACAGGCACCTACGGGTGTTCAGTCTGACCTGGCACTGCCCTAACTGCCTTCAGGGCATAGCTTCTACCCTTTACCCATAGGCTCTCTTCCCTCCATCCAAACGCAACCCCAGACCGGCCCCATAACCTCCCACTGCTCTCACTGCCACAATTCTACATTTCTACCAGGCAAGACCCTCACCATTCTTCAGTGTTCAACCTGAACATTCTGACTTTTGCCTCCACAGCCAGATGTAATTTTTACCTCCTCTTTGTTTCCAAGTAGCACGCTGTCTGTCATCCTGTGAAAGCTCTCGCCACGTTCTGTCTCATGCTATGGTTATCTTACACATCTCTCGTCTCTTTCCAAACTGGAGGCTCCTCTTGGGCAGAGTCCCTGTCTTCTCTCTGCATCATTTTTTAGTTTACAAAGTACTTTCATACGTAATATCTTCTTTAACTCTTAAAACAATCTTTAGAGGGCGATATTTCAATATAATAACTTAATTTTTATTACCTTTACAAAATAATATATGCTTATTGCACAAAATAAAGAAGAGGGAGACTTTTTTTTTTTTTTGGCCACGTGGTGTGGCTTGCTGGATCTTAGTTCCCTGATGAGGGATTGAACCCGGGCCCCGGCAGTGAAAGCACCGAGTCCTAACCACTGGACCGCCAGGGAATTCCCAGAAATTGTCAAGTTAGTTGTGATCCTACCACACAAAGACAACCACAGATAATATGCAGAGTAAAACTCTTCTTTCTTCAAAACAGTATCATTCTGTTTGCTCCGGAAGCAGCCTTTTATATTTAGCAACATACCATAAATACCTTTGCATATAAGGGAAATATACACTATAATCTTAGTGACTATGTGGCATTCCATTTACGGATGTACTACAGTTACAAATGTCTGTTATTTGTTGTTTAGATTATTTCCAGTTTTTGCTGTTATAAACAAATAATGCCCATTCTTGTAGCTGAACTTTGCTCCAGACTTGATCATTGTTTTAGGATAAGTTTCTAGATGTGGCGTTGCCAAATCCAAAGGTCTATCATTTTAAAGAATTTTAACCAAGTACTTGCAGAAGGTCACACCGTTTTACGTCGCACCTGCAGTTTATGAGAGGTGGCTTTTTCCCTGCCAGGTAGTTGACCCCATTTTATCGAGGTTGATAACAAGGCTTAGGAAAGTCAAGCACCGGGCTTGCCTAAGAAAACAGCCAGCGAGCAGCGTGTCTTCTGACTCCAGACATTTCGCTCTTCCAACCTCCCCACTTCTCTTTGCTCTTATATTTCTTACAGTCCAAAGGGAGAAGCTGCAGTATAAGTGCTAAGTAAATGCTGGGCTTCCCGAAGGATGAGGCAGAGGTGATGTGCCCTCAGTTGTGGGGTGGGCCACTCCTGGGGCCTCTGCCGAGCCTCATGTCCCGGGTGTCTGAGACTTATTTTGGCAGATGACAGCTCTGTTCTTGGGTAGCTTTTTACTATTCCCTCCTCCCTTCTTCTGGGCAGATGCAAATTGCTTCAATTTAGACTCCACGTATTAAGAACCTACCACGTGCTGGGACCTGGGCATGCAAAGATGAAACACACACACACACACACACAAGCTCTCCCTGCCTTTGAGGTGCTCACGGTCTAATGATAGGGACATAACTGTACCCTGTCACGTGTGACAACGCTGCTTCTGGTTGTTGGCCCTACCACCCCTCCTCTGCCAAAGCCCACGGTGCCAGGGGCGGGGGACCTGCTGTGTCCTGCAGCCCCTCCTTCTACCTGTGTCCTTTCCCAAGCTGAGGGGGCCTTAGCTCCCTCCCCATGACCTGCTGCAGTGCCTGCTGTTCTGTCTGTCTTTCTGCTCCAGTTGTGCCTCTGTCCCCTGCCCTCACCCTTAGACGGCACTGAGGAGTGCAGCCCCTCAGAGGGAAATCACACCCGTTTAGGGGAGAGAAGCCGACCCCCCCGCCCCTCACTCAGAGACCAATAAATACGCAGTTAAGAGAGGAAGGATGGTCCCGGCAATGCCAGAGAGCCCTGTGCGGGGCACCGCTTCAGGACTGCAATCTGCATACATTTCCCCTTTCCCAGAACTGACAACTGCCTGGTTCCCACCAGCCTGGAGAAAGCTCCAAGGCAGAAATATAGCCTGTAATCTCTTTCTGTCACGGCCAGCTATTCCTCTGAGCATAACGAAGGCAACTCACAGGACAGAAGGCCCTGGGGAGAATGAAAGACAGTCTGGGCTGGGGGACAAGGAGACTGCCCACGGTCACGGCCACCTTCCCCCACGCTCGCCCACCTTGCCCCCGAGGAGGGTCCTGAGTGTGCCTTTTTAGATCTTGCCAGAGAAAACCCAGCCCCCTCTGTTCTGTGGCCATACAGAGGCTGGCAGGCAGCCTGTGACACCGCTGCCCTAATCTTGAGGCTGGGCTGGGGCTCAATTAACAAGCAGCTGCACGGGCAGGGAGGCAGACAGAGAGACAGGGAGAGAGATGGATGGGAAGACATGGGCCCTGTGTGACCGATGGCCCAGATGCTTCAGGGACAAAGGAGGAAGCAGGACCTTCATCTTGAAGATAAAGTCCCTCTGTCCCCACGATATCCCCAAGAAATGGAATGTTCTCACCTCTGCTCTTTAGCTCTGATCAGGCCCTTCCCTGCCTCCTCAAGGTCATTTTACTGGGGTACCCTCTGACCTCTGACGGGTGGGCAGGCTTCCCCAGAGAACACCTCTGCCTGTTTAGCCAACCTGACTTAACACTTTGCAGATGAATAGGACAGCGCTGAGGAATGAGCCTCTGGAATCTCTGGCCAGAGGCCCAAACCAAAGGCCTTCCTCCTGTCCACTTTGGGGGAGTTGTCCCACCCTGGTATCCATCCCAGGAGCAAAAAACACCAAAGTCTTTGTCCTCATTGGCCACAGAGCCTTGAAAGAGTTCATCCTCACTCTGGAGACCCTCCCAGGCCCTATTCTTGCATAAGTGCAGCCATGGATGTGTGGTTTGCCTCCCAGGACCCTCAGGCATTTCCCCAAGGATAGAGTCTCTTCCCACCTCCCTGCTGGGGTGGCTGGTTCCAGCTCTGCCACAGGTTTGCTCTGTGATGTTTGCACAGAACCCTTCACCTCTGAATTCTGGTCCATTGCCATCATCATCAATCTTCGTCATTGCTGTCTGTAAAGCAAGAGGCTGGAGCTGACAATGTGACCCGGTTCTCTGACTGTTCTTGATCAGCTAATTGAACTCAATTGTCCCAGCAAAAGCCTCAGATTTCACCAGAGCAATGAGACCCATCTCAAAGAGACCAGATTCCAATCCTCTAGGAAGAGTGGGCCTCCTTGGAGGCTAAAATAGTTTACAGGCTTGTTTATACTGTTTCTCCCCTGCTCAAAAGTCTGAAATGACTTGCCAAGGCCTACGGAGACAAAATCCAAATTTCTTAGCCTCCTTTTTTGTCCTTCGAAATCAGCCTCAACCTAACTCTCTTACTTAATCCCCTGGTCTTTCAAACCTGAGCCTTTTCTCCAGCCGCGCCAGGCTGCCCTGTCTCACAACCCAGCCCACGCCATATCTGGGTCCTCTGTCCCCCTTGCTCAGGCCATCATGCCCCCCTGGTGGGCCTTGTGCCCCCGCTTCCTCTCTGCTACCCAGGTCCTAGCCAACCCTCAAGTCCTACCTTTCTCTGAGCTTCTGCAGTGGAATGAAGTCAAACCCTTGCTCCCCCATCCTATGACTGGCCCTGAACCTTACTCAGTTCTGTGACCTTCTGCCTCCCGTGTTAGTCTAAATCTCCTCAATGGCATCATAAGTGTTTGAGGACAAGACGGGTGTCTTCAGTTTCTCTTACGCCTCCATATACACCGAGGTTAGTGGTGTACCCACGTAGGTCATCGACGGGAGCAGTCTTGTCACATGAAGGGCAACCACTACTGGAAAATACTAAACCGGATCAATGCTTGACCAGCCTATTTAGTCATTATTACTCATTGTCAAAGGCATTACCATTCTCTATACTTCAGCGTGTCTCTGAATTGAAAAATGTGACCAAACCATGGGTTATTTCATATACCTCTTACACTAATATTAATAAGTGAATGTGGAAGACATAGTACAGGGGGAAAAACTTTGAAGTCAGACCACTCTGCATTCAAATCTTAGATCCCCTCCTCCTAGCTGTGTGACCACCCAACTCACAGGGTGTTTATAGGGATTTAGTGGTATTCCATGAGACATATGATGTGCTCAGTGGATAATAAAGGACTCAGCACTGACACAGACAAAGCCTGTAATAAATGGTGACTATCATTATTAAGACAATGACAGTAAGAATAGTTTGTTTAGATCTTGTTTGGCAAAATCATACTCATCCTTCAAGATTCAGCCCCACACAAGGCAAGTCTTTCTGCTCCCCTGATAACTGGGAACGTATTTCTTATAATACTCGGACTGATACCAGTCCGCAGCCTGCTTAGGAACAGGGCCACACAGCAGGAGGTGAGTGGCGGGCAAGCAAGCAAAGCTTCATCTGCCGCTCCCCATGGCTCCGCATGGCTCCCCATCGCTCCTCGTCGCTCCCCGTCGCTCCCCACCGCTCCCCACCACTCCCCACGGCTTCCCCTCTCTCCCCGTCGCTCCCCATCGCTCTCCACCACTCCCCACGGCTCCCCCTCGCTCCTCGTCGCTCCCCATTGCTCCCCACCACTCCCCACAGCTCCACCTCACTCCCCGTCGCTCCCCGTCACTCCCCACCACTGCGCACGGCTCACTCTTGCTGCCCGTCACTCCCCATTGCTCCCCATGGCTCCCCATTGCTCCCCGTCGCTCCCCCTCGCTCCCCGTCGCTCCCCCTCGCTCCCCATCGCTCCCCATCACCCCCATTGCTCCCATTACCGCCTGAACCATCCCCCCTGCACCCCAGTCCATGGAAAAATTGTCTTCCACAAAACCAGTCCCTGGTGACAAAAAGGTTGGGGACCGCTGTCTTATAAGATAAAGTCCAAAGTTCTTAGCCATGAACTTCAGGCTGTATCTCACTAAATTATTATAATGTATCCCTATAGGTGTCCCTCCCATTCAGCTCTGAGTTTCCTGAGCGAGGAGATCCTCACCTTCATGCTTCCAGCTCTGGCCTAGCATCAGGCTCCATGTGCGTTTATTAAATGAGAGAAATGAACAGATGAGCAGGAAGGCCAAGGGCAGTCAGGAGACCCCGGCAGAATTTGACAGGACACAAGTTAAAGCCTGGTCATAGGGAATCCATCATGGAGAGCGAGTGCCCCTTGAAATTCAACTAAGACCAGAGCCCCAAATTTAAAGCCGCTTAACTCTTCCAGCTGGATTGACTTCCCTGGGGAAGCCATCAGCCCCGTCAGAAGCCCTTTGAACATCTCTGCAAAGCCCTGCCTGTCCACCCCTCCTTCCCCTCAGCTGGGCTCAGTCCTTCTCCGGCTGCACCCTGCCATTCCTCCCCTGGCGGTCAGACCCTCCAGCTTCGAAGCCCCTGCTCCCTCACCCGACCAGGCTGCTGCAAGACCCTGGGTTCTAGGACAGCCTTCCCGATCCAGAAGCAGGAGGTCAGTGCATCATGATACAAGCTAATCATTCTTTTTTGCCCCCGGGCAGAGTGAGCTGCATTTTCCTCCTTTCCGTCTCCTCCGCCACACCTCAGCTCAGCAACAGCCTCCTGATCAGCCTCCCTGAGGCCTTCCCCATCCTCCACTCGGCTGCCACAGGAAGTTTCTAGCAGCCTAGAGCATCCTAGGCACAATTCTCTTAGCACTTATCCTGCGAAACTGTGATTATCTCTTTGCCTTCCCCCCTAAGCTGACTGTGTTCAGAGCTTAATGTGCATTTTGTACATATTAGGTGTTCAATAAATACTGGTTGAAGAAAGGAGTAAATAAATGTATCCGTTCAGCAGAGGAGATGTGGAACGTATGGCACACAACATGCTAATGTCTCTTACAAAGAATTATATTGCCTGGTTTTTTATTTATCCCTGCCACAGCCTTATAAAGGAGGTGTTATTAGTCCTACTCCTTCTTCTTCTTCCTCTTTTTTTTTTTTTTTTTTAAATACTTTTTGGCCATACCGCGCAGCATTCGGGATCTTAGTTCCCTGACCAGGGATTGAACCCAAGCCTGCTGCCATGCAAGCATGAAGTCCCAACCACTGGACCACCAAGGAAGTCCCTAGTCCTACTTTTAAAAGGGGGAACTGAGGTTAGAAAAGCGACTTGCCCAAAGTCACAAAGCTGGTTAAGGCGTGAAGTGAAAGGGCAGAGTTCAAGGGTGGCCTCCTCCGCTCCCCTGCCCACCTGCCCACCTGCTTCCCAGCCAGGGAGGGGATACGAAGAGGATGAGCTGCGTCTGCTCTGCCTCACTTGGGAAATAAACAAGAAGAATTCTTCTTCTCATCATTTGGTGAGTCGGTGACATTTCGTTTGACAAAGAATCTAGGAAAAGTCTCTCCTGGGACCAGTTTTGGGACTAGGCTGTGATAATATTGCTTTATTGAAAAAGGATGCTAGGAACTGAGCTCCGGATGGCCTTTTACAGAGAGTAATTTATGCAGGAAAATCAGAAACAATTTTTTTTAAAGAAACATACATTGATCTACACGTGGTCACAAAGAAGTGATGACAACACACACACACACACACACACACACACACACACACACACAACCCCAGAGACACTGTTACAGACAAGCAAAGGCATAAATTCCAGGTCTCGGTCACGACCATGGCCACACACCTCGTAAAACACCAAAAGATTGCTAGTGTGGTCAGTTCAGAGCCCTGTGTACACGCCCACTTGCAAAACAGCCTGATGGCTGTGACTTCCCCTCATGTCTTCCAGGGAAATTGCGCTGTTCCCCCACACGTGTAAATTTCAGTCATTAAGGAACGCACAGGAAGCATGACATCGAAGAGATTAATCTCTCTGTGCCTCCCTGCCCTTCTCAGGGCCCTGTTCCCTCCCGCAGTGATCACACTGCGTCTGGAGAGGCTGCCAACCGGATGACCTGCACCCCAGGCACAAGTCCCCACTCCGGATTCACACCGCCTGCCTTACCGAGGTTTCAGTCATAACCAGCACCTGGAAGACAGCAAAGGAACCAGAACCAGGCCAGGAAATGAAACATCCTTAAAATTCTCATTCAGATGTCTCTCAGAAATGAATCTCAGATATGGCAAGGATGGGAAAGGGATTTTATTTAAAATATCTTCCTCGCTAGGCTGCCTGTGAAGGGCTGGGTTTCGAAAGGATACCTGAAAGTCAGGAATTCCCCTCCAGCCATGGTGATTTTGACCCACGGCTGAGAGCTGAGAGCAACGCCCAGGATCCCTGTTCTTGTGGGATCAGCAACTGGGAAACTCAGAGAGGCCAGCAACCGCACCGGGAGCCAGGACACCTGGCTTCTGCCCATAACCCTCCTGTATGAGCTCAGGGTGTGACCCTGGGCACATCACCGCCTGGGCCTCAGTTCCTCTATCTGTAAAGTAAGAAGGTTAGGACTGGGTGGTCACTTCTGCTGTGGTCTCATTAGGAGACCCCTTGCTCTGCCTTGGCCAGGTGCTAATTAGACTTTGCACACCTATACGTACGCACAGTGGTTATACATCCCAAAGCATGTCCAGCCACAGCGGTTAACACTTGGCTTGAGCTTGACAGTAACTTTGTAAAGTTGGTAGTACTGGAATCAACATACACATTTTACAGATGGAATAATCAAAACTGAGACTTAAAGTGTCTTGGCCAAGGTCACAAAAAGAATCAGTATTCATTCAGATTACATGAAATTCAAATCTTCCCTTGGACATTACTCCCTATTAAAAGGGGGAAAAATGTACAACATACCTTGGAAAGGCTAAGTTTGCTCTGGAAAATATTTGTTTCTATTCCCTAGTTTGAACTTGTTAAGTATGATAATAACTGTGATTTCAAGGCTTCTGCTGCCTTTGTGCACGGCTTAGGGTGGAGGCCAAGGGCAGATGTTCTTTCACTTAGGAAAAAGATTGAACGTCTTCTGGCTATTAAAGAGGAGGCCAGGCCTACTCTGGGAGGGGAAAGATGAAAGAAAAGTGAACTCAGTTGTTATCCATTCATTCAACAAATGTTTATTGAGTGTCTTCTACGTGCCAGGAGCTGTTCACAATTGTTAACAAAAAAGATAAAAATCTCAGCATTCAATGGGTTTACATTCTGGTCTGGGTGGAGATGGGAGCAGTGGACACACAATAACAAGATAGTAAGGAAAATATACAGGGTCAGATAATAAGGGCAAAGGAGAAAAGGTAAATGAAAGGGAGCAGAGTATGAGGACTTGAAAGTTCCCCCGCTAACTTCCTGGCGAATCTAGGCCAGAGTCTTACAAAGATGGAGGAGCATAAAACTCAGAGCAGAAGGGGGAAGAAAGAAGGTGTTGGTTGGGAGAACAGGTGAAATGGTGGCAGGCCAGTCTGTGTAGGAGAGAACAGACAGCGAGAAATTCCTTCTGCGGGGATAGGAGAGGGATTTGAAGACCTTACCTCGTTATCTCCCGTGTCAAGTGTAACGTGTTCTGCTCCCTGTCCTAGAGCCATACCCCCCTCTGGCATCTCCCGGGGCTGGGACCAGTGGCACTTGCCTTGGCCACAGAGTTTTAGGGGGCACCCGAAACATCAGTAATGGGGATGAAAACAGGACCCGTAACTGTGCCCAGACTAGACAGACCAGAATTCAATGAGAAAGGAAGAATCAGTAATACTGATCCTCCCAGCGTTTAAAATGTTGATGTTTTGTTTATCATGCATTTTTGTCATTAATTTTCATGTCTAAAAAATATTGCATTAAAATATTATTTCTCTTGATCGCTGAGTTTGGGGGCGCCCCCTTAAATGTTACACCTGGGGTGAGGGAGCCTGGCAGGCCTAGCCACCACGGTAGTAAAAATGTACCCACGCAGCAGCTTTGTTATGGGAAAGACAGAGAAGGGGCCGCACCCACAGTGGGGAGAGCTGGGCAGGGAGGGCCAAGGAGGCCACACGCCCAGGATGGAGGGAGGAAGGGGGGCAGCTGCTCCCTGGCAGGACCCTGCAGCAAGACAAGAGCAGGAGAACCTAAACAGCCTTCCTCTCTGGGACTCCTGGGAAGCTGGACCTTCTGCAACATGGGAGGAGATCTCCAGTTGTTCTTTAGGGATATTCACAGGAAAGGTGGGCTTGGGGGACACATGGATGGTGGCAGATGGCTAACTGCTCCCTCTTCCAGCTCTGCAGCCAAGGGTCCACCGTGATAATTAAACCGAGAAGCCACCGGAGTCCATCCATCGGGAGTTCTGGGGGGCCCTGCCGGCATGAGACCCTGACCAGTAGCCCAGTGCAGTCGGAAGGGGAGGGTAGGGCGGTCTCTAATTGCCTTTTGCTCCCTGGGAAAGGAGAGGGTAGCACCTTGTCACAGTGTCTGCCCAAGAGAGTATGAGCCCCCTGAGGATAGGGAGTGGGGGCGGGTGCGTGTCCAGAACAAAAGGGAAGGTTCTACAGGAGGCGGCCAGTGTCCAGGCACGTCAGCACTCCAGCTCCACAGACCTGCCTCAAAGGGAGGCGCCGGGCCCCAGCCGGTCTGCTCTCTTCACTGCTCCCTGCTTCTCTCCAGTGCCCTCCAAACCCTGGGACCTTAGATGACCATAAATAAGTCAGGGGTTTGAGACCTCTCACGATATGGCCCCTACCGAACATTCCAGGCCTATGTCTCATAACTCTCCTTCACGACCTCTAGGTCAGGGGCTGGCAAATCATACCCAAGTCAAATCCCAAGGCTGCCTGATTTTGTAAATAAAGTTTTATTGGCGCACGGCCCCACCCGTCCTTCACTATGGCCTATGTTGGGACTGCTTTCCACAACAGCGGCAGAGCTGAGTATCTGCAACACAACACAGAACCTGAAATATGTACCGTCTAGAACATTCCGTTAAAAGTTTGCTGAGCTGGCCTAGGTTGCAGGTAAGCTGTGTGCGTCCTCTCCTGCACAGTCACTCCTCACTCCCTCCGCTAGGCCCGCCGCCGGTTCTGCTCTCCAGGACCAACATGCTCCATTTCCCTTCTCTAGTAGCTGAAATACGGCTCATCCTTCAAGGGCTCAGGTGAAACGTTATTCACCCCGGGATGTCTTCTGAATTCCTGCAAAGAATGGCGCACACTTCTGTACAGCCATGGCCCCTTGTTAGGGTGACCACATAAGGTACCACCCAAACCCGAACAGTTTTGAGAGGGGAGGAGATTAATAATTACACAGACACTGCAGGCTCCAGCTGAGACCATCCCAGGCGAACCAGGCCATCCGGTGGCTCTACCCTTGCTGCTTAGTTCCCTCTGCCTCCTGTGGGTATGTTCACGTACCCAGCTCCCACAATAGGCAGGATGCTCCAGGGCAAGGGCGGTGCGGGGTTTGACCCTCAGAGTATCCTTATGTATAGGCTAAGATCAATTAATGTTCATTGAAATAAATGAAGGAAGGGCTCTGTCCTAAACAAAAGCAGTTTCTGTAGCAGCAGCAGCTGGAATAACTGGGACAGAGGAGCCATTAGCCAAATGGGGAGGAGGTGCTTGCAGCTCATGGAGGTTGCTTCCCCTCCTGACACCTCTCAGGGAGGCTTGCAATGGTCAGAGTGATCACAACTGCCTGAGTCTCTGCAAGTTAGGAAAGGAGAGGCCCCACTTCAAGGGTGATAGTTTATTTTGGCAGGTTCTGAGCTGAGGCTGAATACTGGATGATCAGAAATTAGATATGCATCTCCCTTCATAAAGCTCCAGCACATTCTACAGACTTCAGCTCACCAAAGTGGGAGATAGGAAACAAAGAGCAAGGGAATAAGATGACCCATTTAACATATAGATGCTCGCCATCTGTTCTCTACTAAACAGCCGGGAGACCTCTTTGAAGTGAAATTTCCATTCTACCCCCTCCCCCTCTTCTCCCTGGTTTCAAACAGTTGTTGGCTTCCCATTCCTCTTGAGATCAAGACCAAAATCATTACCTTGGCCTAGAAGGTCAGGGTGGTCTGGCCCTGCCCAGCTCTCCTGCTTCATCTAGTTGGCTCTTGGCCTTCCAGCCACCCAGGCACTGGTCCCTCGAAGAGGACATGCTTCTTCCCACCACAGGGCCTTTGCACAGCCATCCCATCCTCCTGGAAGATGCTCTCTCCTCATCCACCTTTGACTAGTAAGTCTGCTTCACTTTCACATGTCAGCCAGAGCCGCTTCCACAGGGGAGCTACGCTGACCACTCAGACCAGGGAGGCCTCCTTTGTATATCGCATTTCAGGATTCAATTTGAGCACTTAACTTGGTTTATAATTATATATTCATTTGTGATGATTTGGGTAAGGCCTGTTTTCTCCACTAAGCTATAAGCACCATGTGGGCAGGGACCCAGGTTTGCTCGGCTCCCCTTGAATCCCTGGCACACGGTGGCACTTGCAGGTATTGGTTGAATGATCACCCTCACCGGCCTGAGTCAACCATCAGGAAGGTGACCTCTGGCCATCGCTCAGTGTCGTAAATTAAAGTGGTTGGAAATAAGAGCTGGGGGTTAAATTCCTCTCTCTTCTCATTCTCCACTTTTAGCTCTTCCTCCTTTTCCTCACAAAGCTGTCTTTAGGGACCTATTATACAGAGGGCCACAAAATAGTTTACCCAGGGCTAGACACTGGATGTGAGCTCATAGGTCAAGACAGGCGAGAGATGTGGACAGACCCTAACAGGGCAGATCGGCAGCCAGTAAGAGGGCTGAGCCAGTACCAAGCAGAAGGAAGGAATGAAGGGCTCCTAGCAGGTCTTATTTCCTCCACAGCATCTTAGGCTCAGAGAACCCAGAGGAGTCTTTTCCACTGCTCAGGTCTCCTCCTTCCTCCCTCCCTCCCTTCACCAGGATCCTTTGTGTGTGTGGGCATGTCAATCTCCCTGAGGGTAGGGACTGTGCCTCGAATGGCTTTGGATCCCCCAGAGCTCCTGGTTCAAGGTCCAGCACATGACGCATATTTGTGGGTTTCTGTTCTGATGTGGAGGGTGTGCAATGTGGGCTGCCTGCCTGGGTGGAGGGCCAGAGAACAGCTTTAAGGCCTGGTGTGGGGTAGTGCCAGGGAGGCCACGGGGCACTGTGGGTCCAGGTGTGCAGAAAGGGCCAGGCAAACGCTCAGGTCTTCAGAGCCCAGCCCACCACTGGAATAAGAGGCTGCCGCTCGCTCCCTGGGCTGGCTCGTCTGAAGAGCAGAGCGGCTCACCGTGCCCTCTCAGGCCGGAGAAAGACGCGTCCACACCACCGTTCACTCACCCACCCACCACAGCAGCCTTGCGGCAGCCTGGCAACTGCACCCTGGGGTGGGGTCCAGCCCCACCAAGGAGAAAACAAAGCAGCTGCCTCTGAGCTGGCACCAAGCCCGCTCCTGTGAAGAGAGGCTTCTCTGCGCTGGGCCCATAAATAATAGAAAGTTCAAGTGGCCCAGGGTAGTGACGGAGCCGCTGGGCCTCAGGCAGGATGGGGCGAGCGGGCCCCCGGGTCGGGAGCACAGGGATTAATAAGGCATCAATTTTAATGTAGGGAGAGGGGTTTTCTTTCTGCTTCACAAACAGCAAAGTGAATGTTTGAGCATCCTTGCAGGGGGTTAATGAGGACTCTGACTAGTTATTCGGATTTCTCCACACTGCCTCAATCCATCCTCCTAGGGGGGACGGGAGGGAGGCGGTGGGACGGGAGCACAGCAGAGAGCCGCTCGATGAGAAGACAGAGCCTCTGATCTCTGAGCAGGTTGCAGCCCAAGGAAAACTGCAGCCCACTCACACCCTCTCCCCTCCACCTCCACACACTATGGTAGAACAGAGGGCTGGACGGGACTTCGAGATGAGCCGTCCAGCCCCTTGGTCAGAGGGCCGACCAGAGGGGCGTGACTCTGTGGCCACACGGAGGATCCGTGAGAGCGCGCACCCAGGCCAGAGCCCCGCGGCCTGGGGCTTTCTCCCTGCACCAGAATCCCCTCCCCGCCTTCCCCTGCCCAGCCAAAGTGAATATTTTGCTTTTCCCTCCAGGGAGGCTGCTCCTCAGGGATAAGCCACTGTCCATCCGTCTGTTCCATCCGAGGCCCTCAGCTGGGGCTGTCTGCTGGGCTGGGGGACCAAGGGGCAACCTCATCAGGAAATCTCTGCTTTCTGGTCCAGGCTGGTTCCCAGCGCAGGGATGGAAGGTGAGGCTTTCTGTGATGGAGCCTCCCCACGTCACTGCCTCCTCTGTCCCAGCTGCCCGGCCTCCTGCAACAACCTGCCCCTCTCCCTGCTGACTGCAGGTCACTAATGGACCTGGCCGCTTGGCCCCAGACGTGCAGGGCACAAAAGAGGGGCAAAAGCCTGCAGACACGCAGCATGTGCTCAGGAAGAGACATCGCAGGGCCATCTGGACGCCAGCTCTGTGCCTTTCCCGCTATTACAACGCAGATGGACTTCTGAGCCAGGATCCCCACTCCCCTCCCACCCCCAGGTCCCAGCCCATCTGCTGCAGCCCAGGACCCAGAGCTAGACCCACCCCCAGATCCATAAGGAAGTGATGTCACAGTGGGCACCGCCCCTCTGTTTTCCCGAGATCATCCGAAGTCCTCCAAACCCCTCTCTCTGGAGGTTCCCGAGGAGCTGCCTCTCACATCAACCCCAAATTCTCAAAGTGTATGTTGAGGCCCTTCAGCTCTCCCCAACGCGACTATTTATTCTCCCCAAGGACAGGGACTGTCGTCTTGGCCCCAGGCACCTGTGGCTGTGCGCCCTGGGCTCTGTCTCCCAGTTCATTCTGAATACCAACAGCGGCATGCGGGATCTTAGTTCCCCAACAAGGGATCGAACCCGTGCCCGCTGCAGTGGAAGCGCGGAGTCCGAACCACTGCACCGCCGATGTTTACTGACGGTTCCGGTGCGCCAGCCGTGGCGCCCAGCTTTATGCACGTGATCTAGTTGACCCTTGCCGACCACGTGAGGCGATGGCCCCGTGCACTGCACAGCAGAGCTCTCTGCAGTGAGGTGTCCTCTGTTTGCAGCATCCAGGACCGTAGACACCACACGGCTAGTAAGCGCTTGGATTGTGGCTGGTGCGATTGAGTAACTGAATTTGTAATTTAATTTAATTTAAATTTTAATAGACACGTGTGTCTGGTGGCTACCAAACAAGACAGCACAGACTCCAGGGTCAAGCAGTGCACTCCATACCACGCGGCTGGTAGGGGCATGGCCAGGACTCAGCGGGCGTGTCTGCTTTTCCCGTGCTGCCTTTGGGGCGTTATCAAGTGCGTGAAGAAAGCTCAGGCAGAGAAGGTAAAGAAATGGTGTGTAACTGTGGACAGCTCGTGCTGCATCCCAGCACCAGGTACAAAGGTGAGTTAGACCCAGTCTCTGCCCTCAAGGGGCTATAGTGCAGATGAAAGACAAATACATTCTACTTGGGACAGCGGGACTGAGGTACAAAACTGAAGGGGGTAGGCTGTTGTCCAGATACCCCATGGCACCCCCTCCCCAAACTCGGCCACGCCCAACCATGAGCCCCACTGTCTCCACTCTGCCCACTCTCCCCCCACGTTTGCTCCTCATTCTGGATGAATGGCATCATTGTCACTGCAGGCCCTCCGGAAGGAAACCTGGAGACGCCCTCAGCTTCTCTTTTTCCTTCCTCCCCTTTCTCTCACCTCCTTTCCATCACATGCTGCTATTTCGTCCTAAATGTACTTTAAATACCTTCCCCTTCCCAGCCCCACTGTCTAAGCTCCCCACTGCCCTCACGCTGCTGCTTCTTCCCTCTCTCACATCACCCCGTGCTCCAGCCGCACGGCGTCAACAGGCATTTCCAGGAGCTCAAGACGCTTTCCCAGGCGCCAGTGCTTTTTTTTCCTTTTCAAATGTCTGTCAGCAAAGGAATGGATAAAGAAGATGCGGTACATATGTACAATGGAATATTACTCAGTCATAAAAAGGAACGAAATTGGGTCATTTGTAGAGATGTGGATGGACCTAGAGACTGTCATACAGAGCGAAGTAAGTCAGAAAGAGAAAAACAAATATCGTATATTAACGCATATATTTGGAATCTGAAAAAAATTGGTGTAGATGATCTTATTTACAAAGCAGAAGTAGAGACAGATGTAGAGAACAGACGTATGGCCGCCCCTGTGCTTTTGCATCTGCTGTCCTCTCTTTCTGGGATGCCTTGCCGGCCTCATCTGCTTGGAGAGCCCGGGCTCTCTCCCGTTGCAGGCTTTGTCTGGGCATCATTCCTCTCTGGCGAATGGTGACTTCCACTTCTGCACTCCTGTGACCCTGAGCTCTCCTCTTTTATGCCGCTTACCACCTTGGGTTACAAGTACCGGCATTTCCCACGGCATCCTCTGAGATCGGAGACGGTGGCTTTGTCATCTCTGTGTTCAGAGGGCCTGCAGCGTGCAGCACGTGACAGGAGGCAGAC
The DNA here is from genome assembly GCF_963924675.1 of Phocoena phocoena. Classification (NCBI taxonomy): domain Eukaryota; kingdom Metazoa; phylum Chordata; class Mammalia; order Artiodactyla; family Phocoenidae; genus Phocoena; species Phocoena phocoena. Next base: position 9,041,059 of record NC_089226.1, read on the forward strand.
AGGACGGGTGCGGTGTGTCTACCTGAAGCACCTTCTGCCCCTGCCTTCCCCACCTCCCACGCTCCATCTTTCTGCATTAGGAGTCTCGCAGGAAGGTGCCGAGAGGAACATTCCCGATTCACCTCACAGCCTGCTCTCCATAGGCACGGCAGGGTGACTCCCCGCGGAGCCTGGCACTCAGCATGAACTCCCACAGCTTTGAAGAATCTCAAATACAGCCCACTTCAGCTCCAACCAAAACGGGCTTGGGTCTCTGCCACCTCCCAACAGCCTTTCTCACATCGCTCCCTTTGCCTCCGGCCTCCCCTCCCTGGCCGCCTCACCTTCCCAGTCCCCTCCACAAGGCGCTGCACTAACAGAAATACCAGGCACTGCTCACAGGAAACCTCAGTTTTATTCACGACAACTTACCGCCCTGTGCAGTGCACCCATCCAGGGACCAGCGTCATCAGAGTGACATCTTGCCTGTACAGAGCACGTCACCATTTACAAAGCAGTTCCTTCCACGTTTTCTCATTTCATCCTCACAACTCTCCTATGTGAGGAGGAAAGTTAGGCCCTGTTCTCCCATTTTACAGATGAAGAAATAGAAGCTCAGAGAAAGGAAGAGCTGGATCCTAGATTCAAAGGCAGATCTTTTGATTCTAAGTTCAATGTTCAGTTTACTGGGAGGATGGTGACGTCACCATCCTGATTACAGAGGAAGAGTAGGTTTAGAGGAGGTGCTGGTGAGTTTATCTGAGGGTGTGTTGTGCTCAGCGTTTTGATGGGACACCAGGGTAGAGGAGAAAGCTTGGAACGAATGTCTGGGGCTGTAGTCTACTCCAGCCCACCATATGGTCTAGCCACAGAAAGCCATCTGCTGTTCTCCAGACACCATCTTGCTTCCTTACCTTTGTGTCTTCCTAAGGAATTTATGGCCTCTTCACCTCTGGCTTCTGATACACTCCCCAGCCTGCCGTGACCACACCAATGCTACTTCCTGCAGGAAGCTTTCCTGGATCTTCTCAGACAGAAATGGTCCCTCTTCCCTTTGGGCTCTCGCAACACTCTGAATAAACCAGCATTGTCATCTTCGTCTCATCCTGTCTAGGGCTATGGTAGTTTGTGTGTCTGCTTCCTCCATCGTGTCTAAAGCAGGGACAATTCTTGTTCACCTCTGTACCTGGAACTATGCCTTGGGCATAAGAGGTGATCAGAAAATATTGGTTGGGTTGAATTTCATTGCTAATTATGTTGGTTTTTTTGCGGTACGCGGGCCTCTCACCGTTGTGGCCTCTCCTTTTGCAGAGCACAGGCTCCGGACGCGCAGGCTCAGCGGCCATGGCTCACAGGCCCAACCGCTCCGCAGCATGTGGGATCTTCCCGGACCGGGGCACGAACCCTCGTCCCCTGCATCGGCAGGTGGACTCTCAACCACTGCGCCACCAGGGAAGCCCAGCTAATTATGTTTTTAAGAGAGGAGGCTTTGACCTATGTCTTTCTAACGGTGAATGTGAAATATAATGGACATCACATCTTTTGTCCGCATTTCCAAATCTGAGCTGTGTGATGACTTAAAAGCACATGTGCAGAATATGAAAGGAGGGGCTTATAAACAAGAAGCAATACACAAGAGTAGCCTGAACCCATCAGCAGTGGGCTGGGAAGGCCACAGACCAGAATGGAGTGGAGTCTGGAAACCTCCTCCCCCCACCTACCCACCCTGCCACATACTCTCCCTCTCCTCTCTCTTAAAAAGCAATACTTGAAGCAAAACAGAGACAAAAATAAGGGATGGAGGCAGCTACAGCCCGGGTCAGACGTAGGAGGTTACAGATGACAGAAGGCAAGTAAATGATTTAAGTCCCACTTTGCTTTGTTTTCTTCAAGGACAGCGACCGTCAAACTAGAAAAATGATTTATAAAGGTTTCAAGTTTGCGATAGGTGAGGAGATGGTAAACGAGCCTCTTATAGCTTTAAATAAAATGAAGGCTGCGGACACCAGCAAATCACATCTTAGAGTACAGAAAGAACTTCAGGATAGGATTGGAGAACCACTGTTAGCTGTTTGTGAACTGATGAAAAGAAATAGTTTTCAGAGATGGAAACATACAAAAGTTGTATTTTCGTAAAGTGGTAAACATCAGATTCTGGGAGCTACGTGATAGTAGGTTTGATATTAATTGCTAACAAAAATTCTAAATTGGATTATTTATGAAAGAAAGAATTGGTGACCAAAAACCAGAATAGCTTCACTGAAAAACAGTCATGTCAAACTAACTTTACTGTACTTAAAAACACACAGAATTCCTAGACTGGTAGATAAAGAAAATTCTGAGAAGTATCTTGATTTCAGCAAGATATGCAACATCTTCCATGATATCCTTCAGCATATTGTCAACTATACTTCAATTAAAGAGAGTAAGCTGGATGGGAAGAGTGGTGGTTGGACTTTTAGCTGGATTGGGATTGTCCCCAATCAGTATTGATTAGCTGATTTCAGTGTGGAGGGAGGTCTTTCACACTGAAATAAATAGCTTGGGCTGTTGAGCATTTTTACCGACCATTTGCATAGCGTTATAGAAGGTGTGCTATCATTCCACTCACTGAAGGGATACTTACTGTGTTTAAAGACAGAATTAAGATTGAGAAAGGGCTCACGAGGCCAGAAACACAGGCTGAAAGCAAGGCGATGATGTCGACTAGAGAGAAGTATAAATTTATACTGTTAGAGTGAAATGCAGACTGTATAAGTGAGAGAGGTGGAGCTTAAAGGCGTCACATATGAAAAAATAGGGATGTTTGACTGAAAATTCAATAGGTACCCGTGTTATGATGTGGCTGCCCCAAACAATAAAAAGGTAATTGCAGGCTTCCCTCGTGGCACAGTGGTTAAGAAGCCGCCTGCCAACGCAGGGGACACGGCTTCGAGCCCTGGTCCGGGAAGATCCCACGTGCCGCGGAGCAGTTAAGCCCGTGCGCCACAACTACTGAGCCTGCGCTCTAGAGCCCGCGAGCCACAACTACTGAGCCCACGTGCCACAACTACTGAAGCCAGCGCGTGTAGAGCCCGTGCTCCGCAACAAGAGAAGCCAAAGCAATGAGAAGCCCGCGCACCGCAACAAAGAGTAGCCCCCGCTCGCCAAAACTAGAGAAAGCCCACACAGCAATGAAGACCCAACACAGCCCAAAAAAATTTAAATAAATTAAAAAAAAAAAAGGTAACTGCAATCTGAGGCTGCATTCCTACAAGTCCAGGTGAAGGAGGCAATGGCTCAGACTACTCTGGAGGGTTGTGTTTGCTTCCGAAGGGGAGCGTTGATCATCTGCAGCGCACCTGGGGAGGAAGGCTGGGATGCTGCGGAAGGGTATACACCTGCAGAACAGAAGACTTAGGGACGGACGTGCGTATTGCCTTCCGTGTTTAAAGAGCCGCTCTGCAGAGGAGGCAATGGTCTTACACTGCACGCCTAGAGAGCAGAACTGGGACAGAAAGGTGGAAGTGATAGAGACAAATTCCCCTTCATGTGAGGGTGTTCTACCAGTGAGAGCTGCCCCAGCAGGAAGAGGTGCCCTCACCAGGACTTATTAGGAAGAGAACGAAAGTCTGCTACTTGAGATGCCTTCACAGCTCAGCAGGTTAAACCAGTCGACCTCCGAGGCCCCTGCCAGCTCTAGGACATGATGAGACCCCTGAGTGAGGAAGATGCTTCTGATTGGGGTCAAGCCTCTCCAGGGTCCTTCGAATGCATTGTAGAGGTCCCCATTTCCCTCGCCGGTGTAATAAATCTGGTCCCGCATTCTGGGCAACTGCTCTTGGGAGAGATCATAGTGGTCATGACATGTGGCATTTGGAAAAGCGTCCACACGTTCCCTTGTGCTTCTCACAGAGATTCCCCCGTCCTAACACTTCTGGGAGGAAGGTGGCTCCTGATGTCTGGGTGGAGGTAGGAAAGAAGACCGGGATATGGCTGCCATCCCTGGAGCTGGGAGGCCCAGCCAGGCGCAAGCCAGAGAGCTGGCCACGTGGCCAAGAGTGTGACCACAAGCTGATAACTTGTCAGGAGTAGCAGGGAGCAGTAAAGGGGCACGGTCTAAGGAAGTTCAACCCAAGAGCCAGTGGTCTCCCGGGATCGTGCACTCAACACCCACTGATACAACTTAAGTATCTCTGAGGGATTCTTCCTTCCAGCCATCTCTGTGCCTTTGCCCACCCTGTTCCCTCTTCTCAAATGTTCTCCCTCCCCTCCCAGTTTGCCTTTTCTGGTTTTGTTCACCCTCCAAGGCCCATATCCTTTGTCGTGACTTTTAGTCTCCCAGTTGAAGACATTTCCCGCTGCAGCACTCCACATGAGATGTGGTAAGTTGGTTTTGTGCCTGACGTGTCCCCTCCACTAGGAAGCAACTCCTTGAGAGTAGAAAAAGGTTCTTTTGCATATTAGCCTGCATGTCAGCAGCAAGATGGTAGCTGGTAGAGCCTTGAACTTGTATCCAGAGTTCTAGTCCTGGCCTGGACCCCAGCTCTCTAGGTATCATGTTCCCGAAGAGTAAAATGAGCACAGAGGCCGATCCCTAAGTTCCATTCAAGCCCACACCCTTATAATTTTGTTCAATAAAGGTTGTTTTAGGTATTTCCCCCCTCATCCCTAATGTCAAATCCTGTTCATCTTTTGGTCTGCTTTCACTTCTGGATCTTTTTCTGTTGCTGTCACTCATCCAACTATCCATCCACCCATCTATCCATCCACCCATCCATCCATGCATCCATCCATGCATCCCCACTTTCAACCAACACGTAATGAACATCTGCTCTGTGCTAGGTCACCAAAAAGACTAAGGTCTGTTTGCTGCTCATACGGAGGGCACGGTTATAGCAGGGGACACAGCCATGTCAACAAATACAGTAAGTCCCCTACACACGAACGAGTTCCGTTCTGAGAGTGTATTCGTAAGTCCAATTTGTTCGTAAGTCCAACAAAGTTAGCCTAGGTACCCAGCTAACACAATCGGCTATTACAGTACCGTACTGGAATAGGTTTACAATACCTTTCGCACAAATAATACATAAAAAACAAACACAAAAAGTAAACGCTTTTAACCTTACAGCACAGAACCTTGAAAAGTACAGTAGTATACAGTCCAACAGCCGGCATCCAGGGGCTGGCATCGAGTGAACAGGCAAGAAGAGTTACTGACTGGCGGAGGGAGAGGAGGTGGGAGGCGGTAGAGCTGAAGGATCGTCAGCAATAGGAGATGGAAGGCAAGCTACAATGTCACTCATGCCTGATGACGATGGAACGCATGTTCGCATCTTTGAAAGTTCGCAACTTGAAGGTTCGTACGTAGGGGACTTACTGTAATGACACTCCAAGGCGATAAGTGCTGTACCAGAGGTGAGGGTGAAGTGCGCTGGGACCACAGGGGGAGTGACGCGGGGGAGGATGCTGAGGGTCAAGGTACCAAAGCCACTCGTCACCCTCTCAGCCCTGCCTGTGAGCCTGATGCCTTGAATCCTTTTTCTTGGCCAATTCTCCCAATATAGCACCGAGAAGAAAGATGGGATTTGTGTGAAACAGAGACAGAACGTAGAGGGCCTGGCCTCAGGGTCCATAGAGAGTCTGTGGTCAGACCTAGAATAAGCCCCAGCCCCCTCCACAGCCGTGCTGGGGTCTCTAAGATCCAGAGTCTGCATTTTCAAGCCGCTCACCTCTCCCCACCCCATTGCAGCAGCACACTCGGCAAGTCATTTATTCCTCCGTAACATTTGCTCGAAGGAACGTTGCCGCTGAATTACGGCTGGGACCATTATCTCACAATAACTGTCTGGGAAATGTTAATGTTAATGCATGGATCATGCAGAATGCCACATTAGGGCTTTTATGGTGGACATAACATTTTTATGAACTTTTTTCTCTGGTAGCATCAGCCTTTGATGGAAAGAAAAGAAAAAAGAAAGAAAAGAAAAGAAAAGGAAAGAAAGGAAGGAAGGATGGAAGGAAGGAAGGAAGGGAGAAAGAGTGGGAAGGAAGGAAGAAAGAGAGCCGGCACGGGGAGAAGATATGTCACTTGAGAGCACCCCGGGCTGAGCTAGTGAGCGCCACTCCCCCCCCGGGCGGGCCTGCCCGGCAGTGTTCCAGTGGTCGAATATCTTCAGCATTAGGTATTTGTGAGTGGGGAGCAATTGGCCAAACTTGCAGATGGTGGGAGACAGGGTCTACTGGGGCAGACCCATAAAACTTCTCAGCCTTTTCAGCCACCGGCTGCCAGGCGGGCACTGGGAGCTAGTGGGGGCCGAGAGAGGGCTGGGGAGGGGTGTGCAAGGCTTAGCGGGTTCGGCCACCCTGCCCCCTGGGTGAGGGGAGGGGGTCCCTGGCAGAACCGCTTTGGGGGCTCACCTTGGGGACGGATGGCTAATGGCTTAAGGAGATGTTAACTTCTGCCATTAAAAGACAAAAAAAGGAAAATCACAACCTTGGGAATGGCAGTATTTTACACCTGGCTTTTAGAAAGGACTAATAAAGGCACTGTTTAGCATTTTATATCCTTACTCAAAAATAACGATCTTAGGTTCTCATCTCAGACATATTTTAAGTGAGTTTGTGTCTCCTACCTCCAGAGTATTCTTTCAGGAGGCTGGATTTATAGCTCTGTTCTTCACCTGCCCTGGGCTCCAATTTAAGTCTCATAAACACCGTATTATGGTCAGTTTGCCTCTTCTCTCCCCTCCCTTTCACCTTCGCAGTTGCCCCCGATGCTGTTACTGCCATTTTTCTTCCAGACAGAGGGCTGTTTAGCTCCTGACCCAGCAAGACGCCTGTTTACAGCCGTTCCTTCAAGCACAGTGAAACTCAGGCTGGGGGTGGCGTGGCCACGCTGCTCGGCGGCCCCCTCCCTCGGCGGCCCCCCCTCGAGGGAGCCTCCATGAGTCAGCCCCGTCCAGCCCGTGGGTCCCTCTGACCTGGGACAGGCGGGGCAGGTGGGCCTGGGGGACAGTGCACGGTCTCTGGAATCGCGGGAGGCTGGCTCTTGTTGAGAGCACAGCTGCGGGCTTGCTGCGAAGACCTGACAAGTTGGCGTGGTTCCATAGAAAGAACCTTCAGGCTCCTGTTCTACGACAGTGTGACCGGATGTGTCCTTAGGCAGGACACTAAATCTCCAGGAGCTACCCTTCCTCCGGGAAAGGCTGAGGGCCCGAGCCATTTGAACATCTCCCTGCGCAGGAGTCGGTGATTCTGCGGCCTCGCAGACCATCTGGAGGTTGCCCGTATGGGCTGGGGCGTCTTGTCTGTCTCTGAGGCAAGGTGAGTGCCACAGGCATTGGGCCAGATGGGTTTAAATCCAGACCTCACCACTTCCTAGCTCAGAGAATTTGAACAGGTTTTCACAGACTCTGAGTTTTCATCTCCTCGCCTGGAAAAAGGCCGTCACGGGGCTGACCATGCCAGTTGGGAAGAGGCTAACCTGCCTTCTAACCTGCTCAGTAGTTGACCGCTGTGCCGCGTCTGAGTGAAAACTCCACGAGGGCAGGGATCTTGGTTTGTCTTCTTCACAGATGTCTCTCTAATGCCTAGGACAGTTCTTGGCACAGAGTAGGTCCCTGTCAGTTTAGGGAACGAACGAACGTCAAAGGGCGTCTGGGTAAATACGAGCTTCTCAGGATTCCCACCCTCACCCCAGGACAGACCCTGGGCATCTGCCCTAAAGCTCCTCAGAGAAGGATGCTCCCCAGGCTTATGGGGCTTCTCAAGTCTCTTGACATAAAATGTCAGTTTAAGGGACATTGGATGCACTCATGACCTGGGATGCAGAAGGCGTCTGCACAAGCCCACACTTCTGTTCCCTCCAACACTGAGAGCAGGTGTACCTGCTTGGAGCACCCCCTTTCCAACGCCCCCCCACCCCGCCCCTCCCCAGGCCGCTTCCCTCCTTCTCGGGCTGCCACACGCTCGCTCCTGGGGACCCCCTGCCATATGTTCCATTCCAGCTCTAAACTGTGTGCTAATTGTTCTGAATGAACAGCTCCAGCTGGAAAAGCAGGCAGGCCGTTTACAGACCTTAAGATAACACCCAGCTTCCTGTAATTGAGGGGGTTTCCAGGGAAGGGGAACAGAACGTCTTCCTTTCAGGGCCAGAGCTGGGTGAGACAGGTCCCTGGAGCTTGGGCTGGGACTGCCGTCCAGGGCATTATCGGCTCTTCTCGGTCTCTACCCAAGCAAACCTACTTCTGAGAGCCGCACCTGCGTAGCCTTCCCTGTGGAGGCCCAGAACCATTTTCTGGATCCATCAGGCTGCCAAGCTCCCTATGTGTGTGGAGGGTCCCCTCCAGCCGTGCTCCTTGCCATTTCCAGGGCCTGGCAACCTCCCTGCATTCTTCAAGAAGCCTATTGGAATTGGTCTGTATTAAGCGCTAGTTCAGACAGGCAGCACATGTCTGTCTTGGGGCAGCAGGAAGGGAGTGGGGATGAAGGGCAGGTAGAGGGTTAGGCAGTGAACACGTTACCGTAAACACCCGTGTACTTGCTCTCGCCCACCAGCCTCCTTGTGCTCCAGCGGTAAGGGGCACAGATGGGGTCTTTTTCTGTGTCATCTTCCTAGCGCCTGTCCCTACACAGACACTCAGTTCCGCCCACGGTTCTGCCATGCTGATTCAGCTCTGTCCTCCATTTATGTCAACGTTTCCCCAAAGCAGAAAGAGAAATGTCTAAGTGGCAGTTTTCTGACAAAACAGGAGCCCTGAGGATTCGAGGAATCTTAGAGGCCCTGACGCTGGACTTCTGATTCGGGGTGGGGGAGGCCGAGGCCGGGCGTGGGGTCGCACTGCCCACAGGTCCAGATCAGCGCTGGGTCTGGGCAGGGAAGGGCCCACCGCTGCACCTGCATCCTTCCCGGGCCTGGGGCCTGCCTGGGGATGTGGCGGGGTGGCCGGGCTGTGAACGGAAGCTTGGAGACGGCAGCCCAGTGCCAGCTCTCCGCAAACGAGCTCTATGAGCTCAGGCATGTCACTTGGTCTGGACCCCCGTTTGCTCATCTATAAAAGTGAGAGTAACGCAGTGCTCGCTCTGCTTACCCCTCAGGGTAGTTTGAGGGTCACAAGAGAAACAAGCGCAAGAAGAATATGAAAACTGAAAAGCAGAATTCAGAAGTACGGGATTGAGGTTACGCTTTGCTCCTGAGCTTGGGGTTTCTCTTACCTACTTGGGGGTTAAGGTTTTGGAAGATGCGGAGACACAGCCGTCTGTGTGAAAGGAATCTTCTGCCTGGTTCTTTGCACCCAGCATAGCAACATCAACATGAGCTGCTGGGGAAACCAAGCAGAGGCTTGGGCCCACTCAGCCTGTGTCCCTTCTAGAGCCTGGAGCTGACAGAGGCCAGACCTCTTAGCAAGCGGCCTCTCACAGATCTCCTTGTTTAGGAGGAAGCCATGCGAGGAAGGCTTTAGGTTAACGAAAGGAAGAGCTGCCCAGCTGTGAAGGGAGCATCTTGTGGGCTGGGAAACCAGGGTTTGAGCTGGGGGTTCAGGTTGGAGCTGAACAACCGCACTGCTCCAGAGGCCTCTGGGCCCCCAAGGTTTCTCACGACTCAGAGATCCCCTGATTTCTGCGACCCCCTGGGAAAAGAGCGGCGCGGAGGGCAGGGAGGAGGGGATCCTGAGCCTCCCGTTGAGGGGGTGTCCGGCCAGAAGAGGAAAAGCCGTGGAGCCTCCCGGCCTATCTGTCTGCCCTGCTTCCTCATCAGGCACCATTTGTACACGAGATTGAAGGCTCCTGGCGCTGGGAGCCTTGAAAGTCTTGACCCTGGAGGGCCTGACCCAATCCCCTTGGCCCTGTGGTACCCCCGGTACATGGGGTGGCCAATAGCTCCTCCACAGTCAGCCTCTCTCTCGCCTGAGGAGGGCGGCTAGGAGGTAAGCCAGGGGCCGGCTTCCTCCCCGGAGGGCCCCGAGCCCAGCCGCCAGGCCAGCCTACTGAGGGCAGTGGTGCGGGGTGGTCAGTGGGAGCGTCACAGGTGGAGAATTACACCCATGTCAGCATCAGAGGAGAGTGAGAAAAGCAGATCTCGAATCAGACGAGGCCTCAGTTAACTCAGTGGGTTGCCAGGGGCTGGGCCAGCTCAGGGCCGCAGAGTCGGCTCTCGGCTGCTCCCTGCCCTCAGGCCCAACCTCTAGATCTGACGGCTGAGTGCGGCCTTTCAGCTTGTGTCATCACGCTTTCTCCTCTTTGCCAGCAATGCCTTTGCTCCCCTCCTGTGCCAGGAGAAAGCCTACTCATCCTTCAAGGTCCAGCTCGGATGTCACCTTCTCTGAGAAGCCTTCCTGGATCTCCTCCGCGTGGCACAGCCAGCCCCTCTCTGGATTCTCCGGGCAGACAGCTAGCTGTGTCGGAGATGCCATGACCATAGTGCACGGTCAGCACCAGGCCCTGAGCCCCTTGCAGCGATGAGCTTGACCCAGGGATCCCCAGCAGGACCACGCACAGAACCTTGCACACAGTAGGCACTTACACACTTACAAGCGAGCAAGTGTGCAGTCACATGCTTGCCCTGGCCTAAATACATCTGTGAAACTCACACCCAGAAAGGAAGAATTAGAAAGATGGCCGGGCCTCCTGAAGCTCGCCCTGGGGAAACATTTGTGTCTTCCTCTCCTACATGCAGCCTCATGCCCAAGCCCACAGCCCACCAAACCCAAACCTTTTTTTTTTTTTTTTTTTAATCAACAATGAAACAATAGATGATCTTTTGACATTTCCAGGGCTGTTTGGAAGGAGGAAAGATAATATGTAATAAATTCATATACTTCTATGTTTTTCTTGGCTCCGACAGCTCTATTTCCATCTCTTTATGCAGAAGTCCTGGGGAGCTGAAATCCTTGATAATGCCAAACAATTCAACACTGTATTCTCCCTTTACTGTCTGCACCACAAAAAAATATCGACTTTATGCTGGCGGCTGTGGGAAGTGAAATCAGATGCCACATTCCTTCCTGCATGCAGAAGTCAGTCCCGCTCTGGGGGCCCTGTCCTTTCCCAAGGGTCTTAGGCAGTGAGAGTTTAGGACATTTTGTCTGATCAATCCAAGGGGAAGGACGGCCTGGTGCCCCCCTCTCCCCAGGGGATACGGGCTGGAGACTCTTGCACCCCTGAGGTGTCGGAGATGAGCTGAGACATTTTCTCTGTCCTCACTGCCCGCAGTCCTTTCCCAGTCCCCGCAGCGGATTGGCAGCATCCGATCTGACTCCAAACAAAAGCTTCCTGAGCCAGAGCCAGGCCAGGGCCCTGGAGGTGAGCAGAGCAAGCTGATGCCTTTGAGCTCAGATTCTCAACTTGTGCAGCGTGCTTCAGCCTGGGGCTGAAATAAGCATCTATTACCAGCACCTTCATTTCCCGGAGAAGGAGGCCCGGGGACTAGACAGAGGATAAGACTTGCCCAGGGCCACACGCCACATCTGCTAGAACTTGAAATCTCATCTTCCGACCCCTACGTCAGAAATTTATTTTGGGGGGTCCATCCATCCTTTGAGTCACCGAACAAATATTAAATGCTCGCCGTGTGCCAGGCATGTGTTCAGATCCCAGGAAGCTTTCCCTGAGTCTGGAGGCTTTGTTTGCAGGTTTCCCCACAGAGACGAAATGTGGGACTCTGCCTGTTTGGACCTGGGTATGTTCTGTCAGGACAAATAATACCTGACATCAGCAGGCACCACAACCCCCCTTCCCCTTCCTGCACATACCTCTCTCTCTTTCAACCACATACACACATAGACACACACACACACACACACACACACACACACACACACTCACTCACTCACCCGCACTCCAGCCACCCTCAAGCACGCTGAGCTCCCAGAGGCAGCTCTGCTACATTATTGGACCATCCCCTCCTTTCCATGTAATTCTAAATGCCGGGGTTTGAATCTTGGTTCCGCTACTGCCAGCTGGGGGACCCTCCGTGCCTCGGTGACCGCATGTGTAAAATGGGGACGATACTAATAATCCCCCAGATAGGACTGAATGGGGTACACATGCAAAATGTTTAGCACAGTGCCTAGTACATAGTGTTCAAAAACCGCTTGCTGCTACTATTATTTTATTATTATTATTATCAGTCTGATAGGGAGGGACCCAAAAGGGCTAATGGGGCGTGAGAATAGAGAAATCTCCAGCCCTAGCCTTGGCCAGCTTTGTTCCAAAGACGTGATTCCAAAATCAGGGTGGGAGCTACTCCTTTCTGCCCCCTTCGTATCCCCACACGCCCCCAAGCCACATGACAGCTTCAAAGCGCAGTTGCAGGCTTCCTTCTCTCCCTTCCCTGGAGAGAGCTCAGGACAAAAAGCAGAGGACAGTGACCCTGGCCCTGGACAGTCAGCCCAGGGATGACTGAGCATCAGTCACTTACAGAGAAGGAGAGTCCTCCGTCCCCCAGGCAAGGCCCACCTCTCTCAACCCCAGCACAGCCTTGAGGGGAAGGCGGGGGATGGAGTCTCAGAGACAAATGGAGACACAGGAAGAGACCAGGCTGCTCTGGGTCCCTCTGGGTTTGCTCTGCGGCTTCGAGGGAGCATTAGGGTCACTTCTGGCTCAGAGCCTGAGCTCGGGAAAGTCGGGAGGACAGCAGGCAGGAGTACGCGAGGGGACCAGCGCTGCCCCCCTCTCCGAGGTTCCTCACTCTTGCTCTCTGAGATTGGGGAGTGGGGGGTGAGAAGGAGACCCTCAGGACAACAGCCTCAGACTTCTACCAGTGCTATTTGTGAAACACTTACATAGCCTTTCATTTCCCCAGAGATCCTTGGAAATAAATGTGGCAGATATAATTAACCCCATTTAACAGATAAATATATTGAGGCTCAGAGATGCTAAACAGCCTGCCCAAGGTCACGAGTAAGTGGTGCTGCCAGGATTCAAATCCACCAATGCTGACTCCTAGTCAAGCACACTTGCCCTCCACCACCCTGCCCTGCCCCTGGGCCAAGCGGTCAGTTCTCCACTTCCCCAGGGAGGCAGCTGAGGGGCTCAGTGACTGATGCCCATCCCACACCCAGGGAGGGAGGTAAGCAACTTGACTTACCCACTCAGACTGTAGCTGGGATTAGAACCTGACCTGGGGAAACCTGACCGGTGTTTCTTGGACTTCCGACATGATAATCAGCGGTCAGGTAAGGACTGAGAAAGGGAAGAACGGGGCGACCCTGGGAATAAGTCGAAGGTCAGGAGCCCCAATATAAGCGCCAGGTTTGCCCACTTCTGACTTAGCCCTGCAGCTTAGCTTGCATTCATGCATTCATTCCTTTATTCATTCCAAGTGTTTACTCGGTACCTGATGCTATGCTAACGGCTGCCCTTTCAGGAACTCAGAACTGGGTGCTTGGGAGACCTTCATGCACACGGCCAAGGCTAACTGCCCCCAGGACTGTAGGAGCACAGGAAGGAGGCACAGATTCTGCTCTTATCCACCCCAGAGCCCCCCCAGCTACCGCTTTCGTGCCTCATTCCAGTTTTAGAAAGATCCCGCCACTCAGGTGGCCAGGCTGAGGGGTCAGCCGTCCAGGTGTGCAGCGAGCAGGAAGTGATGTTCCCGCAGCCCTGTGACCAATCCACTGGCTCCAAGGCACCCCACGTGGGTCTTCAGCCAGGACCCTCATGTGCACAGATGGCCCCCAAGGCTTATGTCTCTCAGCAGGCTTGGCTTTTCTTCACGGGCAGCTGGAAGGGTGCCCTGGGCAGGGCCCTTTGCGTGCTCCATCCACACTCCACAGCCCAGGAGCTCCTGTTTCCCTGACGCCGCCTCCTGAGGGAGCTGACCTCACTATCTACGGCTCACTCCACCAGGCCTGCTCAGCCGCTGCTCCCAGCTGCCCTCGCTCACGTGGGTCTTCCCAAGCCTCGAAAGCCCACTTTTCCCTTCCAGCCCAGGCTCAGCTCAGTCCAAAAATCATCTGTTGAGGGAATTCCATGGCGGTTCAGTCGTTAGGACTCTGCACTTCCACTGCAGGGGGCACGGGTTCGATCCATGGTCAGGGAACTAAGATCCCCCAAGCCGCACAGCTCGACCAAAAAAAAAAAAAAATCATATGTTGAATGTCCACCCTGTGACAGGTCCCATAATGTCACACAGTAGCAAGAACAACGTGTTTAAGACTGTTTGTCCTCAGAGGGGTTCTGGTTCGGAAGGAGTCACACAAGTGTGACAATGAGCTAGTCTATCCGGAGGGTAATACGGGGCTCAAAGAAGGGCACAGGTCCATTCTGTGGTGGTGCACCCTGGAGGAGACGCTGAGGGGTGGGTAGGAGGGCGTTCCAGACAGAGGAAGTGGCATTTGCAAGTGTAGGAAATAGCGTCGTGATGCAGGAACTAATAAGAACTTTGTGTAGGAGACGAGGCTGGTGAGGTGGGTGGAAGCTGGGCTATGCCCTCACGTGCCAGGTTCAAGAGCTTTGCCTGAATCCTTCCAGGAACAGCCAGTTTTCTTGAATGCATAGCACTCGTTCACAGAGATTCACCTCCAACGTCACCTTCTCCAGGGAGCCTTCTCTGACTTCTCCAGATGAACCATTTTCCTGCCCATGCTTTCTGAATGATGAGTTTCTACCTCTCTTACAGCACTTACCACATTGCTCTAAGTTTTTGTTTAAACGGCTGTTTCCACCACCAGGCTGGACACTGAGAATAGTTTTCTATTCCATTTTAGATCCCCAGAAACTGGCAGAGGACCTGACATACTTAGGTGCTTCTTCAATATTTTATGGATGAATGAATGAGAGCAAATTGAAGTCAAATGATCTCCTCATTCCCTCTACCCTGCTCTCTGCCTCTATTCTGAATCTTCAGTTTAAATAATAAATGTTGATTTATATCTGTATTTATCTGTTTTCTCGTCTATATAATGGGAATAATAGTACTCTATGGATTGTTGCAAGGAGTAAACGATATCAGTGAAAGTGCTTTAAGACACAGCTCAGTACGTGGTAAGCACCCTGCAAATCTTAGTTTCCCTTCTCTTTCATGCAGCTTATATCTATTAATCACCTGCTATGTGCCAGGGGCTGTTCTAGGCACTGGGTTCACAGCATTAAGGAAAACAAACTCCCTATCTTCACAGAATACACTTCTAATTGGGTGAGACAGATAATAAATAAACAAGCAAATGCATAGTATTCCAGACTGAGATAAGAGCCCCGGAGCAAAAGAAGACAGAATAAAAAGGACAGGGTATCGGGAGTTGGGGAGGGGGTCGCTCTTTTCTATGAGGTGGTCAGGAAACCTCATTGGTTAGATGACAGCACAGCAGAGACTGGAAGCGGCCAAACAGTGTTCCAGGAGGGAGGGGGGATTGGAGGAAGAGCGAGGAGGCCAGCGTGGCTGGAGCAGAGCACGCCGGGAGATGCGGCACAGCTGGCAGGGGCCTGGTCAGGTAGGGCTGGGCAAGACTAGAATTTTCATTCTGAACAGAATGGGAAGCCGTTGGAGGCCTCTGAGCAGCAGGGTGGTGGGATCTGCCTATCATTTTAGATGGAGTTCCTGGCTGAGGGGTTGACAACAGACTGAAAAGGAAAAGGGTGCAGAAGCAGGACAATGGGTTAGGAGGCTTTTGCTATAATCCAGGCAAGGGACAATGGAGACACGGACCAGGGTGGGCACGGTGGTGACGAGGTTGACCTGACGAGGTTTCTGAATTCGTGGATGTCGAGTGTGAGAGAAAGAGAGGGGCCAGGATGACCTCTAGGTATTTTTCCTGAGCACCTGGGAGCACGGATTCGTCCTGCCCTGGGTGGAGAAGGTGCCTCCCACATGCTAGGTGTGCAGAGGCGGAGAGGACACAAGCACGTTCGCAGAACGCTCGTGTACACATCGGGCAGGGCGAGAATCACACGTGGAGCAGGACATAGCAGTCTATGAAAGAATAAACCAAATGAAGCCGAATGCTAGCGTGGCCCAGGCACGAATGGTTACGGCTGGCCAGGAGGGGGGGCAATCGTGTTGGCTCAGCCTCTGAAATGGCGCTCTTTGAAAGTCACCTTCTCACGCAATCCAGTGACCTTGTCTTGACCTCATTTCCCTTTAACTCCGTGTCCCATCTGACCCTAGGATCCACCCTATTCAGTGCGGCCCCTCCCCCGCTGCTCCAGTTCACTGCGAACACCTTTGGTGTCCACCAAAGGCCACTCCGAACCTTCACAATACTCTCTGGCTCCGAGAGGGGCACACACGTACTCGTGCATACACGAATGTTTGCACACACACACATGCAGGCATACACAAGCACACGCACACGTGTGCATGATCCATGAGAGGATCGACTCTCAGATCTACCTCTAGAGCTGACCACTCTCCCTAGGACTTTCCTCTCAGCTGGATGTTTCCTTTGGATGTCCGGTTGTCACGCCATGCCCGGCTGTGCTCGGTACCCACCTCCCATCAGTTTCTCAGGCAGCCTTGCTCCTTTCTGCCAGTGGCATCATGGCTGTCCCAACACTCTGGCTCCGAGGCCTAGATTCACCCTTGTCTCATTCCTCCACCCATCCTTTTATCCATTAAGCCCCACCCCTGCATTCTCGGAGATGTTCCCTTATATCCCATGACCGCATTCCTGCAATATTGTGGCCCTGCTTCTAGCTTCCCTGCCTGGCCAGTCCTCCCAGAGGCCACTACCTGATGGACCCAACTAAAGCATGACCCTTACTATCCCACTTCTCTGGGCTCTCATGCCTGGCAAGACAGAGCTCCAGTTCCTCGGCCTGGTGTTCACTTCTCCCTGTAATCACAACTCCCTCCTAACTCTCACTGGGCCCCAGTACTCCACCTGCGGCAGGTGGTGGAGGAAGTCCGCGACCCCACTCATGTGCTCATGGAATCTCACGACAGCCTTGCGTGACAGTCCCTCACCGTATTCACTCGCGGATGAAGAAATGGATTCTTAGTAAGAGAGACATCCTGGAAGCCACAGAGCTGGTGAGTAGCAGACGCAGGATTGACGCTCAGGCCTTTTTACTTTAAAGCCCACACCTTTTCCATCCTAACCGTGTCCTAGACGTGCACTAATCTTTCCATGAGGAGAGCTGGCTCTTGTTTCCCGGCTCACTCACAGTGCCTGGCCGTGCCACCTCTCCACCCACCCTTTCCCCTCCTCTTTATCCTTCATCCTGGTGGCCCAGCTCCCAGGGCCACCCAAGCCTCTTTCTCCATCCAGTTCCACATCTCCCAGCCTCCCTACTCGGCTCGGATTTCTCCTTTCTTTTCATGCCTACATTGGTTCTTTTCTGGACTTCTCCTCTGGCCACCCGGGTAGAGAAGGTCTCCAAGGTGACAGTCAGCTCATAGGAGGGGGAGGGCGCTTATCTCAGACTTCTGAATATCCCACAGTTCTCTTTGGGCCCAAAGGAGATGGTCCATAAATATTTGTGGAAACGAAAATAATGAAAATACAATAACACCTAGTTCCTTAACAGGGATATTCAAAACAACTTCAAGCAAGAATCATATGTATTTTGGTTTAACGTCTTAATTTCCTCCAATTAACATGGAAATTATTGTCTGAAATTACAAGTTAAGTGGGATAGTAATGTTAGGAAGCTTGGTTATTTAAGAAAAATATTATTACAACGTTAATGGCAGTGAACTGCAGAATTCAGCTCAGGAGACAACTTCCTTCCTTAACAAACAGTTTCCACTGTTCAGAATATCCTGTAACATTCTGAGTTTTTCCCTCCCTCCATCGATGTCTGGGGACATGAGATTAACAGTAATACCCTCAGCCATCTTGGAGACATTTCAGTAAGAAGGTTAGCGGGAGAAGGGAGATGTTGTATTTCCCCAGGGATAGTGTGCATATGTGTGTGTGTGTGTGTGTGTGTGCATGTGTGTGCACGTGTGTGCATGTGTGGGTGTGCGTGCGTGCGTGTGTGTGTGCACGTGTGTGTGCATGTGCATGTGTGCGTGTGTATGTGTGTGCGCGCGTGTGTGGGTGGGTGTGCGTGTGTGTGTGGGTGTGCATGTGTGCACATGTGTGCGTGTGCGTGCGTGTGTATGTGTGTGCGCGTGCATGTGTATGTGTGTGTGTGTGTGCGTGCGTGTGTGCATGCGTGCGTGTGTGTGCGTGTGTAGTACAACTACTCTGACAAAAACTAACTTCCACATGAGGCTGATCATTGGTAAGGCCTGATTCTTCCCAAAATTTAAAGAGAAAAGATTTGCAGAAGACAAAAGACCCCAGAGGGTGCGAGGCAGAGTCTTTCAGACACAAGGCCAGAGGGGTTCCTCCACGAGGCTGGACAAAGAGCAACGAAATGAACTTTTGAAAAAGGAATTTTTCTTCCCCAGAAAGGAATTCAAGGAACACCTAACACCTGGGTGAGCGCCCCAGAGACAGACGGCCCCTCTCCACCCCCGTCTCCACCCTCCCTGGCATAGTGCTCACAACGAGGACACACAGGGAGGGACGGCGACGTTTCCGTCACTTGCCCCGACAGCCACCTGCCCACTTACAACACATGGCGCTGGCCTAAAAAAATATTAAAATTTGTTTTTGTAATTAGGCACTTAAAAGCAGATGGCAAAGAAGGTAAAGAATTTAAGCAGCATAAAATGTTAAGTCTGAAAAGCTAAGTATTTCTCCTACTTCTGACCCTGGATCCCGGTTCTGCCACCCCACGGCCAGAGGAAATTACTGTCACAATTTTTATGCCTCCCTCCCAGGGATGTTCTGTGCACACGCAAACATGTATCTTTTTGACATAAATAGCAGGGTGCTCTACACTGCTGCTCCGCACCTTGCTTGTTCCCTTCGGTGTTGGCCTGTAAATAGCTTAGGTGGTCCACGGTGACTGACGCCCCCTCCCCAAAGCAAGCCTGGTAACACCCTCAGTCTTCCCCGCTCTCTGGGTTCTGGTTCACCCTGGACCTCTTCCCTGCTTCCACAGTTCACACGCACATCAAGAGTTGATAACTGTCCCCAGTCTCGACCTGCTGTATTTCCTCTCTTTCAGGGCAAGCACTTCTTCGGTATCAAGTAGCCTGGACTTAGGTCTGAGAGAACCCCCCCCCCCGCTGCCTTCTGGGACTGCAAAGTCACTGACAGATAGAAGGGAAGGAGGAAAGGAAGGGGTGACTGAAGCCAGCGTCAGGGATGCACGACTAGATGCTCTAAGTCCCAACGGTCTTAAACTGAGGCCTACTAGGTGCCCAGCCTTGCAGTAGGATCTGGGGATTCGAAAATGAAGCCTGCCTTGGGAGGATACCGCCGCAGTGCCCGCAGGATCCAGATTGAACGTTACTACCAGAAAGGGTTCCTTGAAACTGAACCAGCTGGGGTCAGCCTCTCACCCCCACCCATTCCTGAACACGCAGCAAAGAGGACCTGGTGGGAGTTGGCACTCACTCATCTCATGCAGTCGCCTCCACCGCCTCCACCAAAGAGACTGTCATTAAAGCTTTGTCCCGGGCTCTCTGATTTACATGTACAAATAATGGCTGTCAGGGGCACGGAGCCCCGGAGAGCAATAATAGATTCTGGCGGTAGCAGATGCAGGAAATAAAAACAAAAATGAAACACACCAGCCTGGCAGAATGCGATGCTGAGAGAAATCCTAGGGGGGAGAAAAGCCTGCCGGGGAGGCGGGCTGGAGAGGGGCTGGCAGATCAAGTATCGATTGGTTAGCCTTCTGCAAAAGCCAGCCTGGGATTCTCTTTTAAAAATTGTGGTCACATATACAACATAAAATATGCCATTTGAGCCAGTTTTAGGTGTACAATTCGGTGGCACTGTTGTGCAACCATCACCACTGTCTGTTACCAATACTTTTCCATCATCCCGGACAGAAACTCTGTACTGGTTTTTAAGCAATAACTCCCCAGCCTCGTGACCCCTCAGCCCCTGGTCACCTCTAATCTGCCTTCTGCCTTTACAAACTTGCCTATTCTAGATAATTCATAAAAGTGGACTCATTTAACGTCTGTCCTTTTGTGTCTGGCTTTTTTCACTTGGCATAATGATTTCAAGGTTCATCCACGTTGTAGCGGAATCAGAACTTCGTTTCTGTGGCTGAATACCATTCCCCTGTACCCTGTATGTACGTACTGCATCTTGTTTGTACGTTCATCTGTTGATGGCCACTGGGTTGCTTCCACCTTTTGGTCAATGTGAATAACGCTGCTGTGAATATGGGTCCACAGACTGTGTTAAGAGTCTCAGTGGTCAATTCTTTTGGGTGTATCCCTAGGAGTGGGATTGCTGGGACATGTAGCAGCTCTACGTTGAGCTTTTGGAGGAACTGCCATATTGGTTTTCACAGTGGCTAGCCTAAGACATGGGAGGATGACTCGGGCCTGCTCTAGGAGGTGGCGTTCTGAGTACCTCGGTCCTAGGAGACCGCACAGTCCTCTCAGGCCTGGGCAGGGTGAGAAGAAGGAGAAGAGTCCAGAGCTGCGAGGCTTCAGAGCAGCGCCTGGTCGGCCTGGCCCTCCAAGCCACTCCCCGGGTGCCCAGCCAGTTCCTAGGGGAGGGCCCACTGCAACCCCCCAGTGTGGGGGGCAGGGAATCTTAGGGTCCCACCTGCCTCCTGCTCGACGGTGAGAAAGTGAGGCCCAGAGAGATGCCAACACCTGACCTGAGTGCCCCTGACTCTTCCTGCTGTACCAGCTGCCAGCGCCGGGCCGGGGTCTTGGGTCTTAGTTCTGGGTCCTGGGTCCAGCTCTGCTCCCTCTCGGAGACACCTTCTCCCAGCGGTGCTGCCTGGTTAACTCCTGCGTGCCCTTCTAGGCTCGGCTCAGGTGTTACCACCCCCAGTGAAGCCCCCATCTCCTCGGTGGAGCTGGGTACCCTCTTCTGGGCTTCTCGGCACCTCAGAAATTCACTGTTAAGGCTGTCAGCACACACTCACTGATGTCTTCAGCTTACTGATGTGTCCTCCATCGTCCCGTGAGCAACTTGGGGGCAGAGAAGGAGCATTTTATCCGTGCATCCCTAGGACAAACAAGGCCCGGTGCCTAGTGTTCGCTGAATGAATGAGTGTAAATAAATGAATGAACTGCATGCTCTTTGTAACCATACTGCCTGAGGAATGTTTATTGACTGACCGAATGAGTGAGCGGACGAACAAATGGTGCCCCCAGGACTGAGTGCGCCTGTGGAGCGCTCTTGGCTCACAGTCAAGCCCTCACTCACGTATTCATTCATTTATTCCGATCACCGCTAAGTGACAGACTCCATTAGGTACCGGGGTTCACATGCAAATAATGCTCAGCCTCGGTCAGCAGGAAGCCCACAGAATAGTAGAAGGAGACCAAGGTAAAGAAGCGACTCCGTGTCCCCCAGAGCACACAGGACTTCCGCCACATCAGGAACCAGATCGGGGCCTTCTCGGCTCCACCACTTGCTGGCACGGCTGGCCGCGGGAGGGGCGATTAGCGCACTGCACACCTGCCCGCGCTGCTCTGGGGATGCAGGGGCCGGAGAATTAACGACCAGGAGGATTTTTGGAGCTCCCATCAGAGACCTCACTCCCCTTTAGGGATTCATTCGCACTGCACAGCTGCTTAATTTTTCATCAAGGGGTGGGGGAGAAACACAACATCCTATCCATTTTATTTTATTTTATTTATTTATTTATAAAATACATTTATTTCTATTTTTGGCTGCGTTGGGTCTTCGTTGCTGCCTGTGGGCCTTCCCTAGTTGTGGCGAGCGGGGGCTACTTTTCTTTGCGGTGCGCGGGTTTCTCATCACGGTGGCTTCTCTTGTTGCGGAGTGCGGGCTCTAGGCACGCGGGCTTCAGTAGTTGTGGCTCGCGGGCTTTAGAGCGCAGGCTCAGTAGCTGTGGCGCACGGGCTTAATTGCTCCATGGCACGTGGGATCTTCCCGGACCAGGGCTCAAACCCGTGCTCCCTGCATTGGCAGGCAGATTTCTTAACCACTGTGCCACCAGGGAAGCCCCATTTTATTATTTAGATGAAATAGGGACAGATTGTGGTTGCCAGGTAAGACCCAGCCCTCGCAGGGCTTGTACTGCTGCTGTGGGCTGATTAATGGTTATTGGGCGAAGGATAAAGCATTCAGACGGCACAGGCCTCCGGTGAAGGCGCTTACACATCTAATGAGCACCGCATGGCACGCCAGTGGCAAGCAGCAATTTTTTAAAGTGATTTAAGGTCCTAGTCTTCCATCCCACCTTCATCTCCTCTCCCATTAGGACCTGGTCAGGCGAACTCCGTGCTCTGGCCGGGGTGACCCTTGTTTTGTTTCTTTATGAGTACCCCCTTCTCCCACGGAGCCTCCGACTGCAGCACCAGGGGCAAAAGTTTCTGCTCAAATCTGACCCAGAGCCCAAAGCTCGGAGTTGAGAATGGAGCCTCAGTTTGCTCATCCAGAAGATGGGAAAGGGAAGAATAAGAAAATGGCCTTATATGTAACTAAGATTGGAGGTAGCAAAGGGCTTTCATGCCCATTATCTCACTTAATTCTCATTCAAAGTATTTACTGGCTGCCTACCAGGTGCCCCAAATTCGAGGTGACCCCAGCAGGTCAGTGGGACAGATATTATCACCCCCACGTCAGAGAAAAGGAAACTGAAGGACCAAGTTGCAGTATCTGCCCAGATCACACAGTGGGCCAATGGCTGAGGTGGGCAGAAAGGTGGCGAAGAGGAGATACTCTTTCCTTCTCTGCTTCCCTGGCATGGGCTCGCTCCACTGCAGGAGCCTCCCAGCCGGCAGCTGTGATGACTTCCCTGGTCAACAGGGCCCCTGGTGGCTAGGGACATGGCTTGAAGAGCTGAGCATTCCCGAATCCGTGTCCATTCTCCTGAGATGTTCACACCCTGGGCCACTGGGAGAGATTGTTTCAGGTCAGCAAAAAGGTAAAAAGCACCTGCTGTGTGCCTGGTACCGCGCTATGTGTTCCATGTTCTGTGTGAGACAATAGCCATGGTCCCCTTGCTCAAGAAGAAGGCAACTTTACTGTTGAGACAAAAATCTCAAATGACTGATAGAGGGTGCCTGTTAAAGAACAAACACCAGGGCTTCCCTGGTGGCGCAGTGGTTGAGAGTCCGCCTGCCGATGCAGAGAATGCGGGTTCGTGCCCCGGTCCGGGAAGATCCCACATGCCGCGGAGCAGCTGGGCCCGTGAGCCATGGCCGCTGAGCCTGCGCGTCCGGAGCCTGTGCTCCACAACGAGAGAGACCACAACAGTGAGAGGCCCGCATACCGCAAAAAAAAAAAAAAAAGAAAGAACAAACACCAGCGCTTCTCCACCTTTATGATTCTCATGAATCACCTGGGAATCTCCATGAAATGCAGATTCAGTGGGTCTGGGCTGGGAGCTGAGACTGGCGGAGGCATTTCTAACAACCTCCCAGGTGACACTGGTGCTGCCGGCCCTCAGGCCACACTTTGAGTAGCAAGGCTTTGGATGGTCCATATTCTGACAGGCCAGAGGAGCTCGGGGGGTCAGCTTCCTGGAGGAGATGCACTGATGCCCTGTTCCCAGGAGGGGAGGGACACAGGCAAGACAGAAGGAAAATGGCTACAGCCAACTTCAGTAGAGATTCTGGGGGCCGAGGGATTACGGGGACACAGAAGAGGGCTCCTCGTGGCCTGGTAGAACACACAAACCGGCTGGGTTTGGAGGCAGAGTAACCAGTCCCGACCGTGGGACTGTGGGCTGCTGGCTACCTAAATCTGGGCCTCATTTTCCTCCTCTACAAAGGGAAAGTTCATCGGTTCCCAACCTGGGCAGCACATTAGAACATCTGGAGAGCTTTTAAAATAAAACAACACCTGGAATCCTTCCCTAGAGGTTTTTATATAGTGGTCTGGGGTAGGGCTCAGGCCCAGGTCGTTTTAAAAAGCTCCCCAGTGATTCTAAGGGGCAGCCTGGGTGGAGACCATTGCACTGGGTGACCTCAAAGGTCCCTCCTAACCTCCTCATCTTTACATTTGGACAGAAAGCACCAGGACTCCCAACTTCTGTTCCTGGGCATGTGGCCCGGAGCAAAAAAAAAAACAGTATTAGAGAAATCCTCAGAAAAGCTTCACCACGATGCCAGAAATCTGAGTATTCTCCGGTGGAGGCCAGGTGGAGGGGTTGTCCTGCCCATATGGTTCCCATTAATCCCAGGGCATGTTTCACATCCCTGGCAGGTACTTGGAGCTGGGAGCAGCCCCCTGGGTGGCCCTCGGCAGGGGCTTTTCAAGCCAAGCCCTGCTGACAGGCCACAGGGCTCTGTGGGGCCCTCCTGGCTTCCAAGTCACTTGTCCCCTCTTGGGGGCAGAATCCCGGGCAAATTAGAAACCAAAGAAGGCAGATGCAGAAGCCCTGGCAGTCTGTCACAAAGCGTGAAGGCCTTCGATAAATTCTGCAGCTCAGCAGCTGTCGAGAAGACCCAAGAGGAAGGAGATTTGTTTGTTCCCCAGAAGACTGAGTCTTCAGGAATTTCTAGCCCCTGTCCTTACCCCACCCACTTAGCTGGGAACTAGCCCAACGCCACGTGTTGCTGTCTGCCTAAAGATTCCAAGGCTTCGGAAGGAGTGGGGAGGGAGTGACCACCCCATCTGGTGAGGCCCTGAGGACCCCTTCCTCCCTGCCAACACAGGTGGAGGAGTCGAACTCTGTTTCCAGAAGGACCCCAGAGTATTTGTCTGCTAACACATCCTCGCCCCAGGCTGCAGCCATGACAGCTCTGTGCGGGGGACTGGTCTTTGCCAAGTCGCCCCACCAGGCCCAGAGATGCTAAGTCAGGTTGGTGGAGCTGGGAGTGGGTGAGCAGCCTGGATAGATACTTTCTAGGCTGAGCCCAACCTGAATCCTCCCCAAAGGGATGCTGCTTCTCCTCTTCCCACCGACCACTCCCTAAATGGCACAGTGTGTGGTTTGGACGGAACCCTGGGGACAGACAGCCCTGGAGCGGAGTCCCCATGCCACTGCGTACTAGCTACGTGACCTTGGGCAAGCTAACAAACCTCTCTGTGCCTCAGTTTTCTCATCTACAAAATGGGATAATAAAATGTGCACTTCAAAAGGTGGTGGTGAGTATTAATGTGGTAAGATTGTTAATAGTGAGGGAGAGAAAGGCCCGAGTCAAAGAGGGTCTCCCTATCCCCAGGTGGCAAGCTTCTGGGCACCAGGGAACTCAGAAGGGCCTGCTCTTGTGAGCTGGTGGAGGGCGCCCACGTGCAGCATGTACTTTCCAGGATGAAAGCATCGGCGACACTGTCCCTCTCAGGAAGGGACAAGAAGAACCTCCAGCCATACTCTGCCTGACACTTAAAACACTCGCTGTCCTCTGCGCATTCTGGCCAAATCACCCCTGGGAAACTCTGGCCAAACCGCACTGCCAGTCCCTGGAGCAGGAAAGGGCCAAGGGCCCCCTGCAGATGTCCCTCCCAGAGGGAACCTGAGGCCAGGTTCACAGGGAACTGCAGAGGAGAGAGGAAGGAAAGCCACACTGCAAAGCGCTGCCCAGGCCCTCATGCAGCTGGCCGGCCGGGTACCC
Source organism: Phocoena phocoena (assembly GCF_963924675.1). Taxonomy (NCBI): domain Eukaryota; kingdom Metazoa; phylum Chordata; class Mammalia; order Artiodactyla; family Phocoenidae; genus Phocoena; species Phocoena phocoena. Next base: position 9,066,524 of record NC_089226.1, read on the forward strand.
AGCTGGGAGGCTGACACCAGGGCGCCCCCAGCCCCAGGGGCCAGCAGGGGGCAGAGGGGAGAGCCGCTCCCAGAACCTCAGCGGGCAGCAAGAGGTGGCAGAGTGGGTCAGCACCCACCAGTACCTGGGACACAATTCTTTATGAAGTCTGGTGAACTTTACTTTGAAGGAATTGAGTCCAAATCCATTTTTACACAAAATTTCAGTTTGAGGGGAGGAATTTCTATTTCAGAAGGACTCTTCTCTTTACAAAATTGTTTACCATGAGACTTTTCAATGACAGCTTCCTAATTCCTTTAGGATATTACTTGATTTTTACAAAACCCAGTTGACGCACAAAGTTTTCAGGACTTCCAATTTGTGAAACACCAAAATTTCTTTCAGGCACCAACTCTGCATTTTTAACCCGCCCGTAAGCATCAGTGTCCTGCTCCAAGTTCTCCTCTTCACCCTTCCTCTATTCCTCCCATGTCTCCCCAGTTCCACCCATCATTAACTGAGTGTGTACTGTGTGCCCAGCACTGGGATGGAGGCTTGTCTAATGGTCCCTCATTAATCCTCATGACAAGACCCTCACCACGCCCCACCCAGGACGCATGGGATGCTGGTAAGTATTTAACAACCTGCTCTCTGGAATAATACTCCCACACGGCCAATGTCAACCTACCAATGAGGGCAGACAGGCAGAATAAGTAGCATGCCATCATATAGTATTTCCACCATTCAGACACAGCAGGCGTAAATAACTTCAAAGGCATAGATAACAGTAAAATGTAGTAGAACGCTCAGGAGCCCATGAGTTTTGAGTATTTATTACCTTTATGTTCAATATAATTTATTTAATTTAAGCCTACATAATTTAATTTTAATAATAGCTATGTTTAACCATTGGCTTGCAAAATTCCTGAAAATTTAACAATCAGCTCTTGCAAGCTGGTACGAGCCGGCCCCAGCGCACCACTGCCTAGGACCAAACTACTGCTAAGGTGGGGCTGCTACCTCTGCTGCTTCTGCTTCTGCTGCATTTGCTCACAGGAATAATGACGAGGTCAAGCGCAGCATTCTAAATGCAGTCTTTCATGGGAGCCTCATTGCAAACCTATGGGCTAAGTCATTTATTATTCCCATTTTACAGATGAGGATCCAGGTGAGGCTATGCTGAAGCTTAAGAGAAAGTTAAATGATGTATAGCCCAATATTAGATCAAATCTAAACTCCTCAGTCTAACTGTCAAGGCTATGAACCGGACAGCTGGGTCTTCTTCACTTCTTCAATTTCATTTCTCAACCCCATTCAATGCCCTTATCCCCAGTGGGCATCGGGAGAGAACTGGGAATCTATGGTACGTTCTCTCTGTCTAGTGCGAGAGCCCTTTTCAAGGCAGAAGGGCTGTATAGGAGCACCAGCCTGGGTTCTAGCTTTGGCCCTGTCTCTGAGATACCAGTCACGCTCCCTAAGCCGCAGCTGAAGAATGGGGGGAACAGCAGACTCCGTGGTCTTGATCCCCCCAGACTTCAGGCTGCCATGGGACAGCGTGTCTGCCTAACAGCCCACTGAAAGCCCCGGGGGAAGCCTGGATTCCATTCTCTGCTATGCGGCCGGCTCACTCCCAGATGGGCCTTCTTCTACTGCTCTCAAACTACAGCAGATCCCCACACAGTCAGTTTCCAAGAGGAAGCGCATTGGGTACCTAAAAAGCTGGACCAATCCGTGCCCTCACAGAAGCTGGGGGACCTCATCTGTGAAACAGCCATAAATGAGGCGTGGTCTGGGCAGATCTGGGGGTGCAGGCGGGCAGAGGATCAGATGACCTCCAGAAGTCTCTGGTGTCCTCTCCCTGAGGAGGCTGGTCTTGTGGGTTTCCCGAACTAGATGGATTCCAGGCCTGGAATCCATCACTGCCTTCATAATACAAATAATCACCAAATGCGCTCAAGCCCTCGGTAGCCTGGGTATTCACTCTAGCAATTCTCTGTGTGGACGGTGATTAGACCATCATTATCTTAATGCTTCTTAAGTCATCTTTCTGATTAGCAACTTACCATTTTATTTGCAAAAAATAGCCTTCTGCTGGGTGGAAGCCAGCCGAGCACAGCAGCTGTCATTTTCTCTGTACTAAATCAGGCCAGGCTTAAGTTGGTTCTCTGGTGATGCTATTTCTTGTGTCTTGGCGCTAACACGCACCACTATCCATCATGGTTGTCGTTGCAGAGTAGAGGCTCATTCCCGGCAGGGCTACAGGCTGAGGGGTCACCTCTACCCAAGGAAGGGACCAGGATAAGACATCTTTCTCCTGTTGACTCACCCAGGGAAGGGCTCCCAGAGCCGGACCCTCATACTGCCTTTAGGGGACAGCCCACGGGGCCACTCGCTGCTAAGTGACGTCAGTGGCGTGTGGAAAAAGATAATAGCTGCCATCTCAAAAGCATATCATGTAAAGCACGTGAGACCCATGATGTCATTTCATTCTCAAAACAACCCTGTACTCGTGTACCATTATTATTTCCATTTACAGATGGACAGACTAAGGCGTAGAGAGGTTACATAATTTGCATAAGGCCCTGTGGCTCGCAAGTGGCAGAGCTGGGTGTTTTTTGTTTTTTTTTAAATTTATTTATTTTATTTTTGGCTGCATTGGGTCTTCGTTGCTGCACGAGGGCTTTCTCTAGTTG